>NW_025726192.1:618414-1236829 GCF_021461395.2 Schistocerca americana | reverse complement strand
CTCTTCTTACTGTCTATATTTTGAACCATTCCTGTGACACTAGTTACAGATTACGATGCTTCACTTCAGGTTTACTGTATGGCTTGGACCTTCTTATTGACGATGAAACACAGAAATGTAATACAAAAGGCACAATGCCGACTTAAGTACAAGAAGACTGACTCTTCTTACTGACTATGTTTTGAACCATTCCTGTGACACTAGTTATAGATTCCGATGCTTCACTTCAGGTTTACTGTATCCCTCTGTCCTTCTTATTGACGATGAAACACAGAAATTGCATCGGAATTAAATACAAAAGGCACAATGCCGACTTAAGTACATGTAGACTGACTCTCCCTACAGTCTATGTTTTGAAACATTCCTGTGACACTAGGTATAGGTTCCGATGCTTCATGTCAGGTTTACTGTACCCCTTGGACCTTCTTTTTGACGATGAAACACAGAAAGTGCATCGGAATTAAATAGAAAAGGCACAATGCTGACTAAAGTACAAGAAGACTGACTCTTGCTACTGTCTATGTTTTGAACCATTCCTGTGACACTAGTTATAGATTGCGATGTTTCACTTCCGGTTTACTGTATCCCTCTGACCTTCTCATTGACGATGAAACACAGAAATTGCATCGGAATTAAATACAAAAGCACAATGCCAACTTAAGTACAAGAAGACTGACCTTTCTTACTGTCTATGCTTTGAACCATTGCTGTCACACTAGTTATGGATTCCGATGCTTTACTTCAGGTTTACTGTATCCCTTGGACCTTTTTATTGACGAAGAAACACAGAAATTGCATCGGAATTAAATACAAAAGGCACAATGCCGACTTAAGTAGAAGAAGACTGACTCTTCCTACTGTCTATGTTTTGAACCATTCCTGTGACACTAGTTATAGATTTCGATGCTACACTTCAGGTTTACTGTATCTCTCTGACCTTCTTATTGACGATGAAACACAGAAATTGCATCGGAATTAAATACAAAAGCCACAATGCCGACTTAAGTACAAGAAGACTGACTCTTCTTACTGACTGTTTTGAACCATTCCAGTGACACTAGTTATAGATTCCGATGCTTCATTTCGGGTTTACTGTATCCCTCTGACCTTCTTATTGACGATGAAACACAGAAAATGCATCGGAATTAAATACAAATGGCAAAATGCCGATTTAAGTACAAGAAGACTGACTCTCCTTACTGTCTATGTTTTGAACCATTCCTGTGACACTAGATATAGATTCCGATGCTTCACTTTAGGTTTATTGTTTCCCTTGGACCTTCTTATTGACGATGAAACACAGATATTGCAACGGAATAAAAATACAAATGCCACAATGCCGACTTAAGTACATGTAGACTGACTCTTCCTACTGTCTATGTTTGAAACATTCCTGTGACACTAGTTATAGATTCCGATGCTTCATTTCAGGTTTACTGTATCCCTTGGATCCTCTTATTGACGATGAATCACAGATAGTGCATCAGAGTTAAATACAATAGGCACAATACCGACTTAAGTACAAGAAGACTGACTTTTCCTACTGTCTATGCTTTGAACCATTCCTGTGACACTAGTTATAGATTCCGATGCTTAACTTCAGGTTTACTGTATCCCTCTGATCTTCTTATAGACGATGAAACACGGAAATTGCATCGGAAATAAATACAAAAGGCACAATACCGACTTAAGTACAAGATGACTGACTCTTCCTACAGTCTATGTTTTGAACCATTCCTGGGACACTAGTGATAAATTCCGATGCTTCACCTCAGGTTCACTGTATCCCTCTGACCTTCTTATTGACGATGAAACACAGAAATTGCATCGGAATTAAATAGAAAAGGCACATTGCCGTCTTAAGTACATGTAGACTGAATCTTCCTACTGTCTATGTTTTGAACCATTCCTATGACACTAGTTATAGATTCCGATGCTTCATTTCAGAATTACTGTATCCCTTGGACCTTCTCATTGACGATGAAACACAGATAGTGCATCGGAGTTAAATACAATAGGCACAATACCGACTTAAGTACAATTAGACTAACTCCTCCTACTGTCTATGTTTTGAACCATTCCTGTGACACTTGTTATAGATTCCGATGCTTCACTTCAGGTTTACTGTATCCCTCTGACCTTCTTTTTCACGATGAAACATAGAAATTGCATCGGAATTAAATACAAAAGGGACAATGTCGACATAAGTACAAGAAGACTGACTCATCTTACTGACTATGTTTTGAACCACTCCTGAGGCACTAGTTATAGATTTCGATGCTTCACTTCAGGTTTACTGTATTTCTTGGACCTTCTTATTGACGATGAAACACAGAAATTGCATCGGAATTAAATACAAAATGCACAATGCCGACTTAAGTACAAGAAGACTGACTCTTCTTACTGTCTATGTTTTGAACCATTCCTGTGACACTAGTTATAGATTCCGATGCTTCACTTCAGGTTTACTGCATCCCTTGGATCTTCTTATTGACGATGAAACACGGAAATTGCATCGGAAATAAATTTAAAAGTCACGATGCCGACTTAAGTACATGTTGACTGAATCTTCCAACTGTCTATGTTTTGAACCATTCCTGTGACACTAGTTATAGATTCCGATGGTTCATTTCAGGTTTACTGTCTCCCTTCGATCTTCTTATTGGCGATAAAACACAGATAAAGCATCGGAGTTAAATACAATAGGCACAATACCGACTTAAGTACAAGAAGACTGACTCTTCCTACTGTATATGTTTTGAACCATTCCTGTGACACTAGTTATAGATTCCGATGCTTCACTTCAGGTTTACTGTATCCCTCTGACATTCTTATTGACGATGAATCGCTGAAATTGCCTCGGAATTAAATACAAAAGGCACAATGCCGACCAAAGTACAAGAAGACTGACTCTTCTTACTGTCGATTTTTTGAACCATTCCTGTGACACTAGTTATATATTTCGATGCTTCACTTCAGATTTACCGTATCCCTTGGACCTTCTTATTGACGATGAAACAAAGAAATTGCATCGGAATTAAATACAAAAAGCACAATGCCTACTTAAGTACAAGAAGACTGACTCTTCTTACTGACTGTTTTGAACCATTCCTGTGACACTAGTTATAGTTTACGATACTCCACTTCAGGTTTACTGTATCCCTCTGACCTTCTTAATGACGATGAGTCACAGAGATTGCATTGGAGTTAAATACAAAATGCACAATGCCGACTTAAGTACAAGAAGTCTAACTATTCTTTTTGTCAATGTTTTGAACCATTCCTGTGACACTAGTTATAGATTCCGATGCTTCACTTCAGGTTTACTGTATCCCTTGGACCTTCTTATTGACGTTGAAACACAGAAATTGCATCGGAATTAAATACAAAAGGAACAATGCCGACTTAAGTACAAGAAGACTGACCCTTCTTACTGTCTATGTTTTGAACTATTCCTGTGACACTAGTTATAGATTCCGATGCTTCATTTCAGGTTTACTGTACCCTTGGACCTTCTTATTGACGATGAAACACAGAAATTGCATCGGAATTAAATGGAAAAGGCACGATCCCGACTAAGGTACAAGAAGACTGACTCTTCTTACTGTCTATGTTTTGAACCATTCCTGTGACGCTAGTTACAGATTCCGATGCTTCACGTCAGGTATACTGTATCCCTCTGACCATCTTATTGACGATGAAACACTGAAATTCCATCGGAAATTAATAGAAAAAGCACAATGCTGACTTAAGTACAAGAAGACTGACTCTTCTTACTGACTATGATTTGAACCATTCCTGTGACACTAGTTATAGATTCCGATGCTTCACTTCAGGTTTACTGTATCCCTCTGACCTTCTTTTTGACGATGAAACAAAGAAATTGCATCGGAATTAAGTACAAAAGGCACAATGCCGACTTAAGTACAAGAAGACTGACCTTTCTTACTGTGTATGCTTTGAACCATTCCTGTGACACTAGTTATAGATTCCGTGTTTCACTTCAGGTTTACTGTAACCCTATGGACCTTGTCATTGACGATGAAACACAGAAATTTCATCGGAATTAAATAGATAAGACACAATGCCAACTTAAGTACAAGAAGACTGACACTTCTTACTGTCTATGTTTTGAACCATTCCTCTGACGCAAGTTACAGATTCCGATGCTTCTCTTGAGGCTTACTGTATCCCTCTGACCTTATTATTGACGATGAAACACTGAAATTCCATCGGAAATAAATAGAAAAAGCTCAATGCCGACTTAAGTTCAAGAAGACTGACACTTCTTACTGACTATGATTTGAACCATTCGTGTGACACTAGTTATAGATTCCGATGCTTCACTTCAGGTTTACAGCATCCCTCTGACCTTCTTATTGACGATGAAACACAGAAATTGCATCGGAATTAAATACAAAAGGCACAATGCCGACTTAAGTACCAGAAGACTGACCTTTCTTACTGTCTATGCTTTGAACCATTCCTGTGACACTAGTTATAGATTCCGATGCTTCACTTCAGGTTTACTGTATCCCTTGGACCTTCTTATTGACGATGAAACACAGATATTGCATCGGAATTAAATACAAAAGGCACAATGCCGACATAAGTACAAGAAGACTGACTCTTCCTACTGTCTATGTTTTGAACCATTCCTGTAACACTAGTTATAGATTCCGATGCTACACTTCAGGATTACTGCATCCCTCTGACCTTCTTATTGACGATGAAACACAGAAATTGCATCGGAATTAAACACAAAAGGCACAATGCCGACTTAAGTACAAAAAGACTGACTCTTCTTACAGACTGCTTTGAACCATTCCTGTGACACTAGTTATAGATTCCGATGCTTCACTTCTGGTTTACTGTATCCCTCTGACCTTCTTATTGACGATGAAACACAGAAATTGCATCCGAATTGAATACAAATGGCACAATACCGACTTAAGTACAAGAAGACTGACTCTCCTTACCGTATATATTTTGAACCATTCCTGTGACACTAGATATAGATTCCGATGCTTCACTTCAGGTTTACTGTATCCCTCGGACCTTCTTATTGACGATGAAACACAGAAATTGCATCGGAAATAAATACAAAAGGCACAACACCGCCTTAAGTACATGTAGACTGAATCTTCCTACTGTCTATGTTTTGAACCATTCCTGTGACACTAGTTATAGATTCCGATGCTTCACTTCAGGTATACTGCATCCCTTGGACCTTCTTATTGACGATGAAACACAGAAATTGCATCGGAATTAAATAGAAAAGGCACAATGCCGACTTAAGTACAAGAAGACTAACTCTTCTTACTGACTATGTTTTGAACCATTCCTGTGACACTAGTTATAGATTCCGATGCTTCACTTCAGGTTTACTATATTTCTTGGACGTCCTTATTGACGATGAAACACGGAAATTGCATCGGAATTAAATACAAAAGGCACAATGCCGACTTAAGTACAAGAAGACTGACTCTTCTTACTGTCTATGTTTTGAACCATTCCTGTGACACTAGTTATAGATCCCGTTGCTTCACTTCAGAATTACTGTATCCCTTGGACCTTCTTATTGACGATGAAACACAGAAATTGCATCGGAATTAAATACAAAAGGCACAATGCCGACTTAAGTACATGTAGACTGACTGTTCCTACTGTCTATGTTTGAAACATTCCTGTGACACTAGTAATAGATTCCGATGCTTCATTTCCGGTTTACTGTATCCCTTGGATCTTCTTATTTACGATGAATCACAGATAGTGCATCGGAGTTAAATACTATAGGCACAATTCCGACTTAAGTACAAGAAGACTGACTCTTCCTACTGTCTATGTTTTGAACCATTCCTGTGACACTAGTTATAGATTCCGATGCTTCACTTCAGGTTTACTGTATCCCTTGGACCTTCTTATTGACGATGAAACACTGATAGTGCATCGGAGTTAAATACAATAGACACAATACCGACTTAAGTACAAGAAGTCTCACTCTTCTTTTTGTCTATGTTTTGAACCATTCCTGTGACACTAGTTACAGGCTCCGACGCTTCACTTCAGGTTTACTGTATCCCATGGACCTTCTTTTTGACGATGAAACACAGAAATTGCACCGGAATTAAATAGAAAAGGCACAATGCTGACTTAAGTACAAGAAGACTGACTCTTCCTACTGTCTATGTTTTGAACCATTCCTGTGACACTAGTTATAGATTCCGATATTTCACTTCAGGTTTACTGTATCCCTATGACCTCCTTATTGACGATGAAACACAGAAATTGCATCGGAATTAAGTAGAAAAGGCACAATTCCGACTTAAGTACAAGAAGACTGACTCTTCTTACTGTCTATGTTTTGAACCATTCCTGTGACGATAGTTACAGATTCCGATGCTTCATTTCAGGTTTACTGTATCCCTTGGATCTTCTTATTGACGATGAATCACAGATAGTGCATCAGAGTTAAATACAATAGGCACAATACCGAATTAAGTAAAAGAAGACTGACTCTTCCTACTGTCTATGTTTTGAACCATTCCTGTGACACTAGTTATAGATTCCGATGCTTCACTTCAGGTTTACAGTATCCCTCTGATCTTCTTATTGACGATGAAACATGGAAACTGCATCGCAAATAAATACAAAAGGCACGGTGCCGACTTAAGTACATGTAGACTGAATCTTCCTACTGTCTATGTTTTGAACCATTCCTGTGTCACTAGTTGTAGATTCCGATGCTTCATTTCAGGTTTACTGTATCCCTTGGATCTTCTTATTGACGGTGAAACACAGAAACTGCATCGGAATTAAATACAAAAGGCACAATGCCGACTTAAGTACAAGAAGACTAACTCTTCTTACTGACTATGTTTTGAACCATTCCTGTGAAACTAGTTATAGATTCCGATGCTTCACTTCAGGTTTACTATATTTCTTGGACCTCCTTATTGACGATGAAACACAGAAATTGCATCGGAATTAAATACAATAGGCACAATGCCGACTGAAGTACAAGAAGACTGACTCTTCTTACTGTCTATGTTTTGAACCATTCCTGTGACACTAGTTATAGATCCCGTTGCTTCACTTTAGAATTACTGTATCCCTTGGATCTTCTTATTGACGGTGAAACACAGAAACTGCATCGGAATTGAATACAAAAGGCACAATGCCGACTTAAGTACACGTAGACTGACTCTTCGTACTGTCTATGTTTGAAACATGCGTGTGACACTAGTTATAGATTCTGATGCTTCATTTCAGGTTTACTGTATCCCTTGGATCTTCTTATTGACGATGAATCGCAGATAGTGCACCGGAGTTAAATACAATAGGCACAATACCGGCTTAAGTACAAGAAGACTGACTCTTCCTACTGTCTATGTTTGAACCATTCCTGTGACACTAGTTATAGATTCCGATACTTCACTTCAGCTTTACTGTATCCCTCTGATCTTCTTATTGACGATGAAACACAGAAATCGCATCGGAAATAAATACAAAAGGCACGATGCCGACTTAAGTACATGTAGAATGAATCTTCCTATTGTCTATGTTTTGAACCATTCCTGTGACACTAGTTATAGATTCCGATGCTTCATTTCAGGTTTACTGTATCCCTTGGATCTTCTTATTGACGATGAAACACAGATAGTGCATCGGAGTTAAATATAATAGGCACAACACCGACTTAAGTACAAGAAGACTGACTCGCCCTACTGGCTATGTTTGAACCATTCCTGTGACACTAGTTTTAGATTTCGAAACTTCACTTCAGGTTTACTGTATCCCTCTGACATTCTTATTGACGATGATTCACAGATATTACATCGGAATTAAGTACAAAAGGCACATTGCCGACATAAGTCCAAGAACACTGACTCTTCTTTTTGTCTATGTTTTGAACCATTCCTGTGACACTAGTTACAGATTCCGATGCTTCACTTCAGGTTTACTGTATCCCTCAGACCTTCTTATTGACGATGAAACACAGAAATTGCACCGGAATTAAATAGAAAAGGCACAATGCCGACTTAAGTACAATAAGACAGACTCTTCCTACTGTCTATGTTTTGAACCATTCCTGTGACACTAGTTATAGATTCCGATACTTCACTTCAGGTTTACTGTATTCCTCTGACCTTCTTATTGACGATGAAACACAGGTATTGCATAGGAGTTAGATAGAAATGGCACAATGCCGACTTAAGTACAAGAAGACTGACTCTTCTTACTGTCTATGTTTTGAACCATTCCTGTGACACTAGTTATAGATTCCGATGCTTCACTTCAGGTTTACTGTATCCCTTGGACCTTCTTATTGGCGATGAAATACAGAAATTGCATCGGAATTTAATACAAAAGCAACAATGCCGACTTAAGTACAAGAAGACTGACTCTCCTTACTGACTATGTTTTGAACCATTCCTGTGACACTAGTTATAGATTCCGTTGTTTCACTTCAGGTTTACTGTATTCCTCTGACCTTCTTATTGACGATGAAACACAGAAATTGCATCGGAATTAAATACAAAAGGCACAATGCAGACTTAGGTACAAGAAGACTGACCTTTCTTACTGTCTATGCTTTGAACAAATCCTGTGACACTAGTTATAGATTCCGATGCTTCACTTCAGGTATATTGTATCCCTTGGTCCTTCTTGTTGGCGATGAAACACAGAAATTGCATCGGAATCAAATACAAAAGGCACAATGAGGACTTAAGTACGAGGAGACTGACTCTTCCTACTGTCTATGTTTTGAACCATTCCTGCGAAACTAGTTATAGATACCGATGCTACACTACAGGTTTACTGTCTCCCTCTGACCTTCTTATTGACGATGAAACACAGAAATTGCATTGGAATTAAACACAAAGGGCACAATGCCGACTTAAGTACAAGAAGACTGACTCTCCTTACTGACTGTTTTGAACCATTCCTGTGACACTAGTTATAGATTACGATGCTTCACTTCATGTTTACAATATCCCTCTGACCTTCTTATTGACGATGAAAAACAGAAATTGCATCGGAATTAAATACAAATGGAACAATGCCGACTTAAGTACAAGAAGACTGACTCTCCTTACTGTCTATGTTTTGAACCATTCCTGTGACACTAGATATAGATTCCGATGCTTCACTTCTGGTTTACTGTATCCCTCTGACCTTCTTATTGACGATGAAACACAGAAATTGCATCGGAATTAAATACAAAAGGCACAATGCTGACGTAAGTACATGTAGACTGACTCTTCCTACTGTCTATGTTTAAAACATTCCTGTGACACTTGTTATAGATTCCGATGCTTCATTTCAGGTTTACTGTATCCCTTGGATCTTCTTATTGTCGATGAATCACAGATAGTGCATCGGAGTTAAATACAATAGGTACAATATCGACTTAAGTACAAGAAGACTGACTCTTCCTACTGTCTATGTTTTGAACTATTCCTATGACACTAGTTATAGATTCCGATGCTTCACTTCAGCTTTACTGTATCCCTCTGATCTTATTATTGACGATGAAACACAGAAATTGCATCGGAAATAAATACAAAAGGCACGATGCCGACTTAAGTACATGTCGACTGAATCTTCCTACTGTCTATGTTTTGAACCATTCCTGTGACACTAGGTATAGATTCCGATGCTTCATTTTAGGTTCCCTGTATCCCTTGGACCTTCTTATTGACCATGAAACGCAGAAATTGCATCGGAGTTATATAGAAAAGGAACAATGCCGACTTAAGCACAAGAAGACTGACTCTTCTTACTACTATGTTTTGAACCACTCCTGTGGCGCTAGTTACAGATTCCGATGCTTCACTTCAGGTTTACTGTATCCCGTGGACCTTCTTAATGACGATGAAACGCAGAAATTGCATCGGAATTAAATACAAAAGGCACAATGCCGACTTAAGTACAAGAAGACTGACTGTTCCTACTGTCTATGATTTGAGAAATTCCTGTGACACTAGTTATAGATTCCGATGCTTCACCTCAGGTTCACTGTATCCCTCTGACCTTCTTATTGACGATGAAACACAGAAATTGCATCAGAATTAAAAAGAAAAGGCACAATGCCGTCTTAAGTACATGTAGACAGAATCTTCCTATTGTCTATGTTTTGAACCATTCCTGTGACACTAGTTATAGATTCCGATGGTTCATTTCAGGTTTACTGTATCCCTTGGATCTGTTTATGGACGATGAAACACAGATAGTGCATCGGAGTTAAATACAATAGGCACAATACCGACTTAAGTACAAGAAGAATGACTCTTCCTACTGTCTATGTTTTGAACCATTCCTGTGACACTAGTTATAGATTCCGATGCTTCACTTCAGGTTCACTGTATCCCTCTGACCTTCTTATTGACGATGATACACAGAAATTGCATCAGAATTAAATAGAAAAGGCACAATGCCGTCTTAAGTACATGTAGACTGAAACTTCCTACTGTCTATGTTTTGAACTATTCCTGTGACACTAGTTATAGATTCCGATGCTTCATTTCTGGTTTACTGTATCCCTTGGACCTTCGTATTGACGATGAAACACAGATATTGCATCGGAATTAAATACAAAAGGCACAATGCCGACGTAAATACAAGAAGACTGACTCTTCTTACTGACTATGTTTGAACCATTCCTGTGACACTAGTTAGAGATTCCGATGCTTCACTTCATGTTTACTGTATCCTTCTGACCTTCTTATTGACGAGGAAACACAGAAATTGCATCGTAATTAAATAGAAAAGGCACAATGCCGACTTAAGTACAAGAGGGCTGACTCTTCCTACTGTCTATGTTTTGAACCATTCCTGTGACACTGGTTATAGATTCACTTCAGGTTTACTGTATCCCTTGGACGTTCTTATTGACGATGAAACACAGAAATTGCATTGGAATTAAAGAGAAAAGGTACAATGCCGACTTAAGTACAAGAAGACTGACTCTTCTTACTGACAATGTTTTGAACCATTCCTGTGACGCAAGTTACAGATTCCGATGCTTCACTTCAGGTTTACTGTATCCCTTGGACCTTCTTATTGACGATGAAACACAGATATTGCATCGGAATTAAAAACAAAAGGCACAATGCCGACTTAAGTACAAGAAGTCTGACTTTTCTTACTGTCTATGATTTGAACCAATCCTGTGACACTAGTTATAGATTCCGATGCTTCACTTCAGGTTTACTATATCTCTCTGACCTTCTTATTGACGATGAAACAGAGATATTGCATCGGAATTAAATACAATAGGCACAATGCCGACTGAAGTACAAGAAGACTGACTCCTCTTACTGACTATGTTTAGAACCATTCCTGTGACGACAGTTACAGATTCCGATGCTTCACTTCAGGTTTACTGTATCCCTTGGACCTTCTTAATGACGATGAAACACAGATATTGCATCGGAATTAAATACAAAAGGCACAATGCCGACGTAAGTACTAGAAGACTGACTCTTCTTTCTGTCTATGATTTGAACCATTCCTGTGACACTAGCTATAGATTCCGATGCTTCACTTCAGGTTTACTGTATCTCTCTGACCTTGGAATTGACGATGAAACTCAGATATTGCATCGGAATTAAATACAAAAGGCACAATACTGACTTAAGTACAAGAAGACTGACTCTTCTTACTGACTCTGCTTTGAACCATTCCTGTGACGATAGTTACAGATTTCTATGCTTCACTTCAGGTTTACTGTATCCCTTGGACCTTCTTATTGACGATGAAACACAGATATTGCATCGGAATTAAATACAAAAGGCACAATGGCGACGTAAGTACAAGAAGACTGACCCTTCTTACTGACTATGTTTTGAACCATTCCTGTGACACTAGTTAGAGATTCCGATGCTTCACTTCAGGTTTACTGTATCCCTCTGACCTTCTTATTGACGATGAAACACAGTAATTGCATCGGAATTAAACTGAAAAGGGCACAATGATGGCTTAAGTACAAGAAGACTGACTCTTCTTACTGACTATGTTTTGAACCATTGCTGTGACACTAGTTATAGATTCCGATGCTTCACTTCAGGTTTTCTGTATCCCTTGGACCTTCTTATTGACGATGAAACACAGAAATTGCATCGGAATTAAATACAAAAGCCACAATGCCGACTTAAGTACAAGAAGACTTACTCTTCTTACTGACTATGTTTTGAACCATTCCTGTGACACTAGTTATTGATTCCGATGCTTCACTTCAGGTTTACTGTATCCCTCTGACCTTCTTATTGACGATGAAACACAGTAATTGCATCGGAATTAAATTGAAAAGGGCACAAAGCCGACTTAAGTACAATTAGACTGACTCTTCTTACTGTCTATGTTTTGAACCATTCCTGTGACACTAGTTATAGATTCCGATGCTTCACTTCAGGTTTACTGTATCCCTTGGACCTTCTTGTTGACGATGAAACACAGAAACTGCATCGGAATTAAATACAAAAGCCACAATGCCGACTTAAGTACAAGAAGACTTACTCTTCTTACTGACTATGTTTTGAACCATTCCTGTGACACTGGTTATAGATTCCGATGCTTCACTTCAGGTTTACTGTATCCCTCTGACCTTCTTACTGACGATGAAACACAGGAAGTGCATCGGAATTAAACAGAAAAGGCACAATGACGACTTAAGTACAAGAGGACTGACTCTTCTTACTGACTATCTTTTGAACCATTACTGTGACACTAGTTATAGATTCCGATGCTTCACTTCATTTTTACTGTATCCCTTGGACCTTCTTATTGACGATGAAACACAGATACTGCATCGGAATTAAATACAATATGCATAACGCCGACGTAAGTACTATAAGACTGTCTCTTCTTACTGACTATGATTTGAACTATTCCTGTGGCACTAGTTAGAGATTCCGTTGCTTCACTTCAGGTTTACTATATCCCTCTGACCTTATTATTGACAATGAAACACAGAAATTGTTTCGCAATTAAATTGAAAAAGGCACAATGCCGACTTAAGTACAAGAACACTGACTCTTCTTACTGTCTATGTTTTGAACCACTCCTATGACACAAGATATAGTTTTCGATGCTTCACTTCTGGATTACTGTATCCTTCTGACCTTCTTTTTGACGATGCAACACAGAAATTGCATCGGAATTAAATAGAAAAGGCACAATGCCGACTTAAGTACAAGAAAACTGTCTCTTCCCACTGTCTATGTTTTGAACCATTCCTGTGACACTAGTTATAGATTCCGATGCTTCACTTCAGGTTTACTGTATCCCTCTGACCTTCTTATTGACGGTGAAGCACAGAAATTGCATCGGAATTAAATACAAATGGCACAATGCCGACTTAAGTACAAGAAGACTGACTCTGCTTACTGTCTATGTTTTGAACCATTCCTGTGACACTAGTTATAGATTCCGATGCTTCACTTCAGTTTTACTGTATCCCTTGGACCTTCTTGTTGACGATGAAACACAGAAATTGCCTCGGAATAAAATAGAAAACGCAAAATGCCGACTTAAGTACAAGATGACTGACTCTTCTTACTGTCTATGTTTTGAACCATTCCTGTGACCGTAGTTACAGGTTCCGATGCTTCACTTCAGGTTTATTGTATCCCTCTGACCTTCTTATTGACGATGAAACACAGAAATTGCATCGGAATTAAATAGAAAAGGCACAATGCCGTCTTAAGTACAAGAAGACTGACTCTTCCTACTGTCTATGTTTTGAACCATTCCTGTGTCACTAGTTAGAGACTCCGATGCTTCACTTCAGGTTTACTGTATCCCTCTGACCTTCTTATTGACGATGAAAAACATTAATTGCATCGGTAATAAATTGAAAGGGGTACAATGACGAGTTAAGTACAAGAAGACTGACTCTTCTTACTGTCTATGTTTTGAGCCATTCCTGTGACACTAGTTATAGATTCCGATGCTTCACGTCTGGTTTACTGTATCCCTCTGATCTTCTTATTGACGATGAAACACAGAAAGTGCATCGGAATTAAATAGAAAAGGCACAAAGCAGACATAAGTACAAGAGGACTAACTCTTCCTACTGTCTATGTTTTGAACCATTCCTGTGGCACTAGTTATAGATTCCGATGCTTCACTTTAGGTTTACTGTATCCATCTGACCTTCTTATTGATGGTGAAACACAGAAATTGCATCGGAATTAAATAGAAAAGGCACAATGCCGACTTCAGTACAAGAAGAATGACCCTTCTTACTGTCTATGATTTTAACCATTCCTGTGACACTAGTTATAGATTCCGATACTTCACTTCAGAATTACTGTATCCCTTGGACCTTCTTATTGACGATGAAACACAGAAATTGCATCGGAATTAAATACAAAAGCCACAATGCCGACTTAAGTACAAGAAGACTTACTCTTCTTACTGACTATGTTTTGAACCATTCCTGTGACACTAGTTATAGATTCCGATGCTTCACTTCAGGTTTACTGTATCCCTCTGACCTTCTTACTGACGATGAAACACAGAAAGTGCATCGGAATTAAATAGAAAAGGCACAATGCCGACTTAAGTACAAGAGGACTGACTCTTCCTACTGTCTATGTTTTGAACCAATCCTGTGACACTAGTTATAGATTCCGATGCTTCACTTCAGTTTTACTGTATCCCTTGGACCTTCTTGTTGACGATGAAACACAGAAATTGCCTCGGAATAAAATAGAAAACGCACAATGCCGACTTAAGTACAAGATGACTGACTCTTCTTACTGTCTATGTTTTGGACCATTCCTGTGACCGTAGTTACAGGTTCCGATGCTTCACTTCAGGTTTATTGTATCCCTCTGACCTTCTTATTGACGATGAAACACAGAAATTGCATCGGAATTAAATAGAAAAGGCATAATGCCGACTTAAGTACTAGAAGACTGACTCTTCCTACTGTCTATGTTTTGAACCATTCCTGTGTCACTAGTTAGAGACTCCGATGCTTCACTTCAGGTTTACTGTATCCCTCTGACCTTCTTATTGACGATGAAACACATTAATTGCATCGGAAATAAATTGAAAAGGGTACAATGCCGAGTTAAGTACAAGAAGACTGACTCTTCTTACTGTCTATGTTTTGAACCATTCCTGTGACATTAGTTATAGATTCCGATGCTTCACTTCTGGTTTACTGTATCCGTCTGACCTTCTTATTGACGATGAAACACAGAAAGTGCATCGGAATTAAATAGAAAGGGCAAAAAGCAGACATAAGTACAAGAGGACTGACTCTTCCTACTGTCTATGTTTTGAACCATTCCTGTGGCACTAGTTATAGATTCCGATGCTTCACTTCAGGTTTACTGTATCCCTTGGACCTTCGTGTTGACGATTAAACACAGAAATTGCATCGGAATTAAATACATAAGCCACAATGCCGACTTAAGTACAAGAAGACTTACTCTTCTTACTGACTATGCTTTGAACCATTCCTGTGACACTAGTTATAGATTCCGATGCTTCACTTCAGGTTTACTGTATCCCTCTGACCTTCTTACTGACGATGAAACACAGAAAGTGCATCGGAATTAAATGGAAAAGGCACAATGCCGACTTAAGTTCAAGAGGACTGACTCTTCCTACTGTCTATGTTTTGAACCAATTCTGTGACACTAGTTATAGATTCCGATGCCTCACTTCAGGTTTACTGTATCCCTTGGACCTTCGTATTGACGATGAAACACAGAAATTGTATCGGAATTAAATACAAATGCCACAATGCCGACTTAAGTACAAGAAGACTGACTCTTCTTACTGACTATCTTTTGATCCATTCTTGCAACACTAGTTATAGATTCCGATGCTTCACTTCATTTTTACTGCATCCCTTGGACCTTCTTATTGACGATGAAACACAGATATTGCATCGGAATTAAATACAATATGCACAATGCCGACGTAAGTACTATAAGACTGACTCTTCTTACTGACTATGATTTGAACTATTCCTGTGGCACTAGTTAGAGATTCCGATGCTTCACTTCAGGTTTACTATATCCCTCTGACCTTATTATTGACAATGAAACACAGAAATAGAATCGGAATTAAATTGAAAGAGGCACAATGCCGACTTAAGTACAAGAACACTGACTCTTCTTACTGTCTATGTTTTGAACCATTCCTGTGACACTAGTTATAGATTCCGAAGCTTCACTTCAGGTTTACTGTATCCCTCTGACCTTCTTATTGACGGTGAAGCACAGAAATTGCATCGGAATTTAATACAAATGGCACAATGCCGACTTAAGTACAAGAAGACTGACTCTGCTTACTGTCTATGTTTTGAACCATTCCTGTGACACTAGTTATAGATTCCGATGCTTCACTTCAGTTTTACAGTATCCCTTGGACCTTCTTGTTGACGATGAAACACAGAAATTGCCTCGGAATAAAATAGAAAACGCACAATGCCGTCTTAAGTACAAGATGACTGACTCTTCTTACTGTCTATGTTTTGAACCATTCCTGTGACCGTAGTTACAGGTTCCGATGCTTCACTTCAGGTTTATTGTATCCCTCTGACCTTCTTATTGACGATGAAACACAGAAATTGCATCGGAATTAAATAGAAAAGGCACAATGCCGACTTAAGTACAAGAAGACTGACTCTTCCTACTGTCTATGTTATGAACCATTCCTCTGTCACTAGTTAGAGACTCCGATGCTTCACTTCAGGTTTACTGTATCCCTCTGACCTTCTTATTGACAATGAAACACATTAATTGCATCGGAAATAAATTGAAAAGGGTAGATTGCCGAGTTCAGTACAAGAAGACTGACTCTTCTTACTGTCTATGTTTTGAACCATTCCTGTGACACTAGTTATAGATTCCGATGCTTCACTTCTGGTTTACTGTATCCCTCTGACCTTCTTATTGACGATGAAACACAGAAAGTGCATCGGAATTAAATAGAAAAGGCACAAAGCAGACATAAGTACAAGAGGACTGACTCTTCCTACTGTCTATGATTTGAACCATTCCTGTGGCACTAGTTATAGATTCCGATGCTTCACTACAGGTTTACTGTATCCATCTGACCTTCTTATTGATGGTGAAACACAGAAATTGCATCGGAATTAAATAGAAAAGGCACAATGCCGACTTCAGTACAAGAAGACTGACCCTTCTTAATGTCTATGGTTTTAACCATTCCTGTGACACTAGTTATAGATTCCGATACTTCACTTCAGAATTACTGTATCCCTTGGACCTTCTTATTGACGATGAAACACAGAAATTGCATCGGAATTAAATACAAAAGCCACAATGCCGACTTAAGTACACGAAGACTTACTCTTCTTACTGACTATGTTTTGAACCATTCCTGTGACACTAGTTATAGATTCCGTTGCTTCACTTCAGGTTTACTGTATCCCTCTGACCTTCTTATTGACGATGAAACACAGTAATTGCATCGGAATTAAATTGAAAAGGGCACAATGCCGACTTAAGTACAAGGAGACTGACTCTTCTTACTGTCTATGTTTTGAACCATTCCTGTGACACTAGTTATAGATTCCGATGCTTCACTTCATGTTTACTGTATCCCCTTTACCTTCTTACTGACGATGAAACACAGAAAGTGCATCGGAATTAAATAGAAAAGGCACAATGCCGACTTAAGTACAAGAGGACTGACTCTTCCTACTGTCTATGTTTTGAACCAATCCTGTGACACTAGTTATAGATTCCGATGCCTCACTTCAGGTTTACTGTATCCCTTGGACCTTCTTATTGACGATGAAACACAGAAATTGTATCGGAATTAAATACAAATGCCACAATGCCGACTTAAGTACAAGAAGACTGACTCTTCTTACTGACTATCTTTTGAACCATTCCTGTGACACTAGTTATAGATTCCGATGCTTCACTTCATTTTTACTGTATCCCTTGGACCTTCTTATTGATGATGAAACACAGATATTGCATCGGAATTAAATACAATATGCACAATGCCGACGTAAGTACTATAAGACTGACTCTTCTTACTGACTATGATTTGAACTATTCCTGTGGCACTAGTTAGAGATTCCGATGCTTCACTTCAGGTTTACTATATCCCTCTGACCTTATTATTGACAATGAAACACAGAAATTGCATCGGAATTAAATTGAAAAATGCACAATGCCGACTTAAGTACAAGAAAACTGACTCTTCTTACTGTCTATGTTTAGAACCATTCCTGTGACACTAGTTATAAATTCCGATGCCTCCCTTCAGGTTTACTGTATCCCTCTGACCTTCTTATTGACGGTGAAACACAGAAATTGCATCGGAATTAAATACAAAAGCCACAAAGCCGACTTAAGTACAAGAAGACTGACTCTTCTTACTGACTATGTTTGAACCATTCCTGTGACACTAGTTATAGATTCCGATGCTTCACTTCAGGTTTACTGTATCCCTCTGACCTTCTTACTGAAGATGAAACACAGATAGTGCATCAGAGTTAAATACAAAAGGCACAATGCCGACTTAAGTGCAAGACTACTGACTCTTCCTACTGTCTATGTTTTGAACCATTCCTGTGACACTAGTCATAGATTCCGATGCTTCACTTCAGGTTTACTGTATCCCTCTGACCTTCTTATTGACGGTGAAGCCCAGAAATTTCATCGGAATTAAATACAAATGGCACAATGCCGACTTAAGTACAAGAAGACTGACTCTGCTTACTGTCTATGTTTTGAACCATTCCTGTGACACTAGTTATAGATTCCGATGCTTCACTTCAGTTTTACTGTATCCCTTGGACCTTCTTGTTGACGATGAAACACAGAAATTGCATCGGAATTAAACAGAAAAGGCACAATGCCGACATAAGTACAAGAAGACTGACTCTTCATACTGACAATGTTTTGAACCATTCCTGCGACGCTAGTTACAGATTCCGATGCTTCACTTCAGGTTTACTGTATCCCTTGGACCTTCTTATTGACGATGAAACACAGATATTGCATCGGAATTAAATAGAAAATGCACAATGCCGATTTAAGTACAAGAAGACTGACTCTTCTTACTGACGAAGATTTGAACCATTCCTGTGACACTAGTTAGAGTTTCCGATGCTTCACTTCAAGTTTACTGTATCCCTCTGACCTTCCTATTGACGATGAAACACAGTAATTGCATCGGAATTAAATTGAAAAGGGCATATTGCCGACTTAAGTACAAGAAGTCCGACTCTTCTTACTGTCTATGTTTTGAACCATTCCTGTGACACTAGTTATGGAGTCCGATGCTTCACTTCAGGTTTAGTGTATCCCTTGGACCTTCTTATTGACGATGAAACACAGAAATTGCCTCGGAATTAAATACAAAAGGCACAATGCCGACTTAACTACAAGAAGACTGACTCTTCTTACTGACTATTTTTTGAACCATTCCTGTGACACTAGTTATAGATTCCGATGCTTCCCTTCAGGTATACTGTATCCCTCTGACCTTCTTATTGACGATGAAACACAGAAATTGAATCGGAATTAAATACAAAATGCACAATGCCGACTTAAGTACATGTATACTAACTCTTCCTACTGTCTATGCTTTGAACCATTCCTGTGACACTAGTTATAGATTCCGATGCTTCACTTCAGGTTTACTGTATCCCTTGGACGTACTTATTGACGATGAAACACAGAAATTGCATCGGAATTAAATAGAAAAGGCACAATGCCGACTTAAGTACAAGAAGACTGACTCTTCTTTCTGACTATGTTTTGAACCATTCCTGCGTCGCTAGTTACAGATTCCCATGCTTCACTTCAGGTTTACTGTATCCCTTGGACCTTCTTATTGATGATGAAACATAGATATTGCATCGGAATTAAATACAAAATGCACAATGCCGATTTAAGTACAAGAAGACTGACACTTCTTACTGACGATTTTTGAACCATTCCTGTGACACTAGTTAGAGCTTCCGATGCTTCACTTCATGTTTACTGTATCCCTGTGACCTTCCTATTGACGATGAAACACAGTAATTGCATCGGAATTAAATTGAAAAGGGCATAATGCCGTCATAAGTACAAGAAGTCCGACTCTTCTTACTGTCTATGTTTTGAACCATTCCTGTGACACTAGTTATAGATTCCGATGCTTCACTTCAGGTTTACTGTATCCCTTGGACGTACGTATTGACGATGAAACACAGAAATTGCATCGGAATTGAACAGAAAAGGCACAATGCCGACTTAACTTCAAGAAGACTGACTCTTCTTACTGACTATTTTTTGAACCATACCTGTGCCACTAGTTATCGATTCCGATGCTTCACTTCAGGTTTACTGTATCCCTTGGACCTTCCTATTGACGATGAAACACAGATATTGCATCTGAATAAAATACAAAAGGCACAATGCCGATTTAAGTACAAGAAGACTGACTCTCCTTACTGACTATGTACTGAACCATTCCTGTTACACTAGTTATAGATTCCGATGCTTCACTTCAGGTTTACGGTATCCCTCTGTCCTTCTTATTGACGATGAAACACAGAAATTGCATCGGAATTAAATGCAAAATGCACAATGCCGACTTAAGTACATGTAGACTGACTCTTCCTACTGTCTATATTTTGAAACATTCCTGTGACCTTAGTTATAGATTCCGATGCTTCATTTCAGGTTTACTGTATCCCTTGGACCTTCTTATTGAGGATGAAACACAGAAAGGGCATCGGAATTAAATAGAAAAGGCACAATGCCGACTTAAGTACAAGAAGACTGACTCTTCCTACTGTCTATGTTTTGAACCATTCCTGTGACACTATTTATAGATTCCGATTCTTCACTTCAGGTTTACTTTATCCCTCTGACCTTCTTATTGACGATGAAACGCAGAGATAGCATCGCAATTAAATACAAAAGGCATAATGCCGACTTAAGTACAAGAAGACTAACCTTTCTTACTGTCTATGGTTTGGACCATTCCTGTGACACTAGTTATCGATTCCGATGCTTTACTTCAGGTTTAATGTATCCCTTGGATCCTCTTATTGACGATGAAACACAGAAATTGCATCGGAATTAGATACAAAAGCCACAATGCCGATATAAGTACAAGAAGACTGACTCTTCTTACTGACTATGTTTTGAACCATTCCTGTGACACTAGTTATAGATTCCGATGCTTCACTTCAGGTTTACTGTATCCCTCTGATCTTCGTATTGACGATGAAACACAGAAAGTGCATCGGAATTAAATAGATAAGGTACAATACCAACTTAAGTACAAGAAGACTGACTCTTCCTACTGTCAAAGTTTTGAACCAATTCTGTGACACTAGTTATAGATTCCGATGCCACACTTCAGGTTTACTGTATCCCTCTGACCTTCTTATTGACGATGAAACACAGAAATTGCATCGAAATTAAATACAAAAGCCACAATGCCGACTTTAGTACAAGAAGACTGACTCTTCTTACTGACTATGTTTTGAACCATTCCTGTGACCCTAGTTATAGATTCCGATGCTTCACTTCAGGTTTACTGTATAACTTGGACCTTATTATTGACGATGAAACACAAATATTGCATCGGAATTCAATACAAAAGGCACAATGCCGACGTAAGTACTAGAAGACTGACTCTTCTTACTAACTATGTTTTGAACTATTCCTGTGACACTAGTTAGAGATTCCGATGCTTCACTTCAGGTTTACTATATTCCTCTGACCCTATTATTGACGATGAAATACAGTAATTGCATCGGAATTAAATTGAAAAGGGCGCAATGTCGACTTAAGTACAAGAAGTCTGACTCTTCTTACTGTCTATGTTTTGAACCTTTCCTGTGACACTAGTTATAGATTCCGATGCTTCACTTCAGGTTTGCTGTATCCCTTGGACCTTCTTATTGACAATGAAAAACAGAAATTGCATTGAAATTAAATACAAAAGCCACAAAGCTGACTTAAGTACAAGAAGACTGACTCTTCTTACTGACTATGTTTTGAACCAATCCTGTGACACTAGTTATAGATTCCGATGCTTCACTTCAGGTTTACTGTATCCCCCAGACCTTCTTAATGAAGATGAAACACAGATTGTGCAACGGAGTTAAATACAAGAGACACAATGCCGACTTAAGTACAAGAAGACTGACTATTCCTACTGTCTATGTTTTGAACCATTCCTGTGACACTAGTTATAGATTTCGATGCTTCACTTCAGATTTACTGTATCCCTTGGACCTTCTTATTGACGATGAAACACAGAAATTGCATCGGAATTAAATACAAAATGCAGAATGCCGACTTAAGTATAGGAAGACTGACTCTTCTTACTGACTGTTTTGAACCATTCCCGTGACACTACATATAGATTCCGATGCCTCACTTCAGGTTTACTGTATCCATCTGACCATCTTATTGACGATGAAATAAGAAATTGCCTCGGAATTAAATACAAAAGGCACAATGCCGACGTAACTACAAGAAGACTGACTCTTCTTACTGACTATTTTTTGAACCATTCCTGTGCCACTAGTTAAAGATTCCGATGCTTCACTTCAGGTTTACTGTATCCCTTGGACCTTCTTATTGACGATGAAACACAGAAATTGCATCTGAATAAAATACAAAAGGCACAATGCCGATTTAAGTACAAGAAGACTGACTCTCCTTACTGACTATGTTTTGAACCATTCCTGTTACACTAGTTATAGATTCCGATGCTTCACTTCAGGTTTACGGTATCCCTCTGACCTTCTTATTGACGATGAAACACAGAAATTGCATCGGAATTAAATACAAAAGGCACAATGCCGACTTAAGTACATGTAGACTGACTCTTCATACTGTCTATATTTTGAAACATTCCTGTGACCTTAGTTACAGATTCTGCTGCTTCATTTCAGGTTTACTGTATCCATTGGACGTTCTTATTGACGATGAAACACAGAAAGGGCATCGGAAATAAATTGAAAAGGCACAATGCCGACTTAAGTACAAGAAGACCGACTCTTCCTACTGCCTATGTTTTGAACCATTCCTGTGACACTATTTATAGATTCCGATTCTTCACTTCAGGTTTACTTTATCCCTCTGACCTTCTTATTGACGATGAAACACAGAGATTGAATCGGAATTAAATTCAATAGGCACAATGTCGACTTAAGTACAAGAAGACTGACTCTTCCTACTGACTATGCTTTGAACCATTCCTGTTACACTAGTTATAGATTCCGATGCTTCACTTCAGGTTTACGGTATCCCTCTCACATTCTTATTGACGATGAAACACAGAAATTGCATCGGAATTAAATACAAAAGGCACAATGCCGACTTAAGTACATGTAGACTGACTCTTCATACTGTCTATATTTTGAAACATTCCTGTGACCTTAGTTATAGATTCCGATGCTTCATTTCAGGTTTACTGTATCCCTTGGACCTTCTTATTGACGATGAAACACAGAAAGGGCATCGGAATTAAATAGAAAAGGCACAATGCCGACTTAAGTACAAGAAGACTGACTCTTCCTACTGTCTATGTTTTGAACCATTCCTGTGACACTATTTATAGATTCCCATTCTTCACTTCAGGTTTACTTTATCCCTCTGACCTTCTTATTGACGATGAAACACAGAGATTGCATCGCATCTAAATACGAAAGGCACAATTCCGACTTAAGTACAAGAAGACTAACCTTTCATACTGTAAATGCTTTGAACCATTCCTGTGACACTATTTATCGATTCCGATGCTTCACTTCAGGTTTACGGTATCCCTTGGACCTTCTTAATGACGATGAAACACAGAAATTGAATCGGAATTAAATACAAAAGGCACAATGTCGACTTAAGTACAGGAAGACTGACTCTTCCTACTGTCTATGTTTTGAACCATTCCTGTGACACTAGTTGTAGATTCTGATGCTTCACTTCAGGTTTACTGTATCCCTCTGACCCTCTTATATGCGATGGAACACAGAAATTGCATCGGAATTAAATAGAAAAGGCACAATGCCGACTTAAGTACAAGAAGACTGATTCTTCTTACTGTCTATGTTTTGAACCATTCCTGTGACCGTAGTTACAGATTCCGATGCTTCACTTCAGGTTTACTCTATCCCTCTGACCTTCTTATTGACGATGCAACACAGAAATTACATCGGAATTAAATAGAAAAGGCACAATGCCGCCTTAAGTACAAGTAGACTGACTCTTCCTACTGTCTATGTTTTGAACCATTCCTGTGACACTACTTATAGATTCCGATGCTTTACTTCAGGTTTACTGTATTTCTCTGACGTTCTTATTGACGATGAAACACAGATATTGCATCGGAATTAAATACAAAAGGCACAATGCCGACTTAAGTACAAGAAGACTGACTCTTCTTACTGACTATGTTTTGAACCATTCCTGTGACGATAGTTACAGATTCCGATGCTTCACTTCAGGTTTACTGTATCCCTTGCACCTTCTTATTGACGATGAAACACAGATATTGCATCGGAATTAAATACAAAAGGCACAATGCCGACGTAAGTACAGGAAGACTGACATTTCTTACTGACTCTGTTTTGAACCATTCCTGTGATACTAGTTAGAGTTTCCGATGTTTCACTTCAGGTTTACTGTATCCCTCTGACCTTCTTATTGACGATGAATCACAGTAATTGCATCGGAATTTAATTGAAAAGGGCACAATGCCTACTTAAGTACTAGAAGACTGACTCTTCTTACTGTCTATGTTTTTAACCATTCCTGTGACACTAGTTATAGATTCCGATGCTTCACTTCAGGTTTAATGTATCCCTTGGACCCTCTTATTGGCGATGAAACACAGAAATTGCATCGGAATTAGATACAAAAGCCACAATGCCGACTTAAGTACAAGAAGACTGACGCTTCTTACTGACTATGTTTTGAACCATTCCTGTGACACTAATTATAGATTCCGATGCTTCACTTCAGGTTTACTGTATCCCTTTGATCTTCGTATTGACGATGAAACACAGAAAGTGCATCGGAATTAAATAGAAAAGGCACAATGCCCACTTAAGTACAAGATGACTGACTCTTCCTACTGTCAATGTTTTGAACCATTCCTGTGACACTAGTTATAGATTCCGATGCCTCACTTCGGGTTTACTGTATCCCTCTGAACTTCTTATTGACGATGAAACACAGAAATTGCGTCTTCAGGTTTACTGTATCCCTAGGACCTTCTTATTGACAATGAAACACAGATATTGCATCGAAATTAAATACAAAAGGCACAATGCCGACTTAAGTACAAGAAGACTGACTCTTCTTACTGACAATATTTTGAACCATTCCTGTGCCACTAGTTAGAGCTTCCGATGCTTCACTTCAGGTTTACTGTATCCCTCTGTCCTTCTTATTGACGACGAATCAGAGTAATTGCTTTGGAATTAAATTGAGAAGGGCATAATGCCGACTTAAGTACAAGATGTCTGGCTCTTCTTACTGTCTATGTTTTGAACCATTCCTGTGACACTAGTTATAGATTCCGATGCTTCACTTCAGGTTTACTGTATCCCTTGCACCTTCGTATTCACGATGAAAAACAGAAATTGCATCGGAATTAAATACAAAAGCCACAATGCCGACTTAAGTACAAGAAGACTGACTCTTCTTACTGACTATGTTTGAAACAATCCTGTGACACTAGTTATAGATTCCGATGCTTCACTTCAGGTTTAGTGTATCCCTCTGACCTTCTTATTGACGATTGCATCGGAATTTAATTGAAAAGGGCACAATGCCTACTTAAGTACTAGAAGACTGACTCTTCTTACTGTCTATGTTTTATAACCATTCCTGTGACACTAGTTATAGATTCCGATGCTTCACTTCAGGTTTAATGTATCCCTTGGACCCTCTTATTGGCGATGAAACACAGAAATTGCATCGGAATTAGATACAAAAGCCACAATGCCGACTTAAGTACAAGAAGACTGACTCTTCTTACTGACTATGTTTTGAACCATTCCTGTGACGCTAATTATAGATTCCGATGCTTCACTTCAGGTTTACTGTATCCCTCTGATCTTCGTATTGACGATGAAACACAGAAAGTGCATCGGAATTAAATAGAAAAGGCACAATGCCAACTTAAGTACAAGAAGACTGACTCGTCCTACTGTCAATGTTTTGAACCATTCCTGTGACACTAGTTATAGTTTCCGATGCCTCACTTCAGGTTTACTGTATCCCTCTGACCTTCTTATTGACGATGAAACACAGAAATTGCATCTTCAGGTTTACTGTATCCCTAGGACCTTCTTATTGACAATGAAACACAGATATTGCATCGAAATTAAATACAAAAGGCACAATGCCGACTTAAGTACATGTAGTCTTATTCTTCCTACTGTCTATATTTTGAAACATTCCTGTGACCTTAGTTATAGATTCCGATGCTTCATTTCAGGTTTACTGTATCCCTTGGACCTTCTTATTGACGATGAAACACAGAAACGGCATCGGAATTAAATGGAAGAGGCACAATGCTGACTTAAGTACAAGAAGACTGACTCTTCCTACTGTCTATGTTTTGAACCATTCCTGTGACACTATTTACAGATTCCGATTCTTCACTTCAGGTTTACTTTGTAACTCTGACCTTCTTATTGACGATGAAACACAGAGATTGCATCGCAATTAAGTACATAAGGCACAATGCCGACTTAAGTACAAGAAGACTAACCTTTCTTACTGTCTATGCTTTGAACCATTCCTGTGACACTAGTTATCGATTCCGATGCTTCACTTCAGGTTTACGGTATCCCTTGGACCTTCTTAATGACGATGAAACACAGAAATCGAATCGGAATTAAATACAAAAGGCACAATGTCGACTTAAGTACAGGAAGACTGACTCTTCCTACTGTCTATGTTTTGAACCATTCCTGTGACACTAGTTACAGATTCCGATGCTTCACTTCAGGTTTACTGTATCCCTCTGACCTTCTTATTGACGATGCAACGCAGAAATTACATCGGAATTAAACAGAAAAGCCACAATGCCACCTTAAGTACAAGTAGACTGACTCTTCCTACTGTCTCTGTTTTGAACCATTCCTGTGTCACTAGTTACAGATTCCGATTCTTCACTTCAGGTCTACTGTATCCCTCAGACCTTCTTATTGACGATGAAACACAGAAATTGAATCGGAATTAAATACAAAAGGCACAATGTCGACTTAAGTACAAGAAGTCTGACTCTTCCTACTGTCTATGTTTTGAACCATTCCTGTGACACTAGTTATAGATTCCGATGCTTCACTTCAGCTTTACTGTATCCCTCTGACCCTCTTATATACGATGAAACACAGAAATTGCATCGGAATTAAATAGAAAAGGCACAATGCCGACTTAAGTACAAGAAGACTGATTCTTCCTACTGTGTGTGTTTTGAACAATTCCTGTGACACTGGTTACAGATTCCGATGCTCCACTTCAGGTTTACTGTATCCCTTGGACCTTCTTATTGACGATGAAACACAGATATTGCATCGGAATTAAATACAAATAGCCCAATGCCGACTTAAGTACATGAAGACTGTCTCTTCTTACTGTCTATGATTTGAACCTTTCCTGTGACACTAGTTATACATTCCGATGCTTCACTTCAGGTTTACTGTATCTCTCTGACCTTCGTATTGACGATGAAACACAGATATTGCATCGGAATTTAATACAAAAGGCACAATGCCGACGTAAGTACAGGAAGATTGACATTTCTTACTGACTCTGTTTTGAACCATTCCTGTGCCACTTGTTAGAGCTTCCGATGCTTCACTTCAGGTTTACTGTATCCCTCTGTCCTTCTTATTGACGACGAATCAGAGTAATTGCTTGGAATTAATTTGAAAAAGACATAATGCCGACTTAAGTACAAGAAGTCTGGCTCTTCTTACTGTCTATGTTTTGAACCATTCCTGTGACACTAGTTATAGATTCTGATGCTTCACTTCTGGTTTACTGTATCCCTTGCACCTTCGTATTCACGATGAAAAACAGAAATTGCATCGGAATTAAATACAAAAGCCACAAATTCGACTTAAGTACAAGAAGACTGACTCTTCTTACTGACTATGTTTTGAAACAATCCTGTGACACTAGTTACAGATTCCGATGCTTCACTTCAGGTTTACTGTATCCCTCTGACCTTCTTATTGACGATGAAACACAGTAATTGCATCGGAATTTAATTGAAAAGGGCACAATGCCTACTTAAGTACTAGAAGACTGACTCTTCTTACTGTCTCTGTTTTTAACCATTCCTGTGGCACTAGTTATAGATTCCGATGCTTCACTTCAGATTTAATGTATCCCTTGGACACTCTTATTGGCGATGAAACACAGAAATTGCATCGGAATTAGATACAAAAGCCACAATGCCGACTTAAGTACAAGAAGACTGACTCTTCTTACTGACTATGTTTTGAACCATTCCTGTGACACTAATTATAGATTCCGATGCTTCACTTCAGGTTTACTGTATCCCTCTGATCTTCGTATTGACGATGAAACACAGAAAGTGCATCGGAATTAAATAGAAAAGGCACAATGCCAACTTAAGTACAAGAAGACTGACTCTTCCTACTGTCAATGTTTTGAACCATTCCTGTGACACTAGTTATAGATTCCGATGCCTCACTTCAGGTTTACTGTATCCCTCTGACCTTCTTATTGACGATGAAACACAGAAATTGCATCGAAATTAAATACAAAAGCCACAATGCCGACTTTAGTACAAGAAGACTGACTCTTCTTACTGACTATGTTTTGAACCATTCCTGTGACCCTAGTTATAGATTCCGATGCTTCACTTCAGGTTTACTGTATAACTTGGACCTTATTATTGACGATGAAACACAAATATTGCATCGGAATTCAATACAAAAGGCACAATGCCGACGTAAGTACTAGAAGACTGACTCTTCTTACTAACTATGTTTTGAACTATTCCTGTGACACTAGTTAGAGATTCCGATGCTTCACTTCAGGTTTACTATATTCCTCTGACCCTATTATTGACGATGAAATACAGTAATTGCATCGGAATTAAATTGAAAAGGGCGCAATGTCGACTTAAGTACAAGAAGTCTGACTCTTCTTACTGTCTATGTTTTGAACCTTTCCTGTGACACTAGTTATAGATTCCGATGCTTCACTTCAGGTTTGCTGTATCCCTTGGACCTTCTTATTGACAATGAAAAACAGAAATTGCATTGGAATTAAATACAAAAGCCACAAAGCTGACTTAAGTACAAGAAGACTGACTCTTCTTACTGACTATGTTTTGAACCAATCCTGTGACACTAGTTATAGATTCCGATGCTTCACTTCAGGTTTACTGTATCCCCCAGACCTTCTTAATGAAGATGAAACACAGATTGTGCAACGGAGTTAAATACAAGAGACACAATGCCGACTTAAGTACAAGAAGACTGACTATTCCTACTGTCTATGTTTTGAACCATTCCTGTGACACTAGTTATAGATTTCGATGCTTCACTTCAGATTTACTGTATCCCTTGGACCTTCTTATTGACGATGAAACACAGAAATTGCATCGGAATTAAATACAAAATGCAGAATGCCGACTTAAGTATAGGAAGACTGACTCTTCTTACTGACTGTTTTGAACCATTCCCGTGACACTACATATAGATTCCGATGCCTCACTTCAGGTTTACTGTATCCATCTGACCTTCTTATTGACGATGAAATAAGAAATTGCCTCGGAATTAAATACAAAAGGCACAATGCCGACTTAACTACAAGAAGACTGACTCTTCTTACTGACTATTTTTTGAACCATTCCTGTGCCACTAGTTAAAGATTCCGATGCTTCACTTCAGGTTTACAGTATCCCTTGGACCTTCTTATTGACGATGAAACACAGAAATTGCATCTGAATAAAATACAAAAGGCACAATGCCGATTTAAGTACAAGAAGACTGACTCTCCTTACTGACTATGTTTTGAACCATTCCTGTTACACTAGTTATAGATTCCGATGCTTCACTTCAGGTTTACGGTATCCCTCTGACCTTCTTATTGACGATGAAACACAGAAATTGCATCGGAATTAAATACAAAAGGCACAATGCCGACTTAAGTACATGTAGACTGACTCTTCATACTGTCTATATTTTGAAACATTCCTGTGACCTTAGTTACAGATTCTGCTGTTTCATTTCAGGTTTACTGTATCCCTTGGACCTTCTTATTGACGATGAAACACAGAAAGGGCATCGGAAATAAATTGAAAAGGCACAATGCCGACTTAAGTACAAGAAGACTGACTCTTCCTACTGTCTATGTTTTGAACCATTCCTGTGACACTATTTATAGATTCCGATTCTTCACTTCAGGTTTACTTTATCCCTCTGACCTTCTTATTGACGATGAAACACAGAGATTGAATCGGAATTAAATTCAATAGGCACAATGTCGACTTAAGTACAAGAAGACTGACTCTTCCTACTGACTATGCTTTGAACCATTCCTGTTACACTAGTTATAGATTCCGATGCTTCACTTCAGGTTTACGGTATCCCTCTGACATTCTTATTGACGATGAAACACAGAAATTGCATCGGAATTAAATACAAAAGGCACAATGCCGACTTAAGTACATGTAGACTGACTCTTCATACTGTCTATATTTTGAAACATTCCTGTGACCTTAGTTATAGATTCCGATGCTTCATTTCAGGTTTACTGTATCCCTTGGACCTTCTTATTGACGATGAAACACAGAAAGGGCATCGGAATTAAATAGAAAAGGCACAATGCCGACTTAAGTACAAGAAGACTGACTCTTCCTACTGTCTATGTTTTGAACCATTCCTGTGACACTATTTATAGATTCCCATTCTTCACTTCAGGTTTACTTTATCCCTCTGACCTTCTTATTGACGATGAAACACAGAGATTGCATCGCATCTAAATACGAAAGGCACAATTCCGACTTAAGTACAAGAAGACAAACCTTTCATACTGTAAATGCTTTGAACCATTCCTGTGACACTATTTATCGATTCCGATGCTTCACTTCAGGTTTACGGTATCCCTTGGACCTTCTTAATGACGATGAAACACAGAAATTGAATCGGAATTAAATACAAAAGGCACAATGTCGACTTAAGTACAGGAAGACTGACTCTTCCTACTGTCTATGTTTTGAACCATTCCTGTGACACTAGTTATAGATTCTGATGCTTCACTTCAGGTTTACTGTATCCCTCTGACCCTCTTATATGCGATGGAACACAGAAATTGCATCGGAATTAAATAGAAAAGGCACAATGCCGACTTAAGTACAAGAAGACTGATTCTTCTTACTGTCTATGTTTTGAACCATTCCTGTGACCGTAGTTACAGATTCCGATGCTTCACTTCAGGTTTACTCTATCCCTCTGACCTTCTTATTGACGATGCAACACAGAAATTACATCGGAATTAAATAGAAAAGGCACAATGCCGCCTTAAGTACAAGTAGACTGACTCTTCCTACTGTCTATGTTTTGAACCATTCCTGTGACACTACTTATAGATTCCGATGCTTTACTTCAGGTTTACTGTATTTCTCTGACGTTCTTATTGACGATGAAACACAGATATTGCATCGGAATTAAATACAAAAGGCACAATGCCGACTTAAGTACAAGAAGACTGACCCTTCTTACTGACTATGTTTTGAACCATTCCTGTGACGATAGTTACAGATTCCGATGCTTCACTTCAGGTTTACTGTATCCCATGCACCTTCTTATTGACGATGAAACACAGATATTGCATCGGAATTAAATACAAAAGGCACAATGCCGACGTAAGTACAGGAAGACTGACATTTCTTACTGACTCGGTTTTGAACCATTCCTGTGATACTAGTTAGAGTTTTCGATGTTTCACTTCAGGTTTACTGTATCCCTCTGACCTTCTTATTGACGATGAATCACAGTAATTGCATCGGAATTTAATTGAAAAGGGCACAATGCCTACTTAAGTACTAGAAGACTGACTCTTCTTACTGTCTATGTAATTAACCATTCCTGTGACACTAGTTATAGATTCCGATGCTTCACTTCAGGTTTAATGTATCCCTTGGACCCTCTTATTGGCGATGAAACACAGAAATTGCATCGGAATTAGATACAAAAGCCACAATGCCGACTTAAGTACAAGAAGACTGACTCTTCTTACTGACTATGTTTTGAACCATTCCTGTGACACTAATTATAGATTCCGATGCTTCACTTCAGGTTTACTGTATCCCTCTGATCTTCGTATTGACGATGAAACACAGAAAGTGCATCGGAATTAAATAGAAAAGGCACAATGCCAACTTAAGTACAAGATGACTGACTCTTCCTACTGTCAATGTTTTGAACCATTCCTGTGACACTAGTTATAGATGCCGATGCCTCACTTCGGGTTTACTGTATCCCTCTGAACTTCTTATTGACGATGAAACACAGAAATTGCGTCTTCAGGTTTACTGTATCCCTAGGACCTTCTTATTGACAATGAAACACAGATATTGCATCGAAATTAAATACAAAAGGCACAATGCCGACTTAAGTACAAGAAGACTGACTCTTCTTACTGACAATATTTTGAACCATTCCTGTGCCACTAGTTAGAGCTTCCGATGCTTCACTTCAGGTTTACTGTATCCCTCTGTCCTTCTTATTGACGACGAATCAGAGTAATTGCTTTGGAATTAAATTGAGAAGGGCATAATGCCGACTTAAGTACAAGAAGTCTGGCTCTTCTTACTGTCTATGTTTTGAACCATTCCTGTGACACTAGTTATAGATTCCGATGCTTCACTTCAGGTTTACTGTATCCCTTGCACCTTCGTATTCACGATGAAAAACAGAAATTGCATCGGAATTAAATACAAAAGCCACAATGCCGACTTAAGTACAAGAAGACTGACTCTTCTTACTGACTATGTTTGAAACAATCCTGTGACACTAGTTATAGATTCCGATGCTTCACTTCAGGTTTAGTGTATCCCTCTGACCTTCTTATTGACGATTGCATCGGAATTTAATTGAAAAGGGCACAATGCCTACTTAAGTACTAGAAGACTGACTCTTCTTACTGTCTATGTTTTTAACCATTCCTGTGACACTAGTTATAGATTCCGATGTTTCACTTCAGGTTTAATGTATCCCTTGGACCCTCTTATTGGCGATGAAACACAGAAATTGCATCGGAATTAGATACAAAAGCCACAATGCCGACTTAAGTACAAGAAGACTGACTCTTCTTACTGACTATGTTTTGAACCATTCCTGTGACGCTAATTATAGATTCCGATGCTTCACTTCAGGTTTACTGTATCCCTCTGATCTTCGTATTGACGATGAAACACAGAAAGTGCATCGGAATTAAATAGAAAAGGCACAATGCCAACTTAAGTACAAGAAGACTGACTCGTCCTACTGTCAATGTTTTGAACCATTCCTGTGACACTAGTTATAGTTTCCGATGCCTCACTTCAGGTTTACTGTATCCCTCTGACCTTCTTATTGACGATGAAACACAGAAATTGCATCTTCAGGTTTACTGTATCCCTAGGACCTTCTTATTGACAATGAAACACAGATATTGCATCGAAATTAAATACAAAAGGCACAATGCCGACTTAAGTACATGTAGTCTTATTCTTCCTACTGTCTATATTTTGAAACATTCCTGTGACCTTAGTTATAGATTCCGATGCTTCATTTCAGGTTTACTGTATCCCTTGGACCTTCTTATTGACGATGAAACACAGAAACGGCATCGGAATTAAATGGAAGAGGCACAATGCTGACTTAAGTACAAGAAGACTGACTCTTCCTACTGTCTATGTTTTGAACCATTCCTGTGACACTATTTACAGATTCCGATTCTTCACTTCAGGTTTACTTTGTAACTCTGACCTTCTTATTGACGATGAAACACAGAGATTGCATCGCAATTAAGTACATAAGGCACAATGCCGACTTAAGTACAAGAAGACTAACCTTTCTTACTGTCTATGCTTTGAACCATTCCTGTGACACTAGTTATCGATTCCGATGCTTCACTTCAGGTTTACGGTATCCCTTGGACCTTCTTAATGACGATGAAACACAGAAATCGAATCGGAATTAAATACAAAAGGCACAATGTCGACTTAAGTACAGGAAGACTGACTCTTCCTACTGTCTATGTTTTGAACCATTCCTGTGACACTAGTTATAGATTCTGATGCTTCACTTCAGGTTTACTGTATCCCTCTGAACCTCTTATATGCGATGGAACACAGAAATTGCATCGGAATTAAATAGAAAAGGCACAATGCCGACTTAAGCACAAGAAGACTGATTCTTCTTACTGTCTATGTTTTGAACCATTCCTGTGACCGTAGTTACAGATTCCGATGCTTCACTTCAGGTTTACTGTATCCCTCTGACCTTCTTATTGACGATGCAACGCAGAAATTACATCGGAATTAAATAGAAAAGCCACAATGCCACCTTAAGTACAAGTAGACTGACTCTTCCTACTGTCTCTGTTTTGAACCATTCCTGTGTCACTAGTTACAGATTCCGATTCTTCACTTCAGGTCTACTGTATCCCTCCTACCTTCTTATTGACGATGAAACACAGAAATTGAATCGGAATTAAATACAAAAGGCACAATGTCGACTTAAGTACAAGAAGTCTGACTCTTCCTACTGTCTATGTTTTGAACCATTCCTGTGACACTAGTTATAGATTCCGATGCTTCACTTCAGCTTTACTGTATCCCTCTGACCCTCTTATATACGATGAAACACAGAAATTGCATCGGAATTAAATAGAAAAGGCACAATGCCGACTTAAGTACAAGAAGACTGATTCTTCCTACTGTGTGTGTTTTGAACAATTCCTGTGACGCTGGTTACAGATTCAGATGCTCCACTTCAGGTTTACTGTATCCCTTGGACCTTCTTATTGACGATGAAACACAGATATTGCATCGGAATTAAATACAAATAGCCCAATGCCGACTTAAGTACAAGAAGACTGTCTCTTCTTACTGTCTATGATTTGAACCTTTCCTGTGACACTAGTTATACATTCCGATGCTTCACTTCAGGTTTACTGTATCTCTCTGACCTTCTTATTGACGATGAAACACAGATATTGCATCGGAATTTAATACAAAAGGCACAATGCCGACGTAAGTACAGGAAGATTGACATTTCTTACTGACTCTGTTTTGAACCATTCCTGTGCCACTTGTTAGAGCTTCCGATGCTTCACTTCAGGTTTACTGTATCCCTCTGTCCTTCTTATTGACGACGAATCAGAGTAATTGCTTTGGAATTAAATTGAAAAAGACATAATGCCGACTTAAGTACAAGAAATCTGGCTCTTCTTACTGTCTATGTTTTGAACCATTCCTGTGACACTAGTTATAGATTCTGATGCTTCACTTCTGGTTTACTGTATCCCTTGCACCTTCGTATTCACGATGAAAAACAGAAATTGCATCGGAATTAAATACAAAAGCCACAAATTCGACTTAAGTACAAGAAGACTGACTCTTCTTACTGACTATGTTTTGAAACAATCCTGTGACACTAGTTACAGATTCCGATGCTTCACTTCAGGTTTACTGTATCCCTCTGACCTTCTTATTGACGATGAAACACAGTAATTGCATCGGAATTTAATTAAAAAGGGCACAATGCCTACTTAAGTACTAGAAGACTGACTCTTCTTACTGTCTCTGTTTTTAACCATTCCTGTGGCACTAGTTATAGATTCCGATGCTTCACTTCAGGTTTAATGTATCCCTTGGACACTCTTATTGGCGATGAAACACAGAAATTGCATCGGAATTAGATACAAAAGCCACAATGCCGACTTAAGTACAAGAAGACTGACTCTTCTTACTGACTATGTTTTGAACCATTCCTGTGACACTAATTATAGATTCCGATGCTTCACTTCAGGTTTACTGTATCCCTCTGATCTTCGTATTGACGATGAAACACAGAAAGTGCATCGGAATTAAATAGAAAAGGCACAATGCCAACTTAAGTACAAGAAGACTGACTCTTCCTACTGTCAATGTTTTGAACCATTCCTGTGACACTAGTTATAGATTCCGATGCCTCACATCAGGTTTACTGTATCCCTCTGACCTTCTTATTGACGATGAAACACAGAAATTGCATCTTCAGGTTTACTGTATTCCTAGGACCATCTTATTGACAATGAAACACAGATATTGCATCGAAATTAAATACAAAAGGCACAATGCCGACTTAAGTACAAGAAGACTGACTCTTCTTACTGACGATATTTTGAACCATTCCTGTGCCACTAGTTAGAGCTTCCGATGCTTCATTTCAGGTTTACTGTATCCCTCTGTCCTTCTTATTGACGACGAATCAGAGTAATTGCTTTGGAATTAAATTGAAAAGGGCATAGTGCCGACTTAAGTACAAGAAGTCTGGCTCTTCTTACTGTCTATGTTTTGAACCATTCCTGTGACACTAGTTATAGATTCCGATGCTTCACTTCAGGTTTACTGTATCCCTTGCACCTTCGTATTCACGATGAAAAACAGAAATTGCATGGGAATTAAATACAAAAGCCACAAATTCGACTTAAGTACAAGAAGACTGACTCTTCTTACTGACTATGTTTTGAAACAATCCTGTGACACTAGTTATAGATTCCGATGCTTCACTTCAGGTTTACTGTATCCCTCTGACCATCTTATTGACGATGAAACACAGAAATTGCATCGGAATTAAATACAAAAGGCACAATGCCGACTTAAGTACATTTAGACTGATTCTTCCTACTGTCTATATTTTGAAACATTCCTGTGACCTTAGTTATAGATTCCGATGCTTCATTTCAGATTAACTGTATCCCTTGGACCTTCTTATTGACGATGAAACACAGAAACGGCATCGGAATTAAATGGAAGAGGCACAATGCTGACTTAAGTACAAGAAGACTGACTCTTCCTACTGTCTATGTTTTGAACCATTCCTGTGACACTATTTATAGATTCCGATTCTTCACTTCAGGTTTACTTTGTAACTCTGACCTTCTTATTGACGATGAAACACAGAGATTGCATCGCAATTAAGTACATAAGGCGCAATGCCGACTTAAGTACAAGAAGACTAACCTTTCTTACTGTCTATGCTTTGAACCATTCCACTGACACTAATTATCGATTCCGATGCTTCACTTCAGGTTTACGGTATCCCTCAGACCTTCCTAATGACGATGAAACACAGAAATTGAATCGGAATTAAATACAAAAGGCACAATGTCGACTTAAGTACATGAAGACTGACTCTCCCTACTGTCTATGTTTTGAACCATTCCTGTGACACTAGTTATAGATTCTGATGCTTCACTTCAGGTTTACTGTATCCCTCTGAACCTCTTATATGCGATGGAACACAGAAATTGCATCGGAATTAAATAGAAAAGGCACAATACCGACTTAAGCACAAGAAGACTGATTCTTCTTACTGTCTATGTTTTGAACCATTCCTGTGACCGTAGTTACAGATTCCGATGCTTCACTTCAGGTTTACTGTATCCCTCTGACCTTCTTATTGACGATGCAACGCAGAAATTACATCGGAATTAAATAGAAAACCACAATGCCACCTTAAGTACAAGTAGACTGACTCTTCCTACTGTCTCTGTTTTGAACCATTCCTGTGTCACTAGTTACAGATTCCGATTCTTCACTTCAGGTTTACTGTATCCCTCAGACCTTCTTATTGACGATGAAACACAGAAATTGAATCGGAATTAAATACAAAAGGCACAATGTCGACTTAAGTACAAGAAGTCTGACTCTTCCTACTGTCTATGTTTTGAACCATTCCTGTGACACTAGTTATAGATTCCGATGCTTCACTTCAGGTTTACTGTATCCCTCTGACCCTCTTATATACGATGAAACACAGAAATTGCATCGGAATTAAATAGAAAAGGCACAATGCCGACTTAAGTACAAGAAGACTGATTCTTCCAACTGTGTGTGTTTTGAACAATTCCTGTGACGCTGGTTACAGATTCCGATGCTCCACTTCAGGTTTACTGTATCCCTTGGACCTTCTTATTGACGATGAAACACAGATATTGCATCGGAATTAAATACAAATAGCCCAATGCCGACTTAAGTACAAGAAGACTGTCTCTTCTTACTGTCTATGATTTGAACCTTTTCTGTGACACTAGTTATACATTCCGATGCTTCACTTCAGGTTTACTGTATCTCTCTGACCTTCTTATTGACGATGAAACACAGATATTGCATCGGAATTTAATACAAAAGGCACAATGCCGACGTAAGTACAGGAAGACTGACATTTCTTACTGACTCTGTTTTGAACCATTACTGTGATACTAGTTAGAGATTCCGATGCTTCACTTCGGGTTTACTGTATCCCTCTGACCTTCTTATTGACGATGAAACACAGTAATTGCATCGGAATGTAATTGAAAACGGCACAATGCCGACTTAAGTACTAGAAGACTGACTCTTCTTACTGTCTATGTTTTAACCATTCCTGTGACACTAGTTAGAGGTTCCGATGCTTCACTTCAGGTTTACTATATTGCTCTGACCCTATTATTGACGATGAAACACAGTAATTGCATCGGAATTAAATTGAAAAGGGCAAAATGCCGACTTAAGTACAAGAAGACTGACTCTTCTGACTGTCTATGATTGAACCATTCCTGTGACACTAATTATAGATTCCGATGCTTCACTTCAGGTTTACTGTATCCCTTGGACCTTCTCATTGACGATTAAACACAGAAACTGCATCGGAAGTAAATAGAAAAGGCACAATGCCGACTTAAGTACAAGAAGACTGACTCTTCTTACTGTCTATGTTTTGAACCATTCCTGTGACACTAGTTATAGATTCCGATGCTTCACTTCAGATTTACTGTATCCCTTGGACCTTCCTATTGACGATGAAACACAGAAATTGCATCGGAATTAAATAGAAAAGGCACAATGCCGTCATAAGTACAAGAAGACTGACTCTTCTTACTGACAATGTTTGAACCATTCCTGTGACGCAAGTTACAGATTCCGATGGGTCACTTCAGGTTTACTGTATCCCTTGGACCTTCTTATTGGCGAAGAAACACAGATATTGCATCGGAAAAAGGCACAATGCCGACTTAAGTTTAAGAAGACTGACTCTTTTTACTGTCAATGATTTGCACCATTCCTGTGACACTAGTTATAGATTCCGATGCTTCACTTCAGGTTTACTGTATCTCTCTGACCTTCTTATTAACGATGAAACACAGATATTGCATCTGAATTAAATACAAAAAGCACAATGCCGACTTAAGTACAAGAAGACTGACTCTTCATACTGACTATGCTTTGAACCATTCTTGTGACGATAGTTACAGATTCCGATGCTTCACTTCAGGTTTACTGTACTCCTTGGACCTTCTTATTGACGATGAAACACAGAAATTGCATCGGAATTAAATCCAAAAAAAGCACAATGCCGACTTACGTACAAGAAGACTGACTCTTCTTACTGACTATGTTTTGAACCATTCCTGTGACACTAGTTATAGATTCCGATGCTTCACTTCCTATTTACTGTATCCCTTGGACCTTCCTATTGACGATGAAAAACAGAAATTGCATCGGATTTAAATACAAAAGCCACAAAGCCGACTTAAGCACAAGAAGACTGACTCTTCTTACTGAGTATGCTTTGAACCATTCCTGTGACACTAGTTAAAGATTCCGATGCTTCACTTCAGGTTTACTGTATCCCTCTGACCTTCTTATTGAGGATGAAACACAGATAGTGCATCGGAGTTAAATACAAAAGGCACAATGCCGACTTAAGTACAAGAAGACTGACTCTTCCTACTGTCTATGTTTTGAACCATTCCTGTGACACTAGTTATAGATTTCGATGCTTCACTTCTGGATTACTGTATCCCTCTGACCTTCTTTTTGACGATGAAACACAGAAATTGGATCGGAGTTAAATACAAAAGGCACAATGCCGACTTAAGTACAAGAAGACTGACTCTTCTTACTGTCTATGTTTTGAACCATTCCTGTGACACTAGTTATAGATTCCGATGCTTCACTTCAGATTTACTGTATCCCTTGGACCTTCCTATTGACGATGAAACACAGAAATTGCATCGGAATTAAATACAAAATGCACATTGCCGACATAAGTACAAGAAGAGTGACTCTTCTTACTGACTGTTTTTAACCATTCCTGTGACACTAGTTATAGATTCCGATGCTTCACTTCAGGTTTACTGTGTCCATCTGACCTTCGTATTGACGATGAATCACAGAAATTGCATCGGAATTAAATAGAAAAGGCACAATGTCGACTTAAGTACAAGAAGACTGACCCTTCTTACTGTCTATGATTTGAACCATTCCTGTGACACTAGTTATAGATTCCGATGCTTCACTTCAGGTGAACTGTATCCCTTCGACCTTCTTATTGACGATGAAACACAGAAATTGCATCGGAATTAAATACAAAAGGCACAATGCCGACTTAAGTACAAGAAGACTGACTCTTCTTACTGACAATGTTTTGAACCATTCCTGCGACGCTAGTTACAGATTCCGATGCATCACATCAGGTTTACTGTATCCCTTGGACCTTCCTATTGACGATGAAACACATATATTGCATCGGAATTAAATACAAAAGGCACAATGAGGACTTAAGTACAAGAAGAATGACTCTTCTTACTAACGATGCTTTGAACCATTCCTGTGACACTAGTTAGAGCTTCCGATGCTTCACTTCAGGTTTACTGTATCCCTCTGACCTTCTTATTGACGATGAAACACAGTAATTGCGGCGGAAATAAATTGAAAAGGGCATAATGCCGACTTAGGTACAAGAAGTCTGACTTTTCTTACTGTCTATGTTTTGAACCATTCCTGTGACACTAGTTATAGATTCCGATGCTTCACTTCAGGTCTACTGTATCCATTGGACCTTCTTATTGATGATGAAACACAGAAATTGCATCGGAATTAAATACAAAAGGCACAATGCCGACTTAACTACAAGAAGACTGAGTCTTCTTACTGACTATGTTTGGAACCATTCCTGTGACACTAGTTATAGATTGCGATGCCTCACTTCAGGTATACTGTATCCCTCTGACTTTCTTATTGACGATGAAACACAGTAATTGCATCGGAATTAAATACAAAAGCCACAAAGCCGACTTAAGCAAAAGAAGACTGACTCTTCTTACTGACTATGCTTTGAACCATTCCTGTGACACTAGTTAAAGATTCAGATGCTTCACTTCAGGTTTACTGTATCCCTCTGACCTTCTAATTGAAGATGAAACACAGGTAGTGCATCGGAGTTAAATACCAAAGGCACAATGCCGACTTAAGTACAAGAAGACTGACTCTTCCTACTGTCTATGATTTGAACCATTCCTGTGACACTAGTTATAGATTTCGATCCTTCACTTCTGGATTACTGTATCCCTCTGACCTTCTTTTTGACGATGAAACACAGAAATTGGATCGGAATTAAATACAAAAGGCACAATGCCGACTTAAGTACAAGAAGACTGACTCTTCTTACTGTCTATGTTTTGAACCATTCCTGTGAAACTAGTTATGGATTCCGATGCTTCACTTCAGATTTACTGTATCCCTTGGACCTTCCTATTGACGATGAAAAACAGAAATTGCATCGGATTAAAATACAAAAGCCACAAAGCCGTGTTAAGCACAAGAAAACTGACTCTTCTTACTGAGTATGCTTTGAACCATTCCTGTGACACTAGCTAAAGATTCCGATGCTTCACTTTACGTTTACTGTATCCCTCTGACCTTCGTATTGAAGATGAAACACAATTAGTGCATCGGAGTTAAATACCGAAGGCGCAATGCCGACTTAAGTACAAGAAGACTGACTCTTCATGCTGTCTATGTTTTGAACCATTCCTGTGACACTAGTTATAGATTTCGATGCTTCACTTCTGGATTACTGTATCCCTCTGACCTTCTTTTTGACGATGAAACACAGAATTTGGATCGGAGTTAAATACAAAAGGCACAATGAAGACTTAAGTACAAGAAGACTGACTCTTCTTACTGTCTATGTCTTGAACCATTCCTGTGACACCAGTTATAGATTCCGATTCTTCACTTCAGATTTACTGTATCCCTTGGACTTTCCTATTGACGATGAAACACAGAAATTGTATCGGATTTAAATACGAAATGCACATTGCCGACATAAGTACAAGAAGACTGACTCTTCTTAGTGACTGTTTTCAACCATTCCTGTGACACTAGTTATAAATTCCGATGCTTCACTTCAGGTTTACTGCATCCATCTGACCTTCTGATTGACGATGAATCACAGAAATTGCATCGGAATTAAATAGAAAATGCACAATGCCGACTTAAGTACAATAAGACTGACCCTTCTTACTGTCTATGATTTGAACCATTCCTGTGACACTAGTTATAGATTCCGATGCTTCACTTCACGTGAACTGTATCCCTTGGACCATCTTATTGACGATGAAACACAGAAATTGCATCGGAATTAAATACAAAAGGCACAATGCCGACTTAAGTACAAGAAGACTGACTCTTCTTACTGACAATCTTTTGAACCATTCCTGCGACGCTAGTTACAGATTCCGATGCTTCACATCAGGTTTACTGTATCCCTTGGACCTTCCTATTGACGATGAAACACAGATATTACATCGGAATTAAATGCAAAAGGCACAATGCCGACTTAAGTACAAGAAGACTGACTCCTCTTACTAACGATGTTTTGAACCATTCCTGTGACACTAGTTAGAGCTTCCGATGCTTCACTTCAGGTTTACTGTATCCCTCTGACCTTCTTATTGACGATGAAACACAGTAATTGCGTCGGAAATAAATTGAAAAGGGCATAATGCCGACTTAGGTACAAGAAGTCTGACTTTTCTTACTGTCTATGTTTTGAACCATTCCTGTGACACTAGTTATAGATTCCGATGCTTCACTTCAGGTTTACTGTATCCCTTGGACCTTCGTATTGATGATGAAACACAGAAATTGCATCGGAATTACATACAAAAGGCACAATGCCGACTTAACTACAAGAAGACTGACTCTTCTTACTGACTATGTTTTGAACCTTTCCTGTGACACTAGGTTTAGATTGCGATGCCTCTCTTCAGGTATACTGTATCCCTCTGACTTTCTTATTGACGATGAAATACAGAAATTGCATCGGAGGTAAATACAAAATGCACAATGCCGACTTAAGTACATGTAGACTAACTCTTCCTACTGGCTATGTTTAGAACCATTCCTGTGACACTAGTTAGAGCTTCCGATGCTTCACTTCAGGTTTACTGTATCCCTTGGACCTTCTTATTGACGATGAAACACAGTATTTGCGTCGGAAATAAATTGAAAAGGGCATAATGCCGACTTAGGTACAAGAAGTCAGACTTTTCTTACTGTCTATGTATTGAACCATTCCTGTGACACTAGTTATAGATTCCGATGCTTCACTTCAGGTTTACTGTATCCCTTGGACCTTCTTATTGATGATGAAACACAGTAATTGCATCGGAATTAAATACAAAAGCCACAAAGCCGATTTAAGCAAAAGAAGACTGACTCTTCTTACTGACTATGCTTTGAACCATTCCTGTGACACTAGTTAAAGATTCAGATGCTTCACTTCAAGTTTACTGTAACCCTCTGACCTTCTAATTGAAGATGAAACACAGATAGTGCATCGGAGTTAAATACCAAAGGCACAATGCCGACTTAAGTACAAGAAGACTGACTCTTCCTACTGTCTATGTTTTGAACCATTCCTGTGACACTAGTTATAGATTTCGATGCTTCACTTCTGGATTACTGTATCCCTCTGACCTTCTTTTTGACGATGAAACACAGAAATTGGATCGGAGTTAAATACAAAAGGCACAATGAAGACTTAAGTACAAGAAGACTGACTTATCTTACTGTCTATGTCTTGAACCATTCCTGTGACACCAGTTATAGATTCCGATGCTTCACTTCAGATTTACTGTATCCCTTGGACTTTCCTATTGACGATGAAACACAGAAATTGCATCGGATTTAAATACGAAATGCACATTGCCGACATAAGTACAAGAAGACTGACTCTTCTTAGTGACTGTTTTCAACCATTCCTGTGACACTAGTTATAAATTCCGATCCTTCACTTCAGGTTTACTGTATCCATCTGACCTTCTTATTGACGATGAATCACAGAAATTGCATCGGAATTAAATAGAAAATGCACAATGCCGACTTAACTACAAGAAGACTGACTCTTCTTACTGACTATGTTTTGAACCATTCCTGTGACACTAGTTATAGATTGCGATGCCTCACTTCAGGTATACTGTATCCCTCTGACTTTCTTATTGTTGATGTAACACAGAAATTGCTTCGGAATTAAATACAAAATGCACATTGCCGACATAAGTACAAGAAGACTGACTCTTCTTACTGACTGTTTTGAACCATTCCTGTGACACTAGTTATAGATTCCGATGCTTCACTTCAGGTTTACTGTATCCCTTGGACCTTCTTATTGAAGATGAAACACAGATAGTGCATCGGAGTTAAATACAAAAGGCACGATGCCGACTTAAGTACAGGAAGACTGACTCTTCCTACTGTCTATGTTTTTAACCATTCCTGTGACACTAGTTATAGATTTCGATGCTTCACTTCTGGATTACTGTTTCCCTCTGACCTTCTTTCTGACGATGAAACACAGAAATTCACTCGGAGTTAAATACAAAAGGCACAATGCCGACTTAAGTACATGTAGACTAACTCTTCCTACTGGCTATGTTTAGAACAATTCCTGTGACACTAGTTAGAGCTTCCGATGCTTCACTTCAGGTTTACTGTATCCCTCGGACCTTCTTATTGACGATGAAACACAGTATTTGCGTCGGAAATAAATTGAAAAGGGCATAATGCCGACTTAGGTACAAGAAGTCTGACTTTTCTTACTGTCTGTGTTTTGAACCATTCCTGTGACACTAGTTATAGATTCCGATGCTTCACTTCAGGTTTACTGTATCCCTTGGACCTTATTATTGACGATGAAACACAGATATTGCATCGGAATTAAATACAAAAGGCACAATGCCGACTTAAGCACAAGAAGACTGACTCCTCTTACTAACGATGTTTTGAACCATTCCTGTGACACTAGTTAGAGCTTCCGATGCTTCACTTCAGGTTTACTGTATCCCTCTGACCTTCTTATTTACGATGAAACACAGTAATTGCGTCGGTAATAAATTGAAAAGGGCATAATGCCGACTTAGGTACAAGAAGTCTGACTTTTCTTACTGTCTATGTTTTGAACCATTCCTGTGACACTAGTTAGAGCTTCCGATGCTTCACTTCAGGTTTACTGTATCCCTCGGACCTTTTTATTGACGATGAAACACAGTATTTGCGTCGGAAATAAATTGAAAAGGGCATAATGCCGACTTAGGTACAAGAAGTCTGACTTATCTTACTGTCTATGTTTTGAACCATTCCTGTGACACTAGTTACAGTTTCCAATGCTTCACTTCAGGTTTACTGTATCCCTTGGACCTTCTTATTGATGATGAAACACAGAAATTGCATCGGAATTAAATACAAAAGGCACAATGCCGACTTAACTACAAGAAGACTTACTCTTCTTACTGACTATGCTTTGAACCATTCCTGTGACACTAGTTATAGATTTCGATGCTTCACTTCTGGAGTACTGTATCCCTCTGACCTTCTTTTTGACGATGAAACACAGAAATTGGATCGGAATGAAATACAAAAGGCACAATGCCGACATAAGTTCAAGAAGACTGACTCTTCTTACTGTCTATGTTTTGAACCATTCCTGTGACACTAGTTATAGAATCCGATGCTTCACTTCAGATTTACTGTATCCCTTGGAGCTTCCTATTGTCGATGAAAAACAGAAATTGCATCGGATGTAAATACAAAAGCCACAAAGCCGACTTAAGCACAAGAAGACTGACTCTTCTTACTGAGTATGCTTTGAACCATTCCTGTGACACTAGTTAAAGATTCCGATGCTTCACTTCAGGTTTACCGTATCCCTCTGACCTTCTTATTGAAGATGAAACCCAGATAGTGCATCGGAGTTAAATACAAAAGGCACGATGCCAACTTAAGTACAAGAAGACTGACTCTTCCTACTGTCTATGTTTTTAACAATTCCAGTGACACTAGTTATAGATTCCGATGCTTCACTTCAGATTTACTGTATCCCTTGGACCTTCCTATTGACGATGAAACACAGAAATTGCATCGGAATTAAATACAAAATGCACATTGCCGAAATAAGTACAAGAAGACTGACTCTTCTTACTGACTGTTTTGAACCATTCCTGTGACACTAGTTATAGATTCCGATGCTTCACTTCAGGTTTACTGTATACATCGGACCTTCTTATTGACGATGAATCACAGAAATTGCATCGGAATTAAATAGAAAAGGCACAATGCCGACTTAAGTACAAGAAGACTGACCCTTCTTACTGTCTATGATTTGAACCATTCCTGTGACACTAGTTATAGATTCCGATGCTTCAATTCAGGTGAACTGTATCCCTTGGACCTTCATATTGACGATGAAACACAGAAATTGCATCGGAATTAAATACAAAAGGCACAATGCCGACTTAACTAAAAGAAGACTGACTCTTCTTACTGACTATGTTTTGAACCATTTCTGTGACACTAGTTATAGATTGGGATGCCTCACTTCAGGTATACTGTATCCCTCTGACTTTCTTATTGACGATGAAACACAGAAATTGCATCGGAGTTAAATACAAAATGCACAATGCCGACTTAAGTACATGTAGACTAACTCTTCCTACTGTCTATGTTTAGAACCATTCCTGTGACACTAAATAGAGCTTCCGATGCTCCACTTCAGGTTTACTGTATCCCTCTGACCTTCTTATTGACGATGAAACACAGTATTTGCGTCGGAAATAAATTGAAAAGGGCATAATGCCGACTTAGGTACAAGAAGTCTGACTTTTCTTACTGTCTATGTTTGTAACCATTCCTGTGACACTAGTTATAGATTCCGATGCTTCACTTCAGGTTTACTGTATCCCTTGGACCTTCTTATTGATGATGAAGACAAGAAATTGCATCGGAATTAAATACAAAAGGCACAATGCCGACTTAACTACAAGAAGACTGAATCTTCTTACTGACTATGCTTTGAACCATTCCTGTGACACTAGTTATAAATTGCGATGCCTCACTTCAGGTATACTGTATCCCTCTGACTTTCTTATTGACGATGAAACACAGTAATTGCATCGGAATTAAATACAAAAGCCACAAAGCCGACTTAAACACAAGAAGACTGACTCTTCTTACTGACTATGCTTTGAACCATTCCTGTGACACTAGTTAAAGATTCCGATGCTTCACTTCATGTTTACTGTATCCCTCTGACCTTCTAATTGAAGATGAAACACAGAAAGTGCATCTGAGTTAAATACAAAAGGCACAATGCCGACTTAAGTACAAGAAGACTGACTCTTCCTACTGTCTATGTTTTGAACCATTCCTGTGACACTAGTTATAGATTTCGATGCTTCACTTCTGGATTACTGTATCCCTCTGACCTTCTTTTTGACGATGAAACACAGAAATTGGATCGGAATGAAATACAAAAGGCACAATGCCGACATAAGTACAAGAAGACTGACTCTTCTTACTGTCTATGTTTTGAACCATTCCTGTGACACTAGTTATAGATTCCGATGCTTCACTTCAGATTTACTGTATTCCTTGGAGCTTCCTATTGACGATGAAAAACAGAAATTGCATCGCATTTAAATACAAAAGACACAAAGCCGACCTAAGCACAAGAAGACTGACTCTTCTTACTGAGTATGCTTTGAACCATTCCTGTGACACTAGTTAAAGATTCCGATGCTTCACTTCAGGTTTACCGCATCCCTCTGACCTTCTTATTGAAGATGAAACACAGATAGTGCATCGGAGTTAAATACAAAAGGCACGATGCCGACTTAAGTACAAGAAGACTGACTCTTCCTACTGTCTATGTTTTTAACCATTCCTGTGACACTAGTTATAGATTTCGATGCTTCACTTCTGGATTACTGTATCCCTCTGACCTTCTTTCTGACGATGAAACACAGAAATTGAATCGGAGTTAAATACAAAAGGCACAATGCCGACTTAAGTACAAGAAGACTGACTCTTCTTACTGTCTATGCTTTGAACCATTCCTGTGACACTAGTTATAGATTCCGATGCTTCACTTCAGATTTACTGTATCCCTTGGACCTTCCTATTGACGATGAAACACAGAAATCGCATCGGAATTAAATACAAAATGCACATTGCCGACATAAGTACAAGAAGACTGACTCTTCTTACTGACTCTTTTGAACCATTCCTGTGACACTAGTTATAGATTCCGATGCTTCACTTCAGGTTTACTGTATCCATCTGACCTTCTTATTGACGATGAATCACAGAAATTGCATCGGAATTAAATAGAAAAGGCACAATGCCGACTTAAGTACAAGAAGACTGACCCTTCTTACTGTCTATGATTTGAACCATTCCTGTGACACTAGTTATAGATTCCGATGCTTCACTTCAGGTGAACTGTATCCCTTGGACCTTCATATTGACGATGAAACACAGAAATTGCATCGGAATTAAATACAAAAGGCACAATGCCGACTTAACTACAAGAAGACTGACTCTTCTTACTGACTATGCTTTGAACCATTCCTGTGACACTAGTTATAGATTGCGATGCCTCACTTCAGGTATACTGTATCCCTCTGACTTTCTTATTCACCATGAAACACAGTAATTGCATCGGAATTAAATACAAAAGCCACAAAGCCGACTTAAGCACAAGAATACTGACTCTTCTTACTGACTATGCTTTGAACCATTCCTGTGACACTAGTTAAAGATTCCGATGCTTCACTTCAGGTTTACCGTATCCCTCTGACCTTCTAATTGAAGATGAAACACAGAAAGTGCATCTGAGTTAAATACAAAAGGCACAATGCCGACTTAAGTACAAGAAGACTGACTCTTCCTACTGTCTCGGTTTTGAACCATTCCTGTGACACTAGTTATAGATTTCGATGCTTCACTTCTGGATTACTGTATCCCTCTGACCTTCTTTTTGACGATGAAACACAGAAATTGGATCGGAATGAAATACAAAAGGCACAATGCCGACATAAGTACAAGAAGACTGACTCTTCTTACTGTCTATGTTTTGAACCATTCCTGTGACACTAGTTATAGATTCCGATGCTTCACTTCAGATTTACTGTATCCCTTGGAGCTTCCTATTGACGATGAAAAACAGAAATTGCATCGGATTTAAATACAAAAGCCACAAAGCCGACTTAAGCACAAGAAGACTGACTCTTCCTACTGTCTATGTTTTTAACCATTTTTGTGACACTAGTTATAGATTCCGATGCTTCACTTCTGGATTACTGTATCCCTCTGACCTTCTTTCTGACGATGAAACACAGAAATTGAATCGAAGTTAAATACAAAAGGCACAATGCCGACTTAAGTACAAGAACACTGACTCTTCTTACTGTCTAAGCTTTGAACCATTCCTGTGACACTAGTTATAGATTCCGATGCTTCACTTCAGGTGAACTGTATCCCTTGGACCTTCATATTGACGATGAAACACAGAAATTGCATCGGAATTAAATACAAAAGGCACAATGCCGACTTAACTACAAGAAGACTGACTCTTCTTACTGACTATGTTTTGAACCATTCCTGTGACACTAGTTATAGATTCCGATGCTTCACTTCAGGTTTACTGTATCCCTTGGACCTTCTTATTGATGATGAAACACAGAAATTGCATCGGAATTAAATACAAAAGGCACAATGACGACTTAAGCACAAGAAGACTGACTCTTCTTACTGACCATGCTTTGAACCATTCCTGTGACACTAGTTAAAGATTCCGATGCTTCACTTCAGGTTTACTGTATCCCTCTGACCTTCTAATTGAAGATGAAACACAGAAAGTGCATCTGAGTTAAATACAAAATGCACATTGCCGTCATAAGTACAGGAAGACTGACTCTTCTTACTGACTGTTTTGAACCATTCCTGTGACACTAGTTATAGATTCCGATGCTTCACTTCAGGTTTACTGTATCCATCTGAACTTCTTATTGACGATGAATCACAGAAATTGCATCGGAATTAAATAGAAAAGGCACAATGCCGACTTAAGTACAAGAAGACTGACCCTTCTTACTGTCTATGATTTGAACCATTCCTGTGACACTAGTTATAGATTCCGATGCTTCACTTCAGGTGAACTGTATCCCTTGGACCTTCATATTGACGATGAAACACAGAAATTGCATAGGAATTAAATACAAAATGCACATTGCCGACATAAGTACAAGAAGACTGACTCTTCTTACTGACTGTTTTGAACCATTCAAGTGACACTAGTTATAGATTCCGATGCTTCACTTCAGGTTTACCGTATCCCTTGGACCTTCTTATTGATGATGAAACACAGAAATTGCATCGGAATTAATTACAAAAGGCACAATGCCGACTTAACTACAAGAAGACTGACTCTTCTTACTGACTATGTTTTGAACCTTTCCTGTGACACTAGTTATAGATTGCGATGCCTCTCTTCAGGTATACTGTAACCCTCTGACTTTCTTATTGACGATGAAATACAGAAATTGCATCGGAGTTAAATACAAAATGCACAATGCCGACTTAAGTACATGTAGACTAACTCTTCCTACTGGCTATGTTTAGAACCATTCCTGTGACACTAGTTAGAGCTTGCGATGCTTCACTTCATGTTTACTGTATCCCTCGGACCTTCTTATTGACGATGAAACACAGTATTTGCGTCGGAAATAAATTGAAAAGGGCATAATGCCGACTTATGTACAAGAAGTCTGACTTTTCCTACTGTCTATGCTTTGAACCATTCCTGTGACACTAGTTATAGATTCCGATGCTTCACTTCAGGTTTACTGTATCCCTTGGACCTTCTTATTGATGATGAAACACAGTAATTGCATCGGAATTAAATACAAAAGCCACAAAGCCGACTTAAGCAAAAGAAGACTGACTCTTCTTACTGACTATGCTTTGAACCATTCCTGTGACACTAGTTAAAGATTCAGATGCTTCACTTCAGGTTTACTGTATCCCTCTGACCTTCTAATTGAAGATGAAACACAGATAGTGCATCGGAGTTAAATACCAAAGGCACATGGCCGACTTAAGTACAAGAAGACTGACTCTTCCTACTGTCTATGTTTTTAACCATTCCTGTGACACTAGTTATAGATTCCGATGCTTCACTTCAGGTTTACTGTATACATCGGACCTTCTTATTGACGATGAATCACAGAAATTGCATCGGAATTAAATAGAAAAGGCACAATGCCGACTTAAGTACAAGAAGACTGACCCTTCTTACTGTCTATGATTTGAACCATTCCTGTGACACTAGTTATAGATTCCGATGCTTCAATTCAGGTGAACTGTATCCCTTGGACCTTCATATTGACGATGAAACACAGAAATTGCATCGGAATTAAATACAAAAGGCACAATGCCGACTTAACTACAAGAAGACTGACTCTTCTTACTGACTATGTTTTGAACCATTTCTGTGACACTAGTTATAGATTGGGATGCCTCACTTCAGGTATACTGTATCCCTCTGACTTTCTTATTGACGATGAAACACAGAAATTGCATCGGAGTTAAATACAAAATGCACAATGCCGACTTAAGTACATGTAGACTAACTCTTCCTACTGTCTATGTTTAGAACCATTCCTGTGACACTAAATAGAGCTTCCGATGCTTCACTTCAGGTTTACTGTATCCCTCTGACCTTCTTATTGACGATGAAACACAGTATTTGCGTCGGAAATAAATTGAAAAGGGCATAATGCCGACTTAGGTACAAGAAGTCTGACTTTTCTTACTGTCTATGTTTGTAACCATTCCTGTGACACTAGTTATAGATTCCGATGCTTCACTTCAGGTTTACTGTATCCCTTGGACCTTCTTATTGATGATGAAACAAAGAAATTGCATCGGAATTAAATACAAAAGGCACAATGCCGACTTAACTACAAGAAGACTGAATCTTCTTACTGACTATGCTTTGAACCATTCCTGTGACACTAGTTATAAATTGCGATGCCTCACTTCAGGTATACTGTATCCCTCTGACTTTCTTATTGACGATGAAACACAGTAATTGCATCGGAATTAAATACAAAAGCCACAAAGCCGACTTAAACACAAGAAGACTGACTCTTCTTACTGACTATGCTTTGAACCATTCCTGTGACACTAGTTAAAGATTCCGATGCTTCACTTCATGTTTACTGTATCCCTCTGACCTTCTAATTGAAGATGAAACACAGAAAGTGCATCTGAGTTAAATACAAAAGGCACAATGCCGACTTAAGTACAAGAAGACTCACTCTTCCTACTGTCTATGTTTTGAACCATTCCTGTGACACTAGTTATAGATTTCGATGCTTCACTTCTGGATTACTGTATCCCTCTGACCTTCTTTTTGACGATGAAACACAGAAATTGGATCGGAATGAAATACAAAAGGCACAATGCCGACATAAGTACAAGAAGACTGACTCTTCTTACTGTCTATGTTTTGAACCATTCCTGTGACACTAGTTATAGATTCCGATGCTTCACTTCAGATTTACTGTATTCCTTGGAGCTTCCTATTGACGATGAAAAACAGAAATTGCATCGGATTTAAATACAAAAGACACAAAGCCGACCTAAGCACAAGAAGACTGACTCTTCTTACTGAGTATGCTTTGAACCATTCCTGTGACACTAGTTAAAGATTCCGATGCTTCACTTCAGGTTTACCGCATCCCTCTGACCTTCTTATTGAAGATGAAACACAGATAGTGCATCGGAGTTAAATACAAAAGGCACGATGCCGACTTAAGTACAAGAAGACTGACTCTTCCTACTGTCTATGTTTTTAACCATTCCTGTGACACTAGTTATAGATTTCGATGCTTCACTTCTGGATTACTGTATCCCTCTGACCTTCTTTCTGACGATGAAACACAGAAATTGAATCGGAGTTAAATACAAAAGGCACAATGCCGACTTAAGTACAAGAAGACTGACTCTTCTTACTGTCTATGCTTTGAACCATTCCTGTGACACTAGTTATAGATTCCGATGCTTCACTTCAGATTTACTGTATCCCTTGGACCTTCCTATTGACGATGAAACACAGAAATCGCATCGGAATTAAATACAAAATGCACATTGCCGACATAAGTACAAGAAGACTGACTCTTCTTACTGACTCTTTTGAACCATTCCTGTGACACTAGTTATAGATTCCGATGCTTCACTTCAGGTTTACTGTATCCATCTGACCTTCTTATTGACGATGAATCACAGAAATTGCATCGGAATTAAATAGAAAAGGCACAATGCCGACTTAAGTACAAGAAGACTGACCCTTCTTACTGTCTATGATTTGAACCATTCCTGTGACACTAGTTATAGATTCCGATGCTTCACTTCAGGTGAACTGTATCCCTTGGACCTTCATATTGACGATGAAACACAGAAATTGCATCGGAATTAAATACAAAAGGCACAATGCCGACTTAACTACAAGAAGACTGACTCTTCTTACTGACTATGCTTTGAACCATTCCTGTGACACTAGTTATAGATTGCGATGCCTCACTTCAGGTATACTGTATCCCTCTGACTTTCTTATTCACCATGAAACACAGTAATTGCATCGGAATTAAATACAAAAGCCACAAAGCCGACTTAAGCACAAGAATACTGACTCTTCTTACTGACTATGCTTTGAACCATTCCTGTGACACTAGTTAAAGATTCCGATGCTTCACTTCAGGTTTACCGTATCCCTCTGACCTTCTAATTGAAGATGAAACACAGAAAGTGCATCTGAGTTAAATACAAAAGGCACAATGCCGACTTAAGTACAAGAAGACTGACTCTTCCTACTGTCTCGGTTTTGAACCATTCCTGTGACACTAGTTATAGATTTCGATGCTTCACTTCTGGATTACTGTATCCCTCTGACCTTCTTTTTGACGATGAAACACAGAAATTGGATCGGAATGAAATACAAAAGGCACAATGCCGACATAAGTACAAGAAGACTGACTCTTCTTACTGTCTATGTTTTGAACCATTCCTGTGACACTAGTTATAGATTCCGATGCTTCACTTCAGATTTACTGTATCCCTTGGAGCTTCCTATTGACGATGAAAAACAGAAATTGCATCGGATTTAAATACAAAAGCCACAAAGCCGACTTAAGCACAAGAAGACTGACTCTTCCTACTGTCTATGTTTTTAACCATTTTTGTGACACTAGTTATAGATTCCGATGCTTCACTTCTGGATTACTGTATCCCTCTGACCTTCTTTCTGACGATGAAACACAGAAATTGAATCGAAGTTAAATACAAAAGGCACAATGCCGACATAAGTACAAGAACACTGACTCTTCTTACTGTCTAAGCTTTGAACCATTCCTGTGACACTAGTTATAGATTCCGATGCTTCACTTCAGGTGAACTGTATCCCTTGGACCTTCATATTGACGATGAAACACAGAAATTGCATCGGAATTAAATACAAAAGGCACAATGCCGACTTAACTACAAGAAGACTGACTCTTCTTACTGACTATGTTTTGAACCATTCCTGTGACACTAGTTATAGATTCCGATGCTTCACTTCAGGTTTACTGTATCCCTTGGACCTTCTTATTGATGATGAAACACAGAAATTGCATCGGAATTAAATACAAAAGGCACAATGACGACTTAAGCACAAGAAGACTCACTCTTCTTACTGACCATGCTTTGAACCATTCCTGTGACACTAGTTAAAGATTCCGATGCTTCACTTCAGGTTTACTGTATCCCTCTGACCTTCTAATTGAAGATGAAACACAGAAAGTGCATCTGAGTTAAATACAAAATGCACATTGCCGTCATAAGTACAGGAAGACTGACTCTTCTTACTGACTGTTTTGAACCATTCCTGTGACACTAGTTATAGATTCCGATGCTTCACTTCAGGTTTACTGTATCCATCTGAACTTCTTATTGACGATGAATCACAGAAATTGCATCGGAATTAAATAGAAAAGGCACAATGCCGACTTAAGTACAAGAAGACTGACCCTTCTTACTGTCTATGATTTGAACCATTCCTGTGACACTAGTTATAGATTCCGATGCTTCACTTCAGGTGAACTGTATCCCTTGGACCTTCATATTGACGATGAAACACAGAAATTGCATAGGAATTAAATACAAAATGCACATTGCCGACATAAGTACAAGAAGACTGACTCTTCTTACTGACTGTTTTGAACCATTCAAGTGACACTAGTTATAGATTCCGATGCTTCACTTCAGGTTTACCGTATCCCTTGGACCTTCTTATTGATGATGAAACACAGAAATTGCATCGGAATTAATTACAAAAGGCACAATGCCGACTTAACTACAAGAAGACTGACTCTTCTTACTGACTATGTTTTGAACCTTTCCTGTGACACTAGTTATAGATTGCGATGCCTCTCTTCAGGTATACTGTAACCCTCTGACTTTCTTATTGACGATGAAATACAGAAATTGCATCGGAGTTAAATACAAAATGCACAATGCCGACTTAAGTACATGTAGACTAACTCTTCCTACTGGCTATGTTTAGAACCATTCCTGTGACACTAGTTAGAGCTTGCGATGCTTCACTTCATGTTTACTGTATCCCTCGGACCTTCTTATTGACGATGAAACACAGTATTTGCGTCGGAAATAAATTGAAAAGGGCATAATGCCGACTTATGTACAAGAAGTCTGACTTTTCCTACTGTCTATGCTTTGAACCATTCCTGTGACACTAGTTATAGATTCCGATGCTTCACTTCAGGTTTACTGTATCCCTTGGACCTTCTTATTGATGATGAAACACAGTAATTGCATCGGAATTAAATACAAAAGCCACAAAGCCGACTTAAGCAAAAGAAGACTGACTCTTCTTACTGACTATGCTTTGAACCATTCCTGTGACACTAGTTAAAGATTCAGATGCTTCACTTCAGGTTTACTGTATCCCTCTGACCTTCTAATTGAAGATGAAACACAGATAGTGCATCGGAGTTAAATACCAAAGGCACATGGCCGACTTAAGTACAAGAAGACTGACTCTTCCTACTGTCTATGTTTTTAACCATTCCTGTGACACTAGTTATAGATTTCGATGCTTCACTTCTGGATTACTGTATTCCTCTGACCTTCTTTTTGACGATGAAACACAGAAATTCGATCGGAATTAAATACAAAAGGCACAATGCCGACTTAAGTACGAGAAGACTGACTCTTCTTACTGTCTATGTTTTGAACCATTCCTGTGAAACTAGTTATAGATTCCGATGCTTCACTTCAGATTTACTGTATCCCTTGGTCCTTCCTATTGACGATGAAAAACAGAAATTGCATCGGATTTAAATACAAATGCCACAAAGCCGTCTTAAGCACAAGAAGACTGACTCTACTTACTGAGTATGCTTTGAACCATTCCTGTGACACTAGTTAAAGATTCCGATGCTTCACTTTACGTTTACTGTATCCCTCTGACCTTCGTATTGAAGATGAAACACAAATAGTGCATCGGAGTTAAATACAAAAGGCACAATGCCGACATAAGTACAAGAAGACTGACTCTTCATACTGTCTATGTTTTGAACCATTCCTGTGACACTAGTTATAGATTTCGATGCTTTCTCATCTGGATTACTGTATCCCTCTGACCTTCTTTTTGACGATGAAACACAGAAATTGGATCGGAGTTAAATACAAAAGGCACAATGAAGACTTAAGTACAAGAAGACTGACTCTTCTTACTGTCTATGTCTTGAACCACTCCTGTGACACCAGTTATGGATTCGGATGCTTCACTTCAGATTTACTGTATCCCTTGGACTTTCCTATTGACGATGAAACACAGAAATTGCATCGGATTTAAATACGAAATGCACATTGCCGACATAAGTACAAGAAGACTGACTCTTCTTAGTGACTGTTTTGAACCATTCCTGTGACACTAGTTATAAATTCCGATGCTTCACTTCAGGTTTACTGTATCCATCTGAACTTCTTATTGACGATGAATCACAGAAATTGCATCGGAATTAAATAGAAAAGGCACAATGCCGACTTAAGTACAAGAAGACTGACCCTTCTTACTGTCTATGATTTGAACCATTCCTGTGACACTAGTTATAGATTCCGATGCTTCACTTCAGGTGAACTGTATCCCTTGGACCTTCTTATTGATGATGAAACACAGAAATTGCATCGGAATTAAATACAAAAGGCACAATGCCGACTTAACTACAAGAAGACTGACTCTTCTTACTGACTATGTTTTGAACCATTCCTTTGACACTAGTTATAGATTGCGATGCCTCACTTCAGGTATACTGTATCCCTCTGACTTTCTTATTGACGATGTAACACAGAAATTGCTTCGGAATTAAATACAAAAGCCACAAAGCCGACTTAAGCACAAGAAGACTGACTCTTCTTACTGACCATGCTTTGAACCATTCCTGTGACACTAGTTAAAGATTCCGATGCTTCACTTCAGGTTTACTGTATCCCTCTGACCTTCTAATTGAAGATGAAACACAGAAAGTGCATCTGAGTTAAATACAAAATGCACATTGCCGTCATAAGTACAGGAAGACTGACTCTTCTTACTGACTGTTTTGAACCATTCCTGTGACACTAGTTATAGATTCCGATGCTTCACTTCAGGTTTACTGTATCCATCTGAACTTCTTATTGACGATGAATCACAGAAATTGCATCGGAATTAAATAGAAAAGGCACAATGCCGACTTAAGTACAAGAAGACTGACCCTTCTTACTGTCTATGATTTGAACCATTCCTGTGACACTAGTTATAGATTCCGATGCTTCACTTCAGGTGAACTGTATCCCTTGAACCTTCATATTGACGATGAAACACAGAAATTGCATCGGAATTAAATACAAAAGGCACAATGCCGACTTAACTACAAGAAGACTGACTCTTCTTACTGACTATGTTTTGAACCATTCCTGTGACACTAGTTATAGATTGCGATGCCTCACTTCAGGTATACTGTATCCCTCTGACTTTCGTATTGACGATGAAACACAGATAGTGCATCGGAGTTAAATACAAAAGGCACGATGCCGACTTAAGTACAAGAAGACTGACACTTCCTACTGTCTATGTTTTTAACCATTCCTGTGACACTAGTTATAGATTTCGATGCTTCACTTCTGGATTACTGTATCCCTCTGACCTTCTTTCTGACGATGAAACACAGAAATTGAATCGGAGTTAAATACAAAAGGCACAATGCCGACTTAAGTACAAGAAGACTGACCCTTCTTACTGTCTATGATTTGAACCATTCCTGTGACACTAGTTATAGTATCCGATGCTTCACTTCAGATTTACTGTATCCCTTGGACCTTCCTATTGACGATGAAACACAGAAATTGCATCGGAATTAAATACAAAATGCACATTGCCGTCATAAGTACAGGAAGACTGACTCTTCTTACTGACTGTTTTGAACCATTCCTGTGACACTAGTTATAGATTCCGATGCTTCACTTCAGGTTTACTGTATCCATCTGAACTTCTTATTGACGATGAATCACAGAAATTGCATCGGAATTAAATAGAAAAGGCACAATGCCGACTTAAGTACAAGAAGACTGACCCTTCTTACTGTCTATGATTTGAACCATTCCTGTGACACTAGTTATAGATTCCGATGCTTCACTTCAGGTGAACTGTTTCCCTTGGACCTTCATATTGACGATGAAACACAGAAATTGCATCGGAATTAAATACAAAAGGCACAATGCCGACTTAACTACAAGAAGACTGACTCTTCTTACTGACTATGTTTTGAACCATTCCTGTGACACTAGTTATAGATTGCGATGCCTCACTTCAGGTATACTGTATCCCTCTGACTTTCTTATTGACGATGAAATACAGAAATTGCATCGGAGTTAAATACAAAATGCACAATGCCGACTTAAGTACATGTAGACTAACTCTTCCTACTGGCTATGTTTAGAACCATTCCTGTGACACTAGTTAGAGCTTCCGATGCTTCACTTCAGGTTTACTGTATCCCTCGGACCTTCTTATTGACGATGAAACACAGTATTTGCGTCGGAAATAAATTGAAAAGGGCATAATGCCGACTTAGGTACAAGAAGTCTGACTTTTCTTACTGTCTATGTTTTGAACCATTCCTGTGACACTAGTTATAGATTTCGATGCTTCACTTCAGGTTTACTGTATCCCTTGGACCTTCTTATTGATGATGAAACACAGATATTGCATCGGAATTAAATACAAAACTCACAATGCCGACTTAACTACAAGAAGACTGACTCTTCTTACTGACTATGTTTTGAACCATTCCTGTGACACTAGTTATAGATTGCGATGCCTCACTTCAGGTATACAGTATCCCTCTGACTTTCTTATTGATGATGTAACACAGAAATTGCTTCGGAATTAAATACAAACGCCACAAAGCCGACTTAAGCACAAGAAGACTGACTCTTCTTCATGACTATGCTTTGAACCATTCCTGTGACACTAGTTAAAGATTCCGATGCTTCTCTTCAGGTTTACTGTATCCCTCTGACCTTCTAATTGAAGATGAAACACAGAAAGTGCATCGGAGTCAAATACAAAAGGCACAATGTCGACTTAAGTACAAGAAGACTGACTCTTCCTACTGTCTATGTTTTTAACCATTCCTGTGACACTAGTTATAGATTCCGATGCTTCACTTCAGATTTACTGTATCCCTTGGACCTTCCTATTGACAATGAAACACACAAATTGCATCGGAATTGAATACAAAATGCACATTGCCGACAACAGTACAAGAAGACTGACTCTTTTTACTGACTGTTTTGAACCATCCTGTGACACTAGTTATAGATTCCGATACTTCACTTCAGGTTTACTGTATCCATCTGACCTTCCTATTGACGATGAAACACAGATATTGCATCGGAATTAAATACAAAAGGCACAATGCCGACTTAAGTACAAGAAGACTGACTCTTCTTACTAACGATGTTTTGAACCATTCCTGTGACACTAGTTAGAGCTTCCGATGCTTCACTTCAGGTTTACTGTATCCCTCTGACCTTCTTATTGACGATGAAACACAGTAATTGCGTCGGAAATAAATTGAAAAGGGCATAATGCCGACTAAGGTACAAGAAGTCTGACTTTTCTTACTGTCTATGTTTTGAACCATTCCTGTGACACTAGTTATAGATTCCGATGCTTCACTTCAGGTTTACTGTATCCCTTGGACCTTCTTATTGATGATGAAACACAGAAATTGCATCGGAATTAAATACAAAAGGCACAATGCCGACTTAACTACCAGAAGACTGACTCTTCTTACTGACTATGTTTTGAACCATTCCTGTGACACTAGTTATAGATTGCGATGCCTCACTTCAGGTATACTGTATCCCTCTGACTTTCTTATTGACGATGTAACACAGAAATTGCTTCGGAATTAAATACAAAAGCCACAAAGCCGACTTAAGCACAAGAAGACTGACTCTTCTTACTGACTATGCTTTGAACCATTCCTGTGACACTAGTTAAAGATTCCGATGCTTCACTTCAGGTTTACTGTATCCCTCTGACATTCTAATTGAAGATGAAACACAGAAAGTGCATCGGAGTTAAATACAAAAGGCACAATGCCGACTTAAGTACGAGAAGACTGACTCTTCTTACTGTCTATGTTTTGAACCATTCCTGTGAAACTAGTTATAGATTCCGATGCTTCACATCAGATTTACTGTATCCATTGGTCCTTCCTATTGACGATGAAAAACAGAAATTGCATCGGATTTAAATACAAATGCCACAAAGCCGTCTTAAGCACAAGAAGACTGACTCTACTTACTGAGTATGCTTTGAACCATTCCTGTGACACTAGTTAAAGATTCCGATGCTTCACTTTACGTTTACTGTATCCCTCTGACCTTCGTATTGAAGATGAAACACCAATAGTGCATCGGAGTTAAATACAAAAGGCACAATGCCGACATAAGTACAAGAAGACTGACTCTTCATACTGTCTATGTTTTGAACCATTCCTGTGACACTAGTTATAGATTTCGATGCTTTCTCATCTGGATTACTGTATCCCTCTGACCTTCTTTTTGACGATGAAACACAGAAATTGGATCGGAGTTAAATACAAAAGGCACAATGAAGACTTAAGTACAAGAAGACTGACTCTTCTTACTGTCTATGTCTTGAACCACTCCTGTGACACCAGTTATGGATTCGGATGCTTCACTTCAGATTTACTGTATCCCTTGGACTTTCCTATTGACGATGAAACACAGAAATTGCATCGGATTTAAATACGAAATGCACATTGCCGACATAAGTACAAGAAGACTGACTCTTCTTAGTGACTGTTTTGAACCATTCCTGTGACACTAGTTATAAATTCCGATGCTTCACTTCAGGTTTACTGTATCCATCTGACCTTCTTATTGACGATGAATCACAGAAATTGCATCGGAATTAAACAGAAAAGGCACAATGCCGACTTAAGTACAAGAAGACTGACCCTTCTTACTGTCTATGATTTGAACCATTCCTGTGACACTAGTTATAGATTCCGATGCTTCACTTCACGTGAACTGTATCCCTTGGACCATCTTATTGACGATGAAACACAGAAATTGCATCGGAATTAAATACAAAAGGCACAATGCCGACTTAAGTACAAGAAGACTGACTCTTCTTACTGACAATGTTTTGAACCATTCCTGAGACGCTAGTTACAGATTCCGATGCTTCACATCAGGTTTACTGTATCCCTTGGACCTTCCTATTGACGATGAAACACAGATATTGCATCGGAATTAAATACAACAGGCACAATGCCGACTTAAGTACAAGAAGACTGACTCCTCTTACTAACGATGTTTTGAACCATTCCTGTGACACTAGTTAGAGCTTCCGATGCTTCACTTCAGGTTTACTGTATCCCTCGGACCTTCTTATTGACGATGAAACACAGTATTTGCGTCTGAAATAAATTGAAAAGGGCATAATGCCGACTTAGGTACAAGAAGTCTGACTTTTCTAACTGTCTATGTTTTGAACCATTCCTGTGACACTAGTTATAGATTCCGATGCTTCACTTCAGGTTTACTGTATCCCTTGGACCTTCTTATTGATGATGAAACACAGAAATTGCATCGGAATTAAATACAAAAGGCACAATGCCGACTTAACTACAAGAAGACTGACTCTTCTTACTGACTATGTTTTGAACCATTCCTTTGACACTAGTTATAGATTGCGATGCCTCACTTCAGGTATACTGTATCCCTCTGACTTTCTTATTGACGATGTAACACAGAAATTGCTTCGGAATTAAATACAAAAGCCACAAAGCCGACTTAAGCACAAGAAGACTGACTCTTCTTACTGACCATGCTTTGAACCATTCCTGTGACACTAGTTAAAGATTCCGATGCTTCACTTCAGGTTTACTGTATCCCTCTGACCTTCTAATTGAAGATGAAACACAGAAAGTGCATCTGAGTTAAATACAAAATGCACATTGCCGTCATAAGTACAGGAAGACTGACTCTTCTTACTGACTGTTTTGAACCATTCCTGTGACACTAGTTATAGATTCCGATGCTTCACTTCAGGTTTACTGTATCCATCTGAACTTCTTATTGACGATGAATCACAGAAATTGCATCGGAATTAAATAGAAAAGGCACAATGCCGACTTAAGTACAAGAAGACTGACCCTTCTTACTGTCTATGATTTGAACCATTCCTGTGACACTAGTTATAGATTCCGATGCTTCACTTCAGGTGAACTGTATCCCTTGAACCTTCATATTGACGATGAAACACAGAAATTGCATCGGAATTAAATACAAAAGGCACAATGCCGACTTAACTACAAGAAGACTGACTCTTCTTACTGACTATGTTTTGAACCATTCCTGTGACACTAGTTATAGATTGCGATGCCTCACTTCAGGTATACTGTATCCCTCTGACTTTCTTATTGACGATGAAACACAGATAGTGCATCGGAGTTAAATACAAAAGGCACGATGCCGACTTAAGTACAAGAAGACTGACTCTTCCTACTGTCTATGTTCTTAACCATTCCTGTGACACTAGTTATAGATTTCGATGCTTCACTTCTGGATTACTGTATCCCTCTGACCTTCTTTCTGACGATGAAACACAGAAATTGAATCGGAGTTAAATACAAAAGGCACAATGCCGACTTAAGTACAAGAAGACTGACCCTTCTTACTGTCTATGATTTGAACCATTCCTGTGACACTAATTATAGATTCCGATGCTTCTCTTCAGATTTACTGTATCCCTTGGACTTTCCTATTGACGATGAAACACAGAAATTGCATCGGAATTAAATACAAAATGCACATTGCCGTCATAAGTACAGGAAGACTGACTCTTCTTACTGACTGTTTTGAACCATTCCTGTGACACTAGTTATAGATTCCGATGCTTCACTTCAGGTTTACTGTATCCATCTGAACTTCTTATTGACGATGAATCACAGAAATTGCATCGGAATTAAATAGAAAAGGCACAATGCCGACTTAAGTACAAGAAGACTGACCCTTCTTACTGTCTATGATTTGAACCATTCCTGTGACACTAGTTATAGATTCCGATGCTTCACTTCAGGTGAACTGTATCCCTTGAACCTTCATATTGACGATGAAACACAGAAATTGCATCGGAATTAAATACAAAAGGCACAATGCCGACTTAACTACAAGAAGACTGACTCTTCTTACTGACTATGTTTTGAACCATTCCTGTGACACTAGTTATAGATTGCGATGCCTCACTTCAGGTATACTGTATCCCTCTGACTTTCTTATTGACGATGAAACACAGATAGTGCATCGGAGTTAAATACAAAAGGCACGATGCCGACTTAAGTACAAGAAGACTGACTCTTCCTACTGTCTATGTTCTTAACCATTCCTGTGACACTAGTTATAGATTTCGATGCTTCACTTCTGGATTACTGTATCCCTCTGACCTTCTTTCTGACGATGAAACACAGAAATTGAATCGGAGTTAAATACAAAAGGCACAATGCCGACTTAAGTACAAGAAGACTGACCCTTCTTACTGTCTATGATTTGAACCATTCCTGTGACACTAGTTATAGATTCCGATGCTTCACTTCAGATTTACTGTATCCCTTGGACTTTCCTATTGACGATGAAACACAGAAATTGCATCGGAATTAAATACAAAATGCACATTGCCGTCATAAGTACAGGAAGACTGACTCTTCTTACTGACTGTTTTGAACCATTCCTGTGACACTAGTTATAGATTCCGATGCTTCACTTCAGGTTTACTGTATCCATCTGAACTTCTTATTGACGATGAATCACAGAAATTGCATCGGAATTAAATAGAAAAGGCACAATGCCGACTTAAGTACAAGAAGACTGACCCTTCTTACTGTCTATGATTTGAACCATTCCTGTGACACTAGTTATAGATTCCGATGCTTCACTTCAGGTGAACTGTTTCCCTTGGACCTTCATATTGACGATGAAACACAGAAATTGCATCGGAATTAAATACAAAAGGCACAATGCCGACTTAACTACAAGAAGACTGACTCTTCTTACTGTCTATGTTTTGAACCATTCCTGTGACACTAGTTATAGATTGCGATGCCTCACTTCAGGTTTACTGTATCCCTCTGACTTTCTTATTGACGATGAAACACAGAAATTGCATCGGAGTTAAATACAAAATGCACAATGCCGACTTAAGTACATGTAGACTAACTCTTCCCACTGTCTATGTTTAGAACCATTCCTGTGACACTAGTTAGAGCTTCCGATGCTTCACTTCAGGTTTACTGTATCCCTCTGACCTTCTTATTGACGATGAAACACAGTATTTGCGTCGGAAATAAATTGAAAAGGGCATAAGGCCGACTTAGGTACAAGAGGTCTGACTTTTCTTACTGTCTATGTTTTGAACCATTACTGTGACACTAGTTATAGATTCCGAATCTTCACTTCAGGTTTACTGTATCCCTTGGACCTTCTTATTGATGATGAAACACAGAAATTGCATCGGAATTAAATACAAAAGGCACAATGCCGACTTAACTACAAGAAGACTGACTCTTCTTACTGACTATGCTTTGAACCATTCCTGTGACACTAGTTATAAATTGCGATGCCTCACTTCAGGTATACTGTATCCCTCTGACTTTCTTATTGACGATGAAACACAGTAATTGCATCGGAATTAAATACAAAAGCCACAAAGCCGACTTAAGCACAAGAAGACTGACTCTTCTTACTGACTATGCTTTGAACCATTCCTGTGACACAAGTTAGAGCTTCCGATGTTTCACTTCAGGTTTACTGTATCCCTCTGACCTGCTTATTGACGATGCAACACAGAAATTGCATCGGAATTAAATAGAAATGGCACAATGCCGACTTAAGTACAAGAAGACTGACTCTTCCTACTGTCTATGTTTTGAACCATTCCTGTGACACTAGTTATAGATTGCGATGCCTCTCTTCAGGTATACTGTATCCCTCTGACTTTCTTATTGACGATGAAATACAGAAATTGCATCGGAGTTAAATACAAAATGCACAATGCCGACTTAAGTACATGTAGACTAACACTTCCTACTGGCTATGTTTAGAACCATTCCTGTGACACTAGTTAGAGCTTCCGATGCTTCACTTCAGGTTTACTGTATCCCTCGGACCTTCTTATTGACGATGAAACACAGTATTTGCGTCGGAAATAAATTGAAAAGGGCATAATGCCGACTTAGGTACAAGAAGTCTGACTTTTCTTACTGTCTATGTTTTGAACCATTCCTGTGACACTAGTTATAGATTTCGATGCTTCACTTCAGGTTTACTGTATCCCTTGGACCTTCTTATTGGTGATGAAACACAGATATTGCATCGGAATTAAATACAAAAGGCACAATGCCGACTTAACTACAAGAAGACTGACTCTTCTTACTGACTATGTTTTGAACCATTCCTGTGACACTAGTTATAGATTGCGATGCCTCACTTCAGGTATACTGTATCCCTCTGACTTTCTTATTGATGATGTAACACAGAAATTGCTTCGGAATTAAATACAAACGCCACAAAGCCGACTTAAGCACAAGAAGACTGACTCTTCTTCATGACTATGCTTTGAACCATTCCTGTGACACTAGTTAAAGATTCCGATGCTTCTCTTCAGGTTTACTGTATCCCTCTGACCTTCTAATTGAAGATGAAACACAGAAAGTGCATCGGAGTCAAATACAAAAGGCACAATGTCGACTTAAGTACAAGAAGACTGACTCTTCCTACTGTCTATGTTTTTAACCATTCCTGTGACACTAGTTATAGATTCCGATGCTTCACTTCAGATTTACTGTATCCCTTGGACCTTCCTATTGACAATGAAACACAGAAATTGCATCGGAATTGAATACAAAATGCACATTGCCGACAACAGTACAAGAAGACTGACTCTTTTTACTGACTGTTTTGAACCATCCTGTGACACTAGTTATAGATTCCGATACTTCACTTCAGGTTTACTGTATCCATCTGACCTTCTTATTGACGATGAATCACAGAAATTGCATCGGAATTAAATAGAAAAGGCACTATGCCGACTTAAGTACAAGAAGACTGACCCTTCTTACTGTCTATGATTTGAACCATTCCTGTGACACTAGTTATAGTTTCCGATGCTTCACTTCAGGTGATCTGTATCCCTTGGACCTTCTTATTGACGATGAAACACAGAAATTGCAACGGAATTAAATACAAAAGGCACAATGCCGACTTAAGTACAAGAAGACTGACTCTTCTTACTGACAATGTTTTGAACCATTCCTGCGACGCTAGTTACAGATTCCGATGCTTCACATCAGGTTTACTGTATCCCTTGGACCTTCCTATTGACGATGAAACACAGATATTGCATCGGAATTAAATACAAAAGGCACAATGCCGACTTAAGTACAAGAAGACTGACTCTTCTTACTAACGATGTTTTGAACCATTCCTGTGACACTAGTTAGAGCTTCCGATGCTTCACTTCAGGTTTACTGTATCCCTCTGACCTTCTTATTGACGATGAAACACAGTAATTGCGTGGGAAATAAATTGAAAAGGGCATAATGCCGTTTAAGGTACAAGAAGTCTGACTTTTCTTACTGTCTATGTTTTGAACCATTCCTGTGACACTAGTTATAGATTCCGATGCTTCACTTCAGGTTTACTGTATCCCTTGGACCTTCTTATTGATGATGAAACACAGAAATTGCATCGGAATTAAATACAAAAGGCACAATGCCGACTTAACTACAAGAAGACTGACTCTTCTTACTGACTATGTTTTGAACCATTCCTGTGACACTAGTTATAGTTTGCTATGCCTCACTTCAGGTATACTGTATCCCTCTGACTTTCTTATTGACGATGTAACACAGAAATTGCTTCGGAATTAAATACAAAAGCCACAAAGCCGACTTAAGCACAAGAAGACTGACTCTTCTTACTGACTATGCTTTGAACCATTCCTGTGACACTAGTTAAAGATTCCGATGCTTCACTTCAGGTTTACTGTATCCCTCTGACATTCTAATTGAAGATGAAACACAGAAAGTGCATCGGAGTTAAATACAAAAGGCACAATGCCGACTTAAGTACAAGAAGACTGACTCTTCCTACTGTCTATGTTTTGAACCATTCCTGTGACACTAGTTATAGATTTAGATGCTTCACTTCTGGATTACTGTATCCCTCTGACCTTCTTTCTGACGATGAAACACAGAAATTGAATCGGAGTTAAATACAAAAGGCACAATGCCGACTTAAGTACAAGAAGACTGACTCTTCTTACTGTCTATGCTTTGAACCATTCCTGTGACACTAGTTATAGATTCCGATGCTTCACTTCAGATTTACTGTATCCCTTGGACCTTCCTATTGACGATGAAACACAGAAATTGCATCGGAATTAAATACAAAATGCACATTGCCGACATAAGTACAAGAAGACTGACTCTTCTTACTGACTGTTTTGAACCATTCCTGTGACACTAGTTATAGATTCCGATGCTTCACTTCAGGTTTACTGTATCCATCTGACCTTCTTATTGACGATGAATCACAGAAATTGCATCGGAATTAAATAGAAAAGGCACAATGCCGACTTAAGTACAAGAAGACTGACCCTTCTTACTGTCTATGATTTGAACCATTCCTGTGACACTAGTTATAGATTCCGATGCTTCACTTCAGGTGAACTGTACCCCTTGGACCTTCATATTGACGATGAAACACAGAAATTACATCGGAATTAAATACAAAAGGCACAATGCCGACATAACTACAAGAAGACTGACTCTTCTTACTGACTATGTTTTGAACCAATCCTGTGACACTAGTTATAGATTCCGATGCCTCACTTCAGGTATACTGTATCCCTCTGACTTTCTTATTGACGATGAAACACAGAAATTGCATCGGAGTTAAATACAAAATGCACAATGCCGACTTAAGTACATGTAGACTAACTCTTCCTACTGTCTATGTTTAGAACCATTCCTGTGACACTAGTTAGAGCTTCCGATGCTTCACTTCAGGTTTACTGTATCCCTCTGACCTTCTTATTTACGATAAAACACAGTATTTGCGTCGGAAATAAATTGAAAAGGGCATAATGCCGACTTAGGTACAAGAAGTCTGACTTTTCTTAATGTCTATGTTTGGAACCATTCCTGTGACACTAGTTATTGATTCCGATGCTTCACTTCAGGTTTACTGTATCCCTTGGACCTTGTTATTGATGATGAAACACAGAAATTGGATCGGAATTAAATACAAAAGGCACAATGCCCACTTAACTACAAGAAGACTGACTCTTCTTACTGACTATGTTTTGAACCATTCCTGTGACACTAGTTATAGATTGCGATGCCTCACTTCAGGTATACTGTTTCCCTCTGACTTTCTTATTGACGATGAAACACAGAAATTGCATCGGAATTAAATACAAAAGCCACAAAGCCAACTTAAGCACAAGAAGACTGACTCTTCTTACTGACTATGCTTTGAACCATTCCTGTGACACTAGTTAAAGATTCCGATGCTTCACTTCAGGTTTACTGTATCCCTCTGACCTTCTAATTGAAGATGAAACACAGATAGTGCATCGGAGTTACATACAAAAGGCACAACGCCGACTTAAGTACAAGAAGACTGACTCTTCCTACTGTCTATGTTTTGAACCATTCCTGTGACACTAGTTATAGATTTCGATGCTTCACTTCTGGATTACTGTATCCCTCTGACCTTCCTATTGACGATGAAAAACAGAAATTGCATCGGATTTAAATACAAAAGCCACAAAGCCGACTTAAGCACAAGAAGACGGACTCTTCTTACTGAGTATGCTTTGAACCATTCCTGTGACACTAGTTATAGGTTCCGATGCTTCACTTCAGGTTTACTGTATCCCTCTGACCTTCTTATTGAAGATGAAACACAGATAGTGAATCGGAGTTAAATACAAAAGGCACAATTCCGACTTAAGTACAAGAAGACTGACTCTTCTTACTGTCTATGCTTTGAACCATTCCTGTGACACTAGTTATAGATTCCGATGCTTCACTTCAGATTTACTGTATCCCTTGGACCTTCCTATTGACAATGAAACACAGAAATTGCATCGGAATTAAATACAAAATGCAAATTGCCGACAAAAGTACAAGAAGACTGACTCTTTTTACTGACTGTTTGAACCATTCCTGTGACACTAGTTATAGATTCCGATACTTCACTTCAGGTTTACTGTATCCATCTGACCTTCTTATCGACGATGAATCACAGAAATTGCATCGGAATTAAATAGAAAAGGCACAATGCCGACTTAAGTACAAGAAGACTGACTCTTCTTACTGACAATGTTTTGAACCATTCCTGCGACGCTAGTTACAGATTCCGATGCTTCACATCAGGTTTACTGTATCCCTTGGACCTTCCTATTGACGATGAAACACAGATATTGCATCGGAATTAAATACAAAAGGCACAATGCCGACTTAAGTACAAGAAGACTGACTCTTCTTACTAACGATGTTTTGAACCATTCCTGTGACACTAGTAAGAGCTTCCGATGCTTCACTTCAGGTATACTGTATCCCTCTGACTTTCTTATTGACGATGAAACACAGAAATTGCATCGGAGTTAAATACAAAATGCACAATGCCGACTTAAGTACAAGAAGACTGACTCTTCCTACTGTCTATGTTTTGAACCATTCCTGTGACACTAGTTATGGATTTCGATGCTTCACTTCTGGATTACTGTATCCCTCTGACCTTCTTTGTGACGATGAAACACAGAAATTGGATCGGAATTAAATACAAAAGGCACAATGCCGACTTATGTACAAGAAGACTGACTCTTCTTACTGTCTATGTTTTGAACCATTTCTGTGACACTAGTTATAGATTCCGATGCTTCACTTCAGATTTACTGTATCCCTTGGACCTTCCTATTGACGATGAAAAACAGAAATTGCATCGGATTTAAATACAAAAGCCACAAAGCCGACTTAAGCACAAGAAGACTGACTCTTCTTACTGAGTATGCTTTGAACCATTCCTGTGACACTAGTTAAAGATTCCGATGCTTCACTTCAGGTTTACTGTATCCCTCTGACCTTCTTATTGAAGATGAAACACAGATAGTGCATCGGAGTTAAATACAAAAGGCACAATTATGACTTAAGTACAAGAACACTGACTCTTCTTACTGTCTATGCTTTGAACCATTCCTGTGACACTAGTTAAAGATTCCGATGCTTCACTTCAGGTTTACTGTATCCCTCTGACCTTCTTTCTGACGATGAAACACAGAAATTGCATCGGAATTAAATACAAAAGGCACAATGCCGACTTAACTACAAGAAGACTGACTCTTCTTACTGACTATGTTTTGAACCATTCCTGTGACACTAGTTATAGATTGCGATGCCTCACTTCAGGTATACTGTATCCCTCTGACTTTCTTATTGACGATGTAACACAGAAATTGCTTCGGAATTAAATACAAAAGCCACAAAGCCGACTTAAGCACAAGAAGACTGACTCTTCTTACTGACTATGCTTTGAACCATTCCTGTGACACTAGTTAAAGATTCCGATGCTTCACTTCAGGTTTACTGTATCCCTCTGACATTCTAATTGAAGATGAAACACAGAAAGTGCATCGGAGTTAAATACAAAAGGCACAATGCCGACTTAAGTACATGAAGACTGACTCTTCCTACTGTCTATGTTTTGAACCATTCCTGTGACACTAGTTATAGATTTCGATGCTTCACTTCTGGATTACTGTATCCCTCTGACCTTCTTTCTGACGATGAAACACAGAAATTGAATCGGAGTTAAATACAAAAGGCACAATGCCGACTTAAGTACAAGAAGACTGACTCTTCTTACTGTCTATGCTTTGAACCATTCCTGTGACACTAGTTATAGATTCCGATGCTTCACTTCAGATTTACTGTATCCCTTGGACCTTCCTATTGACGATGAAACACAGAAATTGCATCGGAATTAAATACAAAATGCACAATGCCGACATAACTACAAGAAGACTGACTCTTCTTACTGACTGTTTTGAACCATTCCTGTGACACTAGTTATAGATTCCGATGCTTCACTTCAGGTTTACTGTATCCATCTGACCTTCTTATTGACGATGAATCACAGAAATTGCATCGGAATTAAATAGAAAAGGCACAATGCCGACTTAAGTACAAGAAGACTGACCCTTCTTACTGTCTATGATTTGAACCATTCCTGTGACACTAGTTATAGATTCCGATGCTTCACTTCAGGTGAACTGTATCCCTTGGACCTTCATATTGACGATGAAACACAGAAATTACATCGGAATTAAATACAAAAGGCACAATGCCGACATAACTACAAGAAGACTGACTCTTCTTACTGACTATGTTTTGAACCAATCCTGTGACACTAGTTATAGATTCCGATGCCTCACTTCAGGTATACTGTATCCCTCTGACTTTCTTATTGACGATGAAACACAGAAATTGCATCGGAGTTAAATACAAAATGCACAATGCCGACTTAAGTACATGTAGACTAACTCTTCCTACTGTCTATGTTTAGAACCATTCCTGTGACACTAGTTAGAGCTTCCGATGCTTCACTTCAGGTTTACTGTATCCCTCTGACCTTGTTATTGACGATAAAACACAGTATTTGCGTCGGAAATAAATTGAAAAGGGCATAATGCCGACTTAGGTACAAGAAGTCTGACTTTTCTTAATGTCTATGTTTGGAACCATTCCTGTGACACTAGTTATTGATTCCGATGCTTCACTTCAGGTTTACTGTATCCCTTGGACCTTGTTATTGATGATGAAACACAGAAATTGGATCGGAATTAAATACAAAAGGCACAATGCCGACTTAACTACAAGAAGACTGACTCTTCTTACTGACTATGTTTTGAACCATTCCTGTGACACTAGTTAAAGATTCCGATGCTTCACTTCAGGTTTACTGTATCCCTCTGACCTTCTAATTGCAGATGAAACACAGATAGTGCATCGGAGTTACATACAAAAGGCACAACGCCGACTTAAGTACAAGAAGACTGACTCTTCCTACTGTCTATGTTTTGAACCATTCCTGTGACACTAGTTATAGATTTCGATGCTTCACTTCTGGATTACTGTATCCCTGTGACCTTCCTTTTGACGATGAAACACAGAAATTGGATCGGAATTAAATACAAAAGGCACAATGCCGACATAAGTGCAAGAAGACTGACCCTTCTTACTGTCTATGTTTTGAACCATTCCTGTGACACTAGTTATAGATTCCGATGCTTCACTTCAGATTTACTGTATCCCTTGGACCTTCCTATTGACGATGAAAAACAGAAATTGCATCGGATTTAAATACAAAAGCCACAAAGCCGACTTAAGCACAAGAAGACTGACTCTTCTTACTGAGTATGCTTTGAACCATTCCTGTGACACTAGTTATAGGTTCCGATGCTTCACTTCAGGTTTACTGTATCCCTCTGACCTTCTTATTGAAGATGAAACACAGATAGTGAATCGGAGTTAAATACAAAAGGCACAATTCCGACTTAAGTACAAGAAGACTGACTCTTCTTACTGTCTATGCTTTGAACCATTCCTGTGACACTAGTTATAGATTCCGATGCTTCACTTCAGATTTACTGTATCCCTTGGACCTTCCTATTGACAATGAAACACAGAAATTGCATCGGAATTAAATACAAAATGCAAATTGCCGACAAAAGTACAAGAAGACTGACTGTTTTTACTGACTGTTTGAACCATTCCTGTGACACTAGTTTTAGATTCCGATACTTCACTTCAGGTTTACTGTATCCATCTGACCTTCTTATCGACGATGAATCACAGAAATTGCATCGGAATTAAATAGAAAAGGCACAATGCCGACTTAAGTACAAGAAGACTGACTCTTCTTACTGACAATGTTTTGAACCATTCCTGCGACGCTAGTTACAGATTCCGATGCTTCACATCAGGTTTACTGTATCCCTTGGACCTTCCTATTGACGATGAAACACAGATATTGCATCGGAATTAAATACAAAAGGCACAATGCCGACTTAAGTACAAGAAGACTGACTCTTCTTACTAACGATGTTTTGAACCATTCCTGTGACACTAGTAAGAGCTTCCGATGCTTCACTTCAGGTTTACTGTATCCCTCTGACCTTCTTATTGACGATGAAACACAGTAATTGCGTCGGAAATAAATTGAAAAGGGCATAATGCCGACTAAGGTACAAGAAGTCTGACTTTTCTTACTGTCTATGTTTTGAACCATTCCTGTGACACTAGTTATAGATTGCGATGCCTCACTTCAGGTATACTGTATCCCTCTGACTTTCTTATTGACGATGAAACACAGAAATTGCATCGGAGTTAAATACAAAATGCACAATGCCGACTTAAGTACAAGAAGGTTGACTCTTCCTACTGTCTATGTTTTGAACCATTCCTGTGACACTAGTTATGGATTTCGATGCTTCACTTCTGGATTACTGTATCCCTCTGACCTTCTTTTTGACGATGAAACACAGAAATTGGATCGGAATTAAATACAAAAGTCACAATGCCGACTTATGTACAAGAAGACTGACTCTTCTTACTGTCTATGTTTTGAACCATTTCTGTGACACTAGTTATAGATTCCGATGCTTCACTTCAGATTTACTGTATCCCTTGGACCTTCCTATTGACGATGAAAAACAGAAATTGCATCGGATTTAAATACAAAAGCCACAAAGCCGACTTAAGCACAAGAAGACTGACTCTTCTTACTGAGTATGCTTTGAACCATTCCTGTGACACTAGTTAAAGATTCCGATGCTTCACTTCAGGTTTACTGTATCCCTCTGACCTTCTTATTGAAGATGAAACACAGATAGTGCATCGGAGTTAAATACAAAAGGCACAATTATGACTTAAGTACAAGAAGACTGACTCTTCTTACTGTCTATGCTTTGAACCATTCCTGTGACACTAGTTAAAGATTCCGATGCTTCACTTCAGGTTTACTGTATCCCTCTGACATTCTTATTGAAGATGAAACACAGATAGTGCATCAGAGTTAAATACAAAAGGCACAATTCCGACTTAAGTACAAGAAGACTGACTCTTCTTACTGTCTATGCTTTGAACCATTCCTGTGACACTAGTTATAGATTCCGATGCTTCACTTCAGATTTACTGTATCCCTTGGACCTTCCTATTGACAATGAAACACAGAAATTGCATCGGAATTAAATACAAAATGCACATTGCCGACAAAAGTACAAGAAGACTGACTCTTTTTACTGACTGTTTTTAACCATTCCTGTGACACTAGTTATAGATTCCGATACTTCACTTCAGGTTTACTGTATCCATCTGACCTTCTTATTGACGATGAATCACAGAAATTGCATCGGAATTAAATACAAAAGGCACAATGCCGACTTAAGTACAAGAAGACTGACTCTTCTTACTGACAATGTTTTGAACCATTCCTGCGACGCTAGTTACAGATTCCGATGCTTCACATCAGGTTTACTGTATCCCTTGGACCTTCCTATTGACGATGAAACACAGATATTGCATCGGAATTAAATACAAAAGGCACAATGCCGACTTAAATACAAGAAGACTGACTCTTCTTACTAACGATGTTTTGAACCATTCCTGTGACACTAGTAAGAGCTTCCGATGCTTCACTTCAGGTTTACTGTATCCCTCTGACCTTCCTATTGACAATGAAACACAGAAATTGCATCGGAATTAAATACAAAATGCACATTGCCGACAAAAGTACAAGAAGACTGACTCTTTTTACTGACTGTTTTTAACCATTCCTGTGACACTAGTTATAGATTCCGATACTTCACTTCAGGTTTACTGTATCCATCTGACCTTCTTATTGACGATGAATCACAGAAATTGCATCGGAATTAAATACAAAAGGCACAATGCCGACTTAAGTACAAGAAGACTGACTTTTCTTACTGTCTATGTTTTGAACCATTCCTGTGACACTAGTTATAGATTCCGATGCTTCACTTCAGGTTTACTGTATCCCTAGGACCTTCTTATTGATGATGAAACACAGAAATTGCATCGGAATTAAATACAAAAGGCACAATGCCGACTTAACTACAAGAAGACTGACTCTTCTTACTGACTATGATTTGAACCATTCCTGTGACACTAGTTATAGATTGCGATGCCTCACTTCAGGTATACTGTATCCCTCTGACTTTCTTATTGACGATGAAACACAGAAATTGCATCGGAGTTAGATACAAAATGCACAATGCCGACTTAAGTACATGTAGACTGACTCTTCCTACTGTCTATGCTTAGAAACATTCCTGTGACACTAGTTATAGATTCCGATGCTTCATTTCAGGTTTTCTGTATCCCTTATACCTTCTTATTGACGATGAAACACAGAAATTGCATCGGAGTTAAATACAAAAGGCACAATGCCGACTTAAGTACAAGAAGACTGACACTTCCTACTGTCTTTGTTTTGAACCATTCCTGTGACACTAGTTATTGATTCCGATGCTACACTTCAGGTTTACTGTATCCCTCTGACCTTCTTATTGACGATGAAACACAGAAATTGCATCGGAATTAAATACAAAAGGCACAATGCTGACTGAAGTACTAGAAGACTGACTCATCTTACTGACTGTTTTGAACCATTCCTGTGACACTAGTTATGGATTCCGACGCTTCACTTCATTTTTACTGTATCCCTTGGACCTTCTTATTGGCGATGAAACACAGATATTGCATCGGAATTAAATACAAAAGGCACAATGCCGACTTAAGTACAAGAAGACTGACTCTTCTTACTGTCTATGATTTGAACCATTCCTGTGACACTAGTTATAGATTCCGATGCTTCACTTCAGGTTTACTGTATCTCCCTGACCTTCTTATTAACGATGAAACACAGATATTGCATCTGAATTAAATACAAAAGGCACAATGCCGACTTAAGTACAAGAAGACTGACTCTTCATACTGACTATGCTTTGAACCATTCCTGTGACGATTGTTACAGATTCCGATGCTTCACTTCAGATTTACTGTACCCCTTGGACCTTCTTATTGACGATGAAACACAGAAATTGCATCGGAATTAAATCCAAAAAAAGCACAATGCCGACTTAAGTACAAGAAGACTGACTCTTCTTACTGACTATGTTTTGAACCATTCCTGTGACACTTGTTATGGATTCCGATGCTTCACTTCAGGTTTACTGTATCCCTTGGACCTTCTTATTGACGATGAAACACAGATATTGCATCGGAATTAAACACAAAAGGCACAATGCCGACGTAAGTACTAGAAGTCTGACTCTTCTTACGGACTATGTTTTGAACCATTCCTGTGACACTAGTTATAGATTCCGATGCTTCACTTCAGGTTTACTATATTCCTCTGACCTTATTATTGACGATGAAACACAGTAATTTCATCGGAATTAAGTTGAAAAGGGCACAATGCCGACTTAGGTACAAGAAGACTGACTCTTCTTACTGTCTTTGTTTTGAACCATTCCTGTGACACTAGTTATAGATTCCGATGCTTAACTTCAAGTTTACTGTATCCCTTGGACCTTCTTATTGACGATGAAAAACAGATATTGCATCGGAATTAAATACAAAAGCCACAAAGCCGACTTAAGCACAAGAAGACTGACTCTTCTTACTGACTATGCTTTGAATCATTCCTGTGACACTAGTTAAAGATTCCGATACTTCACTTCAGGTTTACTGTATCCTTCTGACCTTCATATTGAAGATGAAACACAGATAGTGCATCGGAGTTAAATACATAAGGCACAATGCCGACTTAAGTACAAGAAGTCTGACTCTTCCTACTGTCTATGTCTTGAACCATTCCTGTGACACTAGTTAAAGATTTCGATGCTTCACTTCTGGATTACTGTATCCCTCTGACCTTCTTTTTGACGATGAAACACAGAAATTGGATCGGAATTAAATACAAAAGGCACAATGCCGACTTAAGTACAAGAAGACTGACTCTTCTTACTGTCTATGTTTTGAACCATTCCTGTGACACTAGTTATAGATTCCGATGCTTAACTTCAGATTTACTGTATCCCTTGGACCTTCCTATTGACGATGAAACACAGAAATTGCATCGGAATTAAATACAAAATGCACATTGCCGACATAAGTACAAGAAGACTGACTCTTCTTACTGACTGCTTTGAACCTTTCCTGTGACACTAGTTATAGATTCCGATGCTTCACTTCAGGTTTACTGTATCCATCTGAGCTTCTTATTGACGATGAATCACAGAAATTGCATCGGAATTAAATAGAAAAGGCACAATGCCGACTTAAGTACAAGAAGACTGACCCTTCTTACTGTCTATGATTTGAACCATTCCTGTGACACTTGTTATAGATTCCGATGCTTCTCTTCAGCTTAACTGTATCCCTTGGACCTTCTTATTGACGATGAAACACAGAAATTGCATCGGAATTAAATACAAAAGGCACAATGCCGACTTAAGTGCAAGAAGACTGACTCTTCTTACTGACAATGTTTTGAACCATTCCTGCGACGCTAGTTACAGATTCCCATGCTTCACATCAGGTTTACTGTATCCCTTGGACCTTCCTATTGACGATGAAACACAGATATTGCATCGGAATTAAATACAAAAGGCACAATGCTGACTTAAGTACAAAAAGACTGACTCTTCTTACTAACGATGTTTTGAACCATTCCTGTGACACTAGTTAGAGCTTCCGATGCTTCACTTCAGGTTTACTGTAACCCTCTGACCTTCTTATTGACGATGAAACACAGTAATTGCGTCGGAAATAAATTGAAAAGGGCATAATGCCGACTTAGGTACAAGAAGTCTGACTTTTCTTACTGTCTATGTTTTGAACCATTCCTGTGACACTAGTTATAGATTCCGATGCTTCACTTCAGGTTTACTGTATCCCTTGGACCTTCTTATTGATGATGAAACACAGAAATTGCATCGGAATTAAATACAAAAGGCACAATGCCGACTTAAGTGCAAGAAGACTGACTCTTCTTACTGACAATGTTTTGAACCATTCCTGCGACGCTAGTTACAGATTCCCATGCTTCACATCAGGTTTACTGTATCCCTTGGACCTTCCTATTGACGATGAAACACAGATATTGCATCGGAATTAAATACAAAAGGCACAATGCTGACTTAAGTACAAAAAGACTGACTCTTCTTACTAACGATGTTTTGAACCATTCCTGTGACACTAGTTATAGATTCCGATGCTTAACTTCAAGTTTACTGTATCCCTTGGACCTTCTTATTGACGATGAAAAACAGATATTGCATCGGAATTAAATACAAAAGCCACAAAGCCGACTTAAGCACAAGAAGACTGACTCTTCTTACTGACTATGCTTTGAACCATTCCTGTGACACTAGTTAAAGATTCCGATACTTCACTTCAGGTTTACTGTATCCTTCTGACCTTCATATTGAAGATGAAACACAGATAGTGCATCGGAGTTAAATACATAAGGCACAATGCCGACTTAAGTACAAGAAGTCTGACTCTTCCTACTGTCTATGTCTTGAACCATTCCTGTGACACTAGTTAAAGATTTCGATGCTTCACTTCTGGATTACTGTATCCCTCTGACCTTCTTTTTGACGATGAAACACAGAAATTGGATCGGAATTAAATACAAAAGGCACAATGCCGACTTAAGTACAAGAAGACTGACTCTTCTTACTGTCTATGTTTTGAACCATTCCTGTGACACTAGTTATAGATTCCGATGCTTAACTTCAGATTTACTGTATCCCTTGGACCTTCCTATTGACGATGAAACACAGAAATTGCATCGGAATTAAATACAAAATGCACATTGCCGACATAAGTACAAGAAGACTGACTCTTCTTACTGACTGCTTTGAACCTTTCCTGTGACACTAGTTATAGATTCCGATGCTTCACTTCAGGTTTACTGTATCCATCTGAGCTTCTTATTGACGATGAATCACAGAAATTGCATCGGAATTAAATAGAAAAGGCACAATGCCGACTTAAGTACAAGAAGACTGACCCTTCTTACTGTCTATGATTTGAACCATTCCTGTGACACTTGTTATAGATTCCGATGCTTCTCTTCAGCTTAACTGTATCCCTTGGACCTTCTTATTGACGATGAAACACAGAAATTGCATCGGAATTAAATACAAAAGGCACAATGCCGACTTAAGTGCAAGAAGACTGACTCTTCTTACTGACAATGTTTTGAACCATTCCTGCGACGCTAGTTACAGATTCCCATGCTTCACATCAGGTTTACTGTATCCCTTGGACCTTCCTATTGACGATGAAACACAGATATTGCATCGGAATTAAATACAAAAGGCACAATGCTGACTTAAGTACAAAAAGACTGACTCTTCTTACTAACGATGTTTTGAACCATTCCTGTGACACTAGTTAGAGCTTCCGATGCTTCACTTCAGGTTTACTGTAACCCTCTGACCTTCTTATTGACGATGAAACACAGTAATTGCGTCGGAAATAAATTGAAAAGGGCATAATGCCGACTTAGGTACAAGAAGTCTGACTTTTCTTACTGTCTATGTTTTGAACCATTCCTGTGACACTAGTTATAGATTCCGATGCTTCACTTCAGGTTTACTGTATCCCTTGGACCTTCTTATTGATGATGAAACACAGAAATTGCATCGGAATTAAATACAAAAGGCACAATGCCGACTTAACTACAAGAAGACTGACTCTTCTTACTGAATATGTTTTGAACCATTCTTGTGACGCTAGTTATAGATTGCGATGCCACACTTCAGGTATACTGTATCCCTCTGACTTTCTTATTGACGATGAAACACAGAAATTGCATCGGAGTTAAATACAAAATGCACAATGACGACTTAAGTACATGCAGACTAACTCTTCCTACTGTCTATGTTTTGAACCATTCCTGTGACACTAGTTATAGATTCCGATGCTTCACTTCAGGTTTACTGTATCCCTCTGACCTTCTTATCGACGATGAAACACAGTAATTGCGTCGGAATTAAATTGAAAAGGGTATAATGCCGACTTAAGTACAAGAAGTCTGACTCTTCTTACAGTCTATGTTTTGAACCATTCCTGTGACACTAGTTACAGATTCCGATGCTTCACTTCAGGTTTACTGTATCCCTTGGTCCTCCTTATTGATGATGAAACACAGAAATTGCATCGGAATTAAATACAAAAGGCACAATGCCGACTTAACTACAAGAAGACTGACTCTTCTTACTGACTATGTTTTGAACCATTCCTGTGACACTAGTTATAGATTCCGATGCTTCACTTCAGGTTTACTGTATCACTTGGACCTTCTTATTGACGATGAAACACAGATATTGCATCGGAATTAAATACAAAAGGCACAATGCCGACGTAAGTACTAGAAGACTGACTCTTCTTACTGACTATGTTTTGAACCATTCCTGTGACACTAGTTATAGATTCCGATGCTTCACTTCAGGTTTACTATATTCCTCTGACCTTATTATTGACGATGAAACACAATAATTTCATCGGAATTAAATTGAAAAGGGCACAATTCCGACTTAAGTACAAGAAGACTGACTCTTCTTACTGTCTTGTTTTGAAACATCCCTGTGACACTAGTTATAGATTCCGATGCTTCACTTCAGGTTTACTGTATCCCTTGGACCTTCTTATTGACGATGAAAAAGAGAAATTGCATCGGAATTAAATACAAAAGCCACAGAGCCGACTTAAGCACAATAATACTGACTCTTCTTACTGACTATGCTTTGAAATATTCCTGTGACACAAGTTAAAGATTCCGATGCTTCACTTCAGGTTTACTGTATCCCTCTGACCTTCTAATTGAAGATGAAACACAGATAGTGCATCGGAGTTAAATACAAAAGGCACAATGCCGACTTAAATACAAGAAGACTGACTCTTCCTACTGTCTATGTTTTGAACCATTCCTGTGACACTAGTTATAGATTTCGATCCTTCACTTCTGGATTACTGTATCACTCTGACCTTCTTTTTGACGATGAAACACAGAAATTGGATCGGAATTAAATACAAAAGGCACAATGCCGACTTAAGTACAAGAAGACTGACTCTTCTTACTGTCTATGTTTTTAACCATTCCTGTGACACTAGTTATTGATTCTGATGCTTCACTTCAGGTTTACTGTATCCATCTGACCTTCTTATTGACGATGAAACACAGAAATTGCATCGGAATTAAATAGAAAAGGCACAATGCCTACTTAAGTACAAGAAGACTTACCCTTCTTACTGTCTATGATTTGAACCATTCCTGTGACACTAGTTATAGATTCCGATTCTTCACTTCAGGTTTACTGTATCCCTTGGACCTCCTTATTGATGATGAAACACAGAAATTGCATCGGAATTAAATACAAAAGGCACAATGCCGACTTAACTACAAGAAGACTGACTCTTCTTACTGACTATGTTTTTGAACCAGTCCTGTGACACTAGTTATGGATTCCGATGCTTCACTTCAGGTTTACTGTATCACTTGGACCTTCTTATTGACGATGAAACACAGATATTGCATCGGAATTAAATACAAAAGGCACAATGAAGACGTAAGTACTAGAAGACTGACTCTTCTTACTGACTATGTTTTGAACCATTCCTGTGACACTAGTTATAGATTCCGATGCTTCACTTCAGGTTTACTATATTCCTCTGACCTTATTGTTGACGATGAAACACAGTATTTTCATCGGAATTAAATTGAAAAGGGCACAATGCCGACTAAAGTACAAGAAGACTGACTCTTCTTACCGTCTTGTTTTGAACCATCCCTGTGACACTAGTTATAGATTCCGATGCTTCACTTCAGGTTTACTGTATCCCTTGGACCTTCTTATTGACGATGAAAAACAGAAATTGCATCGGAATTAAATACAAAAGCCACAGAGCCGACTTATGCACAATAATACTGACTCTTCTTACTGCCTATGCTTTGAAATATTCCTGTGACACAAGTTAAAGATTCCGATGCTTCACTTCAGGTTTACTGTATCCCTCTGACCTTCTAATTGAAGATGAAACACTGATAGTGCATCGGAGTTAAATACAAAAGGCACAATGCCGACTTAAATACAAGAAGACTGACTCTTCCTACTGTCTATGTTTTGAACCATTCCTGTGTCACTAGTTATAGATTTCGATCCTTCACTTCTGGATTATTGTATCACTCTGACCTTCTTTTTGACGATGAAACACAGAAATTGGATCGGAATTAAATACAAAAGGCACAATGCCGACTTAAGTACAAGAAGACTGACTCTTCTTACTGTCTATGTTTTTAACCATTCCTGTGACACTAGTTATAGATTCCGATGCTTCACTTCAGGTTTAATGTATCCATCTGACCTTCTTATTGACGATGAAACACAGAAATTGCATCGGAATTAAATAGAAAAGGCACAATGCCTACCTAAGTACAAGAAGACTTACCCTTCTTACTGTCTTTGATTTGAACCATTCCTGTGACACTAGTTATAGATTCCGATGTTTCAGTTCAGGTTAACTGTATCCCTTGGACCTTCTTATTGACTATGAAACACAGAAATTGCATCGGAATTATATAGAAAAGGCACAATGCCGACTTAAGTACAAGAAGACTGACTCTTCTTACTGACAATGCTTTGAACCATTCCTGCGACGCTAGTTACAGATTCCGATGCTTCACATCAGGTTTACTGTATACCTTGGACCTTCTTATTGACGATGAAACACAGATATTGCATCGGAATTAAATACAAATGGCACAATGCCGACTTAAGTACAAGAAGACTGACTCTTCTTACTAACGATAATTTGAACCATTCCTGTGACACTAGTTAGAGCTTCCGATGCTTCACTTCAGGTTTACTGTATCCCTCTGACCTTCTTATTGACGATGAAACACAGTAATTGCGTCGGAATTAAATTGAAAAGGGCATAATGCCGACTTAAGTACAAGAAGTCTGACTCTTCTTACTGTCTATGTTTTGAACCATTCCTGTGACACTAGTTATAGATTCCGATGCTTCACTTCAGGTTTACTGTATCCCTTGGACCTTCTTATTGATGATGAAACACAGAAATTGCATCGGAATTAAATATAAAAGGCACAATGCCGACTTAACTACAAGAAGACTGACTCTTGTTACTGACTATGTTTTGAACAATTTCTGTAACACTAGTTATTGAATACGATGCCTCACTTCAGGTATACTGTATACTTCTGACTTTCTTATTGATGATGAAACACAGAAATTGCATCGGAGTTAAAAACAAAATGCACAATGCCGACTTAAGTACATGTAGACTAACTCTTCCTACCGTCTATGTTTTGAAACATTCCTGTGACACTAGTTATAGATTCCGATGCTTCATTTCAGGTTTACTGTATCCCTTGGACCTTCTTATTGACGATGAAACACAGAAATTGCATCGGAATTTAATACAAAAGGCACAATGAAGACTTAAGTACAAGAAGACTGACCTTTCTTACTGTCTATGCTTAGAACCATTCCTGTGACACTAGTTATAGATTCCGATGCTTCACTTCAGGTTTGCTGTATCCCTTGGACCTTCTTATTGACGATGAAACACAGAAATTGAATCGGAATTAAATACAAAAGGCACAACGCCGACTTATGTACAAGAAGACTGACACTTCCTACTGTCTACGTTTTGAACCATTCCTGTGACACTAGTTATTGATTCCGATGCTATACTTCAGGTTTACTGTATCCCTTGGACCCTCTTGTTGACGAAGAAGCACAGATATTGCATCGGAATAAAATAGAAAACGCACAATGCCGACTTAAGTACAAGAAGACTGACACTTCTTACTGTCTATGTTTTGAACCATGCCTGTGACGGTCGTTACAGATTCCGCTGCTTCACTTCAGGTTTATTGTATCCCTCTGACCTTTTTATTGACGATGAAACACAGAAACTGCATAGGAATTAAATAGAAAAGGCACAATGCCGACTTAAGTACAAGAAGACTGACTCTTACTACTGTCTATGTTTTGAACCATTCCTGTGACACCAGTTATAGATTACGATGCCTCACTTCAGGTTTACTGTATCCATTGGACGTTCGTATTGACGATGAAACACTGAAATCGCATCGGAATTAAATAGAAAAGGCTCAATGCCGACTTACGTACAAGAAGACTGACTCTTCTTACTGTCTATGTTTTGAAACATTCCTGTGACGCTAGTTACAGATTCCGATGCTTCTCTTCAAGTTTACTGTATCCCTCTGACCTCCTTATTGACGATGAAACACAGAAATTGCATTGGAATTAAATAGAAAAGCCTCAATGACGACTTAAGTACAAGAAGACTGACTCTTCTTACTGTCAATGTTTTGAAACATTCCTGTGACGCTAGTTACAGATTACGATGCTTCTCTTCAGGTTTACTGTTTCCCTTGGACCTTCTTATTGACGAGAAACACAGATATTGCATCGAAATTAAATACAAAAGGCACAAAGCCGACGTAAGTACAAGAAGACTGAGTCTTCTTACTGAGTATGTTTTAAACCATTCCTGTGACACTAGTTACAAATTCCGATGCTTCACTTCAGGTTTACGGTATCCCTCTGACCTTCTTATTGACGATGAAACAGAGTAATAGCATCGGAATTTAGTTGAAGAGGGCACAATGCCGACTTAAGTACAAGAAGACTGACTCTTCTTACTGTCTATAATTTGAACCATTCCTGTGACACTCGTTATAGATTCCGATGCTTCACTTCAGGTTTACTGTATCCCTTGCACCTTCGTATTGACGATGCAACACAGAAATTGCATCGGAATTAAATACAAAAAGCGCAATGCCGACTTAAGTACTAGAAGACTGACTCTTCTTACTGACTGTTTTGAACCGTTCCTGTGACACTAGTTATAGATTCCGATGCTTCACTTAAGGTTTACTGTATCCCTCTGACCTTCTATTTGACGATGAAGCACAGAAATTGCATCGGAATTAAATTCAAATGGCACAATGACGACTTTAGTACAAGAAGACTGACTATCCTCACTGTCTATGTTTTGAAACATTCCTGTGACACTAGGTATAGATTCCGATGCTTGACTTCAGGTTTACTGTATCCCTTGGACCTTCTTGTTGACGATGAAACACAGAAATTGCATCGGAATAAAATAGAAAACGCACAATGCCGACTTAAGTACAAGAAGACTGACTCTTCTTACTGTCTATGTTTTGAACCATTCCTGTGACGGTCGTTACAGATTTTGATGCTTCACTTCAGGTTTATTGTATCCCTCTGACCTTCTTATTGACGATGAAACACAGAAATTGCATAGGAATTAAATAGAAAAGGCACAATGCCGACTTAAGTACAAGAAGACTGACTCTTCCTACTGTCTATGTTTTAAACCATTCCTGTGACACTAGTTATAGATTCTGATGCTTCACTTCAGGTTTACTGTATACCTTGGACGTTCTTATTGACGATGAAACACAGAAATTGCATCGGAATTAAATACAAAAGGAACAATGCCGACTGAAGTACATGTAGACCGACTCTTCCTACTGTCTATGTTTTGAAACACTCCTGTGACCCTAGTTATAGATTCCGATGCTTCATTTCAGGGTTACTGTATCCCTTGGACCTTCTTATTGACGATGAAACACATAAAGGGCATCGGAATTAAATAGAAAAGGCACAATGCCGACTTAAGTACAAGTAGACTGACCTTTCTTACTGTCTATGCTTAGAACCATTCCTGTGACACTAGTTATAGATTCCGATGCTTCACTTCAGGTTTGCTGTATCCCTTGAACCTTCTTATTGACGATGAAACACAGAAATTGCATCGGAATTAAATACAAAAGGCACAATGCCGACTTATGTACAAGAAGACTGACACTTCCTACTGTCTATGTTTTGAACCATTCCTGTGACACTAGTTATTAATTCCGATGCTACACTTCAGGTTTACTTTATCCCACTGACCTTCTTATTGGCGATGAAACACAGAAATTGCATCGGAATTAAATACAAAAGGCACAATGCCGACTTAAGTAGTAGAAGACTGACTCTTCTTACTGACTGTTTTGAACCATTCCTGTGACACTAGTTTTTGATTCCGATGGTTCACTTCAAGTTTACTGTATCCCTCTGAACTTCTTATTGACGATGAAGCACAGAAATTGCATCGGAATTAAATTCAAATTGCACAATGCCGACTTAAGTACAAGATGACTGACTCTCCACACTGTCTATGATTTGAACCATTCCTGTGACACTAGATATAGATTCCGATGCTTCACTTCAGGTTTACTGCATCCCTCTGACCTTCTTATTGACGACGAAACACGGAAATTGCGTCGGAATTAAATAGAAAAGGCACAATGCCGACTTAAGTACAAGAAGACTGACTCTTCTTTCTGACTATGTTATGAACCATTCCTGTGACACTAGTTAAAGATTCCGATGCTTCACTTTAGGTTTACTGTAACCCTCTGACCTTCTAATTGAAGATGAAACACAGATAGTGCATCGGAGTTAAATACAAAAGGCACAATGCCGACTTAAGTACAAGAAGACTGACTCTTCCTACTGTCTATGTTTTGAACCATTCCTGTGGTACTAGTTATAGATTTCGATGCTTCACTTCAGGTTTACTGCATCCCTCTGACCTTCTTATTGACGATAAAACACAGAAATTTGATCGGAATTAAATACAAAAAGCACAATGCCGACTTAAGTACAAGAAGACTGACTGTTCTTACTATGTATGTTTTGAACCATTCCTGTGACACTAGTTATAGGTTTCGATGCTTCACTTCAGATTTACTGTATCCCTTGGACCTTCTTATTGACGATGAAACACAGAAATTGCATCGGAATTAAATAGAAAAGGCACAATGCCGACTTAAGTACAAGAAGACTGACTCTTCTTACTGACAATGCTTTGAACCATTCATCGACGCTAGTTACAGATTCCGATGCTTCACATCAGGTTTACTGTATCCCTTGGACCTTCTTATTGACGATGAAACACAGATATTGCATCGGAGTTAAATACAAAAAGCACAATGCCGACTTAAGTACAAGAAGACTGACTCTTCTTACTAACGATAATTTCAACCATTCGTGTGACACTAGTTAGAGCTTCCGATGCTTCACTTCAGGTTTACTGTATCGCTCTGACCTTCTTATTGACGATGAAACACAGTAATTGCGTCGGAATTAAATTGAAAAGAGCATAATGCCGACTTAAGTACAAGAAGTCTGACTCTGCTTACTGTCTATGTTTTGAACCATTGCTGTGACACTAGTTATAGATTCCGATGCTTCACCTCAGGTTAACTGTATACCTCTGACATTCTTATTGACGATGAAACACAGTAATTGCGTCGGAATTAAATAGAAAAGGCTCAATGCCGACTTAAGTACAAGAAGACTGACTCTTCGTTCTCACTATGTTTTGAACCATTCCTGTGACACTAGTTATAGATTCCGATGCTTCACTTCATGTTTACTGTATTCCTCTGACCTTCTTATTGACGATGAAACACAGAAATTGCATCGGAAATAAATAAAAAAGCCTCAATGCCGACTTAAGTACAAGAAGACTGACTCTTCTTACTGTCTATGTTTTGAAACATTCCTGTGACGCTAGTTACAGATTCCGATACTTCTCTTCAGGTTTACTGTTTCCCTTGGACCTTCTTCTTGACGATGAAACACAGAAATTGCATCGGAATTAAATACAAAAGGCACAATGCCGACTTAAGTACAAGAAGACTGCCCTTTCTTACTGTCTATGCTTAGAACCATTCCTGTGACACTAGTTATAGATTCCGATGCTTCACTTCAGGATTGCTGTATCCATTGGACCTTCTTATTGACGATGAAACACAGAAATTGCATAGGAATTAAATACAAAAGGCACAATGCCGACTTATGTACAAGAAGACTGACACTTCCTACTGTCTATGTTTTGAACCATTCCTGTGACACTAGTTATTGATTCCGATGCTATACTTCAGGTTTACTGTATCCCTCTGACCTTCTTATTGACGAAGAAACACAGAAGTTGCATCGGAATTAAATACAAAAGGCACAATGCCGACTTAAGTACTAGAAGACTGACTCTTCTTACTGACTGTTTTGAACCATACCTGTGACACTAGTTATAGATTCCGATGCTTCAGTTCAGGTTTACTGTATCCCTCTGACCTTCTTATTGACGATGAAACACAGTAATAGCATCGGAATTTAATTGAAGAGGGCACAATGCCGACTTAAGTACAAGAAGACTGACTCTTCTTACTGTCTATGTTTTGAACCATTCCTGTGACACTAGTTACAGATTCCGATGCTTCACGTCAGGTTTACTGTATCCCTTGGACCTTCTAATTGATGATGAAACACAGAAATTGCATCGGAATTAAATACAAAAGGCACAATGCCGACATAACTACAAGAAGACTGACTCTTCTTACTGACTATGTTTTGAACAATTCCTGTGACACTAGTTATTGAATACGATGCCTCACTTCAGGTATACTGTATACTTCTGACTTTCTTATTGACGATGAAACACAGAAATTGCATCGGAGTTAAAAACAAAATGCACAATGCCGTCTTAAGTACATGTAGACTAAGTCTTCCTACAGCGTATGTTTTGAAACATTCCAGTGACACTAGTTATATATTCCGATGCTTCATTTCAGGTTTACTGTATCCCTTGGACCTTCTTATTGACGATGAAACACAGAAATTGCATCGGAATTAAATACAAAAGGCACAATGCCGACTTAAGTACAAGAAGACTGACCTTTCTTACTGTCTATGCTTAGAACCATTCCTGTGACACTAGTTATAGATTCCGATGCTTCACTTCAGGATTGCTGTATCCCTTGGTCCTTCTTATTGACGATGAAACACAGAAATTGCTTCGGAATTAAATACAAAAGGCAAAATGCCGACTTATGTACAAGAAGACTGACACTTCCTACTGTCTATGTTTTGAACCATTCCTGTGACACTAGTTATTGATTCCGATGCTTTTCTTCAGGTTTACTGTATCCCTCTGACCTTCTTATTGACGATGAAACACAGAAATTGCATCGGAATTAAATACAAAAGGCACAATGCCGACTTAAGTACTAGAAGACTGACTCTTCTTACTGACTGTTTTGAACCATTCCTGTGACACTAGTTATAGATTCCGATGCTTCACTTCAGGTTCACTGTATCCCTCTGACCTTCTTATTGACGATGAAACGCAGAAATTGCATAGGAATTAAATAGAAAAGGCACAATGCCGACTTAAGTCCAAGAAGACTGACTCTTCCTACTGTCTATATTTTGAACCATTCCTGTGACACCAGTTATAGATTCCGATGCTTCACTTCAGGTTTACTGTATCCCTTGGACCCTCTTGTTGACGAAGAAACACAGAAATTGCATCGTAATAAAATAGAAAACGCACAATGCCGACTTAAGTACGAGAAGACTGACTCTTCTTACTGTCTATGTTTTGAACCATTCCTGTGACGGTCGTTACAGATTCCGATGCTTCACTTCAGGTTTGTTGTATCCCTCTGACCTTCTTATTGACGATGAAACGCAGAAATTGCATTGGAATTAAATAGAAAAGGCACAATGCCGACTTAAGTACAAGAAGACTGACTCTTCCTACTGTCTATGTTTTGAACCATTCCTGTGACACCAGTTATAGATTCCGATGCTTCACTTCAGGTTTACTGTATCCCTCTGACCTTCTTATTGACGACGAAACACGGAAATTGCGTCGGAATTAAATAGAAAAGGCACAATGCCGACTTAAGTACAAGAAGACTGACTCTTCTTTCTGACTATGTTATGAACCATTCCTGTGACACTAGTTAAAGATTCCGATGCTTCACTTTAGGTTTACTGTAACCCTCTGACCTTCTAATTGAAGATGAAACACAGATAGTGCATCGGAGTTAAATACAAAAGGCACAATGCCGACTTAAGTACAAGAAGACTGACTCTTCCTACTGTCTATGTTTTGAACCATTCCTGTGGTACTAGTTATAGATTTCGATGCTTCACTTCTGGATTACTGTATTCCTCTGACCTTCTTTTTGACGATAAAACACAGAAATTTGATCGGAATTAAATACAAAATTCACAATGCCGACTTAAGTACAAGAAGACTGACTGTTCTTACTATGTATGTTTTGAACCATTCCTGTGACACTAGTTATAGGTTTCGATGCTTCACTTCAGATTTACTGTATCCCTTGGACCTTCTTATTGACGATGAAACACAGAAATTGCATCGGAATTACATAGAAAAGGCACAATGCCGACTTAAGTACAAGAAGACTGACTCTTCTTACTGACAATGCTTTGAACCATTCATCGACGCTAGTTACAGATTCCGATGCTTCACATCAGGTTTACTGTATCCCTTGGACCTTCTTATTGACGATGAAACACAGATATTGCATCGGAGTTAAATACAAAAAGCACAATGCCGACTTAAGTACAAGAAGACTGACTCTTCTTACTAACGATAATTTGAACCATTCGTGTGACACTAATTAGAGCTTCCGATGCTTCACTTCAGGTTTACTGTATCGCTCTGACCTTCTTATTGACGATGAAACACAGTAATTGCGTCGGAATTAAATTGAAAAGAGCATAATGCCGACTTAAGTACAAGAAGTCTGACTCTGCTTACTGTCTATGTTTTGAACCATTGCTGTGACACTAGTTATAGATTCCGATTGTTCACCTCAGGTTAACTGTATACCTCTGACATTCTTATTGACGATGAAACACAGTAATTGCGTCGGAATTAAATAGAAAAGGCTCAATGCCGACTTAAGTACAAGAAGACTGACTCTTCGTTCTCACTATGTTTTGAACCATTCCTGTGACACTAGTTATAGATTCCGATGCTTCACTTCATGTTTACTGTATTCCTCTGACCTTCTTATTGACGATGAAACACAGAAATTGCATCGGAAATAAATAGAAAAGCCTCAATGCCGACTTAAGTACAAGAAGACTGACTCTTCTTACTGTCTATGTTTTGAAACATTCCTGTGACGCTAGTTACAGATTCCGATACTTCTCTTCAGGTTTACTGTTTCCCTTGGACCTTCTTCTTGACGATGAAACACAGAAATTGCATCGGAATTAAATACAAAAGGCACAATGCCGACTTAAGTACAAGAAGACTGCCCTTTCTTACTGTCTATGCTTAGAACCATTCCTGTGACACTAGTTATAGATTCCGATGCTTCACTTCAGGATTGCTGTATCCATTGGACCTTCTTATTGACGATGAAACACAGAAATTGCATAGGAGTTAAATACAAAAGGCACAATGCCGATTTATGTACAAGAAGACTGACACTTCCTACTGTCTATGTTTTGAACCATTCCTGTGACACTAGTTATTGATTCCGATGCTATACTTCAGGTTTACTGTATCCCTCTGACCTTCTTATTGACGAAGAAACACAGAAGTTGCATCGGAATTAAATACAAAAGGCACAATGCCGACTTAAGTACTAGAAGACTGACTCTTCTTACTGACTGTTTTGAACCATACCTGTGACACTAGTTATAGATTCCGATGCTTCAGTTCAGGTTTACTGTATCCCTCTGACCTTCTTATTGACGTGAAGCACAGAAATTGCATCGGAATTAAATTCAAATGGCACAATGCCGACTTAAGTACAAGAAGACTGACTCTCCTCACTGTCTATGTTTTGAACCATTCCTATGACACTAGATATAGATTCCGATGCTTCATTTCAGGTTTACTGTATCCCTTGGACCCTCTTGTTGACGGAGAAACACAGAAATTGCATCGGAATAAAATAGAAAACGCACAATGCCGACTTAAGTACAAGAAGACTGACTCTTCTTACTGTCTATTTTTTGAACCATTCCTGTGACGGTCGTTACAGATTCCGATGCTTCACTTCAGGTTTATTGTATCCCTCTGACCTTCTTATTGACGATGAAACGCAGAAATTGCATAGGAATTAAATAGAAAAGGCACAATGCCGACTTAAGTACAAGAAGACTGACTCTTCCGACTGTCTATGTTTTGAACCATTACTGTGACACCAGTTATAGATTAGGATGCTGCACTTCAGGTTTACTGTATCCCTTGGACGTTCTTATTGACGATGAAACACTGAAATTGCATCGGAATTAAATAGAAAAAGCACAATGCCGACTTAAGTACAAGAAGACTGTCTCTTCTTACTGACTATGATTTGATTCATTCCTGTGACACTAGTTATAGATTCCGATGTTTCACTTCAGGTTTACTGTATCCCTCTGACCCTCTTATTGACGATGAAACACAGTAATTGCGTCGGAATTAAATAGAAAAGGCACAATGCCGACTTAAGTACAAGACGACTGACTATTCTTTCTGACTATGTTTTGAACCATTCCTGTGACACTAGTTATAGATTCCGATGCTTCACTTCAGGTTTACTGTATCCCTTGGACCTTCGTATTGACGATGAAACTAGATATTGCATCGGAATTAAATACAAAAGGCACAATGTCGACTTAAGTACAAGAAGACTGACTCTTCTTACTGAGTATGTTTTAAACCATTCCTGTGACACTAGTTACAAATTCTGATGCTTCACTTCAGGTTTACGGTATCCCTCTGACCTTCTTGTTGACGATGAAACACAGTAATAGCATCGGAATTTAATTGAAGAGGGCACAATGCCGACTTAAGTACAAGAAGACTGACTCTTCTTAGTGTCTATGTTTTGAACCATTCCTGTGACACTAGTTACAGATACCGATGCTTCACGTCAGGTTTACTGTATCCCTTGGACCTTCAAATTGATGATGAAACACAGAAATTGCATCGGAATTAAATACAAAAGGCACAATGCCGACATAACTACAAGAAGACTGACTCTTCTTACTGACTATGTTTTGAACAATTCCTGTGACACTAGTTATTGAATACGATGCCTCACTTCAGGTATACTGTATACTTCTGACTTTCTTATTGACGATGAAACACAGAAATTGCATCGGAGTTATAAACAAAATGCACAATGCCGTCTTGAGTACATGTAGACTAAGTCTTCCTACTGCGTATGTTTTGAAACATTCCAGTGACACTAGTTATATATTCCGATGCTTCATTTCAGGTTTACTGTATCCCTTGGACCTTCTTATTGACGATGAAACACAGAAATTGCATCGGAATTAAATACAAAAGGCACAATGCCGACTTAAGTACAAGAAGACTGACCTTTCTTACTGTCTATGCTTAGAACCATTCCTGTGACACTAGTTATAGATTCCGATGCTTCACTTCAGGATTGCTGTATCCCTTGGACCTTCTTATTGACGATGAAACACAGAAATTGCTTCGGAATTAAATACAAAAGGCAAAATGCCGACTTATGTACAAGAAGACTGACACTTCCTACTGTCTATGTTTTGAACCATTCCTGTGACACTAGTTATTGATTCCGATGCTTTTCTTCAGGTTTACTGTATCCCTCTGACCTTCTTATTGACGATGAAACACAGAAATTGCATCGGAATTAAATACAAAAGGCACAATGCCGACTTAAGTACTAGAAGACTGACTCTTCTTACTGACTGTTTTGAACCACTCCTGTGACACTAGTTATAGATTCCGATGCTTCACTTCAGGTTCACTGTATCCCTCTGACCTTCTTATTGACGATGAAACGCAGAAATTGCATAGGAATTAAATAGAAAAGGCACAATGCCGACTTAAGTCCAAGAAGACTGACTCTTCCTACTGGCTATATTTTGAACCATTCCTGTGACACCAGTTATAGATTCCGATGCTTCACTTCAGGTTTACTGTATCCCTTGGACCCTCTTGTTGACGAAGAAACACAGAAATTGCATCGTAATAAAATAGAAAACGCACAATGCCGACTTAAGTACGAGAAGACTGACTCTTCTTACTGTCTATGTTTTGAACCATTCCTGTGACGGTCGTTACAGATTCCGATGCTTCACTTCAGGTTTGTTGTATCCCTCTGACCTTCTTATTGACGATGAAACGCAGAAATTGCATTGGAATTAAATAGAAAAGGCACAATGCCGACTTAAGTACAAGAAGACTGACTCTTCCTACTGTCTATGTTTTGAACCATTCCTGTGACACCAGTTATAGATTCCGATGCTTCACTTCTGGTTTACTGTATCCCTTGGACGTTCTTATTGACGATGAAACACTGAAATTGCATCGGAATTAAATAGAAAAAGCACAATGCCGACTTAATTACAAGAAGACTGACTCTTCGTACTGACTATTATTTGAACCATTCCTGTGACACTAGTTATAGATTCCGATGCTTCACTTCAGGTTTACTGTATCCCTCTGACCTTCTTATTGACGATGAAACACAGTAATTGCGTCGGAATTAAATAGAAAAGGCACAATGCCGATTTAAGTACAAGAAGACTGACTCTTCTTTCTGACTATGTTTTGAACCATTCCTGTGACACTAGTTATAGATTCCGATGCTTCACTTCAGGTTTACTGTATCCCTCTGACCTTCTTATTGATGATGAAACACAGAAACTGCATCGGAATTAAATAGAAAAGGCTCAATGCCGACTTAAGTACAAGAAGACTGACTCTTCTTACTGTCTATGCTTTGAAACATTCCTGTGACGCTAGTTACAGATTCCGATGCTTCTCTTCAGGTTTACTGTTTCCCTTGGACCTTCTTCTTGACGAGAAACACAGATATAGCATCGGAAGTAAATACAAAAGGCACAAAGCCGACGTAAGTACAAGAAGACTGACTCTTCTTACTGAGTATGTTTTAAACCATTCCTGTGACACTAGTTACAAATTCCGATGCTCACTTCAGGTTTACGGTATCCCACTGACCTTCTTATTGACGATGAAACACAGTAATAGCATCGGAATTTAATTGAAGAGGGCACAATGCCGACTTAAGTACAAGAAGACTGACGATCCTCACTGTCTATGTTTTGAACCATTCCTGCGACACTAGATATAGATTCCGATGCCTCACTTCAGGTTTACTGTATCCTTTGGACCATCTTGCTGACGATGAAACACTGAAATTGCATCGGAATAAAATAGAAAACGCACAATGCCGACTTAAGTACAAGAAGACTGACTCTTCTTACTGTCTATGTTTTGAACCATTCCTGTGACACTAGTTATAGATTCCGATGCTTCACTTCAGGTTTACTGCATACCTTGGACGTTCTTATTGACGATGTAACACAGAAATTGCATCGGAATTAAATACAAAAGGCACAATGCCGACTGAAGTACATGTAGACTGTCTCTTCCTACTGTCTATGATTTGAAACATTCCTGTGACCTTAGTTATAGATTCCGATGCTTCATTTCAGGGTTACTGTAAAACTTGGACCTTCTTATTGACGATGAAACACATAAAGGGCATCGGAATTAAATAGAAAAGGCACAATGCCGACTTAAGTACAAGAAGACTGACCTTTCATACTGTCTATGCTTAGAACCATTCCTGTGACACTAGTTATAGATTCCGATGCTTCACTTCAGGTTTGCTGTATCCCTTGGACCTTCTTATTGACGATGAAACACAGAAGTTGCATCGGAATTAAATACAAAAGGCACAATGCCGACTTGTGTACAAGAAGACTGACACTTCCTACTGTCTATGTTTTGAACCATTCCTGTGACACTAGTTATTGATTCCGATGCTACACTTCAGGTTTACTGTATCCCACTGACCTTCTTATTGACGATGAAACACAGAAATTGCATCGGAATTAAATACAAAAGGCACAATGCCGACTTAAGTACTAGAAGACTGACTCTTCTTACTGACTGTTTTGAACCATTCCTGTGACACTAGTTATAGATTCCGATGCTTCACCTCAGGTTTACTGTATCCCTTGGACGTTCTTATTGACGATGAAACACTGAAATTGCATCGAAATTAAATAGAAAAAGCACAATGCCGACTTAAGTACAAGAAGACTGACTCTTCTTACTGACTATGATTTGACCCATTCCTGTGACACTAGTTATAGATTCCGATGCTTCACTTCAGGTTTACTGTATCCCTCTGACCTTCTTATTGACGATGAAACACAGAAATTGCGTCGGAATTAAATAGAAAAGGCACAATGCCGACTTAAATACAAGAAGACTGACTCTTCTTTCTGACTATGGTTTGAACCATTCCTGTGACACTAGTTAAAGATTCCGATGCTTCACTTCAGGTTTACTGTAACCCTCTGACCTTCTAATTGAAGATGAAACACAGATAGTGAATCGGAGTTAAATACAAAAGGCACAATGCCGACTTAAGTACAAGAAGACTGACTCTTCCTACTGTCTATGTTTTGAACCATTCCTGTGGTACTAGTTATAGATTTCGATGCTTCACTTCTGGATTGCTGTATCCCTCTGACCTTCTTTTTGATGATAAAACACAGAAATTGGATCGGAATTAAATACAAAAGGCACAATGCCGACTTAAGTACAAGAAGACTGACTGTTCTTACTATCTATGTTTTGAACCATTCCTGTGACACTAGTTATAGGTTTCGATGCTTCACTTCAGATTTACTGTATCCCTTGGACCTTCATATTGACGATGAAACACAGAAATTGCATCGGAATTAAATAGAAAAGGCACAATGCCGACTTAAGTACAAGAAGACTGACTCTTCTTACTGACAATGCTTTGAACCATTCATCGACGCTAGTTACAGATTCCGATGCTTCACATCAGGTTTACTGTATCTCTTGGACCTTCTTATTGACGATGAAACACAGATATTGCATCGGAGTTAAATACAAAAAGCACAATGCCGACTTAAGTACAAGAAGACTGACTCTTCTTACTAACGATAATTTGAACCATTCCTGTGACACTAGTTAGAGCTTCCGATGCTCACTTCAGGTTTACTGTATCGCTCTGACCTTCTTATTGACGATGAAACACAGTAATTCCGTCGGAATTAAATTGAAAAGAGCATAATGCCGACTTAAGTACAAGAGGTCTGATTCTGCTTACTGTCTATGTTTTGAACCATTGCTGTGACACTAGTTATAGATTCCGATGCTTCACCTCAGGTTTACTGTTTCCCTCTGACATTCTTATTGACGATGAAACACAGTAATTGCGTCGGAATTAAATAGAAAAGGCCCAATGCCGACTTAAGTACAAGAAGACTGACTCTTCTTTCTCACTATGTTTTGAACCATTCCTGTGGCACTAGTTATAGATTCCGATGCTTCACTTCATGTTTACTGTATTCCTCTGACCTTCTTATTGACGATGAAACACAGAAATTGCATCGGAAATAAATAGAAAAGCCTCAATGCCGACTTAAGTACAAGAAGACTGACTCTTCTTACTGTCTATGTTTTGAAACATTCCTGTGACGCTAGTTACAGATTCCGATGCTTCTCTTCAGGTTTACTGTTTCCCTTGGACCTTCTTCTTGACGATGAAACACAGAAATTGCATCGGAATTAAATACAAAAGGCACATTGCCGACTTAAGTACAAGAAGACTGCCCTTTCTTACTGTCTATGCTTAGAACCATTCCTGTGACACTAGTTATAGATTCCGATGCTTCACTTCAGGATTGCTGTATCCCTTGGACCTTCTTATTGACGATGAAACACAGAAATTGCATAGGAATTAAATACAAAAGGCACAATGCCGACTTATGTACAAGAAGACTGACACTTCCTACTGTCTATGTTTTGAACCATTCCTGTGACACTAGTTATTGATTCCGATGCTATACTTCAGGTTTACTGTATCCGTCTGACCTTCTTATTGACGAAGAAACACAGAAGTTGCAACGGAATTAAATACAAAAGGCACAATGCCGACTTAAGTACTAGAAGACTGACTCTTCTTACTGACTGTTTTGAACCATTCCTGTGACACTAGTTATAGATTCCGATGCTTCAGTTCAGGTTCACTGTATCCCTCTGACCTTCTTATTGACGTGAAGCACAGAAATTGCATCGGAATTAAATTCAAATGGCACAATGCCGACTTAAGTACAAGAAGACTGACTCTCCTCACTGTCTATGTTTTGAACCATTCCTATGACACTAGATATAGATTCCGATGCTTCATTTCAGGTTTACTGTATCCCTTGGACCCTCTTGTTGATGGAGAAACACAGAAATTGCATCGGAATAAAATAGAAAACGCACAATGCCGACTTAAGTACAAGAAGTCTGACTCTTCTTACTGTCTATTCTTTGAACCATTCCTGTGACGGTCGTTACAGATTCCGATGCTTCACTTCAGGTTTATTGTATCCCTCTGACCTTCTTATTGACGAGGAAGCGCAGAAATTGCATAGGAATTAAATAGAAAAGGCACAATGCCGACTTAAGTACAAGAAGACTGACTCTTCCTACTGTCTATGTTTTGAACCATTACTGTGACACCAGTTATAGATTCCGATGCTGCACTTCAGGTTTACTGTATCCCTTGGACGTTCTTATTGACGATGAAACACTGAAATTGCATCGGAATTAAATAGAAAAAGCACAATGCCGACTTAAGTACAAGAAGACTGTCTCTTCTTACTGACTATGATTTGATTCATTCCTGTGACACTAGTTATAGATTCCGATGTTTCACTTCACTTTTACTGTATCCCTCTGACCCTCTTATTGACGATGAAACACAGTAATTGCGTCGGAATTAAATAGAAAAGGCACAATGCCGACTTAAGTACAAGAAGACTGACTATTCTTTCTGACTATGTTTTGAACCATTCCTGTGACACTAGTTATAGATTCCGATGCTTCACTTCAGGTTTACTGTATCCCTTGGACCTTCGTATTGACGATGAAACTAGAAATTGCATCGGAATTAAATACAAAAGGCACAATGTCGACTTAAGTACAAGAAGACTGACTCTTCTTACTGAGTATGTTTTAAACCATTCCTGTGACACTAGTTACAAATTCCGATGCTTCACTTCAGGGTTACGGTGTCCCTCTGACCTTCTTATTGACGATGAAACACAGTAATAGCATCGGAATTTAATTGTAGAGGGCACAATGCCGACTTAAGTACAAGAAGACTGACTCTTCTTACTGTCTATGTTTTGAACCATTCCTGTGACACTAGTTACAGATTCCGATGCTTCACTTCAGGTTTACTGTATCCCTTGGACCTTCTTATTGATGATGAAACACAGAAAATGCATCGGAATTAAATACAAAAGGAACAATGCCGACATAACTACAAGAAGACTGACTCTTCTTACTGACTATGTTTTGAACCATTCCTGTGACACTAGTTATTGAATACGGTGCCTCACTTCAGGTATACTGTATACTTCTGACTTTCTTATTGACGAAGAAACACAGAAATTGCATCGGAGTTAAAAACAAAATGCACAATGCCGTCTTAAGTACATGTAGACTAATTCTTCCTACTGCGTATGTTTTGAAACATTCCTGTGACACTAGTTATATATTCCGATGCTTCATTTCAGGTTTACTGTATCCCTTGGACCTTCTTATTGACGATGAAACACAGAAATTTCATCGGAATTAAATACAAAAGGCACAATGCCGACTTAAGTACAAGAAGACTGACCTTTCTTACTGTCTATGCTTAGAACCATTCCTGTGACACTAGTTATAGATTCCGATGCTTCACGTCAGGATTGCTGTATCCCTTGGACCTTCTTATTGACGATGAAACACAGAAATTGCTTCGGAATTAAATACAAAAGGCACAATGCCGACTTATGTACAAGAAGACTGACACTTCCTACTGTCTATGTTTTGAACCATTCCTGTGACACTAGTTATTGATTCCGATGCTTTTCTTCAGGTTTACTGTATCCCTCTGACCTTCTTATTGACGATGAAACACAGAAATTGCATCGGAATTAAATACAAAAGGCACAATGCCGACTTAAGTACTAGAAGACTGACTCTTCTTACTGACTGTTTTGAACCATTCCTGTGACACTAGTTATAGATTCCGATGCTTCACTTCAGGTTCACTGTATCCCTCTGACCTTCTTATTGACGATGAAACGCAGAAATTGCATAGGAATTAAATAGAAAAGGCACAATGCCGACTTAAGTCCAAGAAGACTGACTCTTCCTACTATCTATATTTTGAACCATTCCTGTGACACCAGTTATAGATTCCGATGCTTCACTTCAGGTTTACTGTATCCCTTGGACCCTCTTGTTGACGAAGAAACACAGAAATTGCATCGTAATAAAATAGAAAACGCACAATGCCGACTTAAGTACGAGAAGACTGACTCTTCTTACTGTCTATGTTTTGAACCATTCCTGTGACGGTCGTTACAGATTCCGATGCTGCACTTCAGGTTTATTGTATCCCTCTGACCTTCTTATTGACGATGAAACGCAGAAATTGCATTGGAATTAAATAGAAAAGGCACAATGCCGACTTAAGTACAAGAGGACTGACTCTTCCTACTGTCTATGTTTTGAACCATTCCTGTGACACCAGTTATAGATTCCGATGCTTCACTTCAGGTTTACTGTATCCCTTGGACGCTCTTATTGACGATGAAACACTGAAATTGCATCGGAATTAAATAGAAAAAGCACAATGCTGACTTAATTACAAGAAGACTGACTCTTCGTACTGACTATGATTTGAACCATTCCTGTGACACTAGTTATAGATTCCGATGCTTCACTTCAGGTTTACTGTATTCCTCTGACCTTCTTATTGACGATGAAACACAGTAATTGCGTCGGAATTAAATAGAAAAGGCACAATGCCGATTTAAGTACAAAAAGACTGACTCTTCTTTCTGACTATGCTTTGAACCATTCCTGTGACACTAGTTATAGATTCCGATGCTTCACTTCAGGTTTACTGTATCCCTCTGACCTTCTTATTGATGATGAAACACAGAAACTGCATCGGAATTAAATAGAAAAGGCTCAATGCCGACTTGAGTACAAGAAGACTGACTCTTCTTACTGTCCATGCTTTGAAACATTCCTGTGTCGCTAGTTACAGATTCCGATGCTTCTCTTCAGGTTTACTGTTTCCCTTGGACCTTCTTCTTGACGAGAAACACAGATATAGCATCGGAATTAAATACAAAAGGCACAAAGCCGCCGTAAGTACAAGAAGACTGACTCTTCTTACTGAGTATGTTTTAAACCATTCCTGTGACACTAGTTACAAATTCCGATGCTTCACTTCAGGTTTACGGTATCCTACTGACCTTCTTATTGACGATGAAACACAGTAATAGCATCGGAATTTAATTGAAGAGGGCACAATGCCGACTTAAGTACAAGAAGACTGACTATCCTCACTGTCTATGTTTTGAACCATTCCTGCGACACTAGATATAGATTCCGATGCTTCACTTCAGGTTTACTGTATCCTTTGGACCTTCTTGCTGACGATGAAACACTGAAATTGCATCGGAATAAAATAGAAAACGCACAATGCCGACTTAAGTACAAGAAGACTGACTCTTCTTACTGTCTATGTTTTGAACCATTCCTGTGACACTAGTTATAGATTCCGATGCTTCACTTCAGGTTTACTGTATACCTTGGACGTTCTTATTGACGATGTAACACAGAAATTGCATCGGAATTAAATACAAAAGGCACAATGCCGACTGAAGTACATGTAGACTGACTCTTCCTACTGTCTATGATTTGAAACATTCCTGTGACCTTAGTTATAGATTCCGATGCTTCATGTCAGGGTTACTGTAAAACTTGGACCTTCTTATTGACGATGAAACACATAAAGGGCATCGGAATTAAATAGAAAAGGCACAATGCCGACTTAAGTACAAGAAGACTGAATTTTCATACTGTCTATGCTTAGAACCATTCCTGTGACACTAGTTATAGATTCCGATGCTTCACTTCAGGTTTGCTGTATTCCTTGGACCTTCTTATTGACGATGAAACACAGAAGTTGCATCGGAATTAAATACAAAAGGCACAATGCCGACTTCTGTACAAGAAGACTGACACTTCCTACTGTCTATGTTTTGAACCATTCCTGTGACACTAGTTATTGATTCCGATGCTACACTTCAGGTTTACTGTATCCCACTGACCTTCTTATTGACGATGAAACACAGAAATTGCATCGGAATTAAATACAAAAGGCACAATGCCGACTTAAGTACTAGAAGACTGACTCTTCTTACTGACTGTTTTGAACCATTCCTGTGACACTAGTTATAGATTCCGATGCTTCACTTCAGGTTTACTGTATCCCTCTGACCTTCTTATTGACGATGAAACACAGAAATTGCATCGGAATAAAATAGAAAACGCACAATGCCGACTTAAGTACAAGAAGACTGACTCTTCCTACTGTCTATGTTTTGAACCATTCCTGTGACACAAGTTATAGATTCCGATGCTTAACTTCAGGTTTACTGTATCCTTTGGACGTTCTTATTGACGATGAAACACTGAAATTGCATCGAAATTGAATAGAAAAAGCACAATGCCGACTTAAGTACAAGAAGACTGACTCTTCTTACTGACTATGATTTGAACCATTCCTGTGACACTAGTTATAGATTCCGATGCTTCACTTCAGGTTTACTGTATCCCTCTGACCTTCTAATTGACGATGAAACACAGAAATTGCGTCGGAATTAAATAGAAAAGGCACAATGCCGACTTAAGTACAAGAAGACTGACGCTTCTTTCTGACTATGTTTTGAACCATTCCTGTGACACAAGTTAAAGATTCCGATGCTTCACTTCAGGTTTACTGTATCCCTCTGACCTTCTAATTGAAGATGAAACACAGATAGTGCATCGGAGTTAAATACAAAAGGCACAATGCCAACTTAAGTACAAGAAGACTGACTCTTCCTACTGTCTATGTTTTGAACCATTTATGTGACACTAGTTATAGATTTCGATGCTTCACTTCTGGATTACTGCATCCCTCTGACCTTCTTTTTGACGATGAAACACAGAAATTGGATCGGAATTAAATACAAAAGGCACAATGCCGAATTAAGTACAAGAAGACTGACTCTTCTTACTGTCTATGTTTTGAACCATTCCTATGACACTAGTTATAGACTTCGATGCTTCACTTCAGATTTACTGTATCCCTTGGACCTTCATATTGACGATGAAACACAGAAATTGGATCGGAATTAAATACAAAAGGCACAATGCCGACTTAAGTACAAGAAGACTGACTCTTCTTACTGACAATGCTTTGAACCATTCCTGTGACACTAGTTATTGATTCCGATGCTTCACTTCAGGTTTACTGTATCCCTCTGACCTTCTTATTGATGATGAAACACAGAAATTGCATCGGAATTAAATAGAAAAGCCTCAATGCCGACTTAAGTACAAGAAGACTGACTCTTCTGACTGTCTATGCTTTGAAACATTCCTGTGACGCTAGTTACAGATTCCGATGCTTCTCTTCAGGTTTACTGTGTCCCTTGGACCTTCTTCTTGACGAGAAACACAGATATTGCATCGGAATTAAATACAAAAGGCACAAAGCCGACGTAAGTACAAGAAGACTGACTCTTCTTGCTGAGTATGTTTTAAACCATTCCTGTGACACTAGTTACAAATTCCGATGCTTCACTTCAGGTTTACGGTATCCCACTGACCTTCTTATTGACGATGAAACACAGTAATAGCATCGGAATTTAATTGAAGAGAGCACAATGCCGACTTAAGTACAAGAAGACTGACTATCCTCACTGTCTATGTTTTGAACCATTCCTGTAACACTAGATATAGATTCCGATGCTTCACTTCAGGTTTACTGTATCCCTTGGACCTTCTTATTGACGATGAAACACAGAAATTGCATCGGAATCAATAGAAATGGCACAATGCCGACTTAAGTACAAGAAGACTGACTCTTCTTACTGACAATACTTTGAACCATTCCTGCGACGCTAGTTACAGATTCCGATGCTTCACATCAATTTTACTGTATCCCTTGGACCTTCTTATTGACGATGAAACACAGATATTGCATCGGAATTAAATACAAAAGGCACAATGCCGACTTAAGTACAAGAAGACTGACTCTTCTTACTAACGATAATTTGAACCATTCCTGTGACACTAGTTAGAGCTTCCGATGCTTCACTTCAGGTTTACTGTATCGCTCTGACCTTCTTATTGACGATGAAACACAGTAATAGTGTCGGAATTAAATTGAAAAGAGCATAATGCCGACTTAAGTACAAGAAGACTGACTCTTCCTACCGTCTATGTTTTGAACCATTCCTGTGACACTAGTTATAGATTCCGATGCTTCACTTCAGGTTTACTGTATCCCTTGGACCTTCTTGCTGACGTTGAAACACTGAAATTGCATCGGAATAAAATAGAAAACGCACAATGCCGACTTAAGTGCAAGAAGACTGACTCTTCTTACTGTCTATGTTTTGAACCATTCCTGTGACGGTCTTTACAGATTCCGATGCTTCACTTCAGGTTTATTGTATCCCTCTGACCTTCTTATTGACGATGAAACACAGAAATTGCATAGGAATTAAATAGAAGAGGCACAATGCCGACGTAAGTACAAGAAGACTGACTCTTCCTACCGTCTATGTTTTGAACCATTCCTGTGACACTAGTTATAGATTCCGATGCTTCACTTCAGGTTTACTGTATACCTTGGACGTTCTTATTGACGATGAAACACAGAAATTGCATCGGAATTAAATACAAAAGGCACAATGCCGACTGAAGTACATGTAGACTGACTCTTCTACTGTCTATGTTTTGAAACATTCCTGTGACCTTAGTTATAGATTCCGATGCTTCATTTCAGGGTTACTGTAAAACTTGGACCTTCTAATTGACGATGAAACACATAAAGGGCATCGGAATTAAATAGAAAAGGCACAACGCCGACTTAAGTACAAGAAGACTGACTCTTCTTTCTGACTATGTTTTGAACCATTCCTGTGACACTAGTTAAAGATTCCGATGCTTCACTTCAGGTTTACGGTATCCCTCTGACCTTCTAATTGAAGATGAAACACAGATAGTGCATCGGAGTTAAATACAAAAGGCACAATGCCAACTTAAGTACAAGAAGACTGACTCTTCCTACTGTCTATGCTTTGAACCATTCCTGTGACACTAGTTATAGATTTCGATGCTTCACTTCTGGATTACTGTATCCCTCTGACCTTCTTTTTGGCGATGAAACACAGAAATTGGATCGGAATTAAATACAAAAGGCACAATGCCGAATTAAGTACAAGAAGACTGACTCTTCTTACTGTCTATGATTTGAACCATTCCTGTGACACTAGTTATAGATTCCGATGCTTCACTTCAGGTTTACTGTATCCCTTGCACCTTCGTATTGACAACGCAAAACAGAAATTGCATCGGAATTAAATACAAAAATCACAATGCCGACTTAAGTACTAGAAGACTGACTCTTCTTACTGACTGTTTTGAACCATTCCTGTGACACTAGTTATAGATTCCGATGCTTCACTTCAGGTTTACTGTATCCCTCTGACCTTCTTATTGACGATGAAGCACAGAAATTGCATCGGGATTAAATTCAAATGGCACAATGCCGACTTAAGTACAAGAAGACTGACTATCCTCACTGTCTATGTTTTGAACCATTCCTGTGACACTAGATATGGATTCCGATGCTTCACTTCAGGTTTACTGTATCCCTTGGACCTTCTTGTTGACGATGAAACACAGAAATTGCATTGGAATAAAATAGAAAACGCACAATGCCGACTTAAGTACAAGAAGATTGACTCTTCTTACTGTCTATGTTTTGAATCATTCCTGTGACGGTCGTTACAGATTCCGATGATTCACTTCGGGTTTATTAAATCCCTCTGACCTTCTTATTGACGATGAAACACAGAAATTGCATAGGAATTAAATAGAAAAGGCACAATGCCGACTTAAGTACAAGAAGACTGACTCTTCCTACTGTCTATGTTTTGAACCATTCCTGCGACACTAGTTATAGATTCCGATGCTTCACTTCAGGTCTACTGTATCCCTTGGACGTTCTTATTGACGATGAAACAGAGAAATTGCATCGGAATTAAATACAAAAGGCACAATGCAGACTGAAGTACATGTAGACTGACTCTTCCTACTGTCTATGTTTTGGAACATTCCTGTGACCTTAGTTATAGATTCCGATACTTCATTTCAGGGTTACTGTATCCCTTGGACCTTCTTATTGACGATGAAACACATAAAGGGCATCGGAATTAAATACAAAAGGCAGAATGCCGACTTAATTACAATACGACTGACCTTTCTTACTGTCTATGCTTAGAACCATTCTTGTGACACTAGTTATAGATTCCGATGCTTCACTTCAGGTTTGCTGTATCCCTTGGACCTTCTTATTGACGATGAAACACAGAAATTGCATCGGAATTAAATACAAAAGGCACAATGCTGACTTATGTACAAGAAGACAGATACTTCCTACTGTCTATGTTTTGAAACATTCCTGTGACACTAGTTATTGACTCCGATGCTACACTTCAGGTTTACTGTATCCCACTGACCTTCTTATTGACGATGAAACACAGAAATTGCATCGGAATTAAATACAAAAGGCACAATGCCGACTTAAGTATTAGAAGACTGACTCATCTTACTGACTGTTTTGAACCATTCCTGTGACACTAGTTATAGATTCCGATGCTTCACTTCAGGTTTACTGTATCCCTCTGACCTTCTTATTGACGATGAAGCACAGAAATTGCATCGGAATTAATTTCAAATGGCACAATGCCGACTTAAGTACTAGAAGACTGACTCTCCTCACTGTCTATGTTATGAACCATTCCTGTGACACTAGATATAGATTCCGATGCTTCACTTCAGGTTTACCGCATCCCTTGGACCTTCTTGATGACGATGAAACACAGAAATTGCATCGGAATAAAATAGAAAACGCACAATGCCGACTTAAGTACAAGAAGACTGACTCTTCTTACTAACGATAATTTGAACCATTCCTGTGACACTAGTTAGAGCTTCCGATGCTTCACTTCAGGTTTACTGTATCGCTCTGACCTTCTTATTGACGATGAAACACAGTAATTGCGTCGGAATTAAATTGAAAAGAGCATAATGACGACTTAAGTACAAGAAGTCTGACTCTTCTTACTGTCTATGTTTTGAACCATTCCTGTGACACTAGTTATAGATTCCGATGCTTCACTTCAGGTTTACTGTATCCCTTGGACCTTCTTATTGATGATGAAACACAGAAATTGCATCGGAATTAAATACAAAAGGCACAATGCCGACTTAACTACAAGAAGACTGACTCTTCTTACTGACTATGTTTTGAACCATTCCTGTGACACAATTTATTGAATACGATGCCTCACTTCAGGTATACTGTATCCCTCTGACTTTCGTATTGACGATGAAACACAGAAATTGCATCGGAGTTAAAAACAAAATGCACAATGCCGACTTAAGTACATGTAGATTAACTCTTCCTACTGTCTATGTTTTGAAACATTCCTGTGACACTAGTTATAGATTCCGATGCTTCACTTCAGGTTTACTGTATCCCTTGGACCTTCTTATTGACGACGAAACACAGACATTGCGTCGGAATTAAATAGAAAAGGCACAATGCCGACTTAAGTACAAGAAGACTGACTCCTCTTTCTGACTATGTTTTGAACCATTCCTGTGACACTAGTTAAAAGTTCCGATGCTTCACTTCAGGTTTACTGTATCCCTCTGACCTTCGAATTGAAGATGAAACACAGATAGTGCATCGGAGTTAAATACAAAAGGCACAATGCCGATTTAAGTACAAGAAGACTGACTCTTCTTACTGACAATGCTTTGAACCATTCCTGCGACGCTAGTTACAGATTCCGATGCTTCACTTCGGGTTTGCTGTATCCCTTGGACCTTCTTATTGACGATGAAAAACAGAAATTGCATCGGAATTAAATACAAAAGGCACAATGCCGATTTATGTACAAGAAGACTGACACTTCCTACTGTCTATGTTTTGAACCATTCCTGTGACACTAGTTATTGATTCCGATGCTATACTTCAGGTTTACTGTATCCCTCTGACCTTCTTGTTGACGATGAAACACAGAAATTGCATCGGAATTAAATACAAGAGGCACAATGCAGACTTAAGTACTAGAAGACAGACTCTTCTTACTGACTGTTTTGAACCATACCTGTGACACTAGTTATAGATTCCGATGCTTCACTTCAGGTTTACTGTATCCCACTGACCTTCTTATTGACGATGAAACACAGAAATTGCATCGGAATTAAATACAAAAGGCACAATGCCGACTTAAGTATTAGAAGACTGACTCATCTTACTGACTGTTTTGAACCATTCCTGTGACACTAGTTATAGATTCCGATGCTTCACTTCAGGTTTACTGTATCCCTCTGACCTTCTTATTGACGATGAAGCACAGAAATTGCATCGGAATTAATTTCAAATGGCACAATGCCGACTTAAGTACTAGAAGACTGACTCTCCTCACTGTCTATGTTATGAACCATTCCTGTGACACTAGATATAGATTCCGATGCTTCACTTCAGGTTTACCGCATCCCTTGGACCTTCTTGATGACGATGAAACACAGAAATTGCATCGGAATAAAATAGAAAACGCACAATGCCGACTTAAGTACAAGAAGACTGACTCTTCTTACTAACGATAATTTGAACCATTCCTGTGACACTAGTTAGAGCTTCCGATGCTTCACTTCAGGTTTACTGTATCGCTCTGACCTTCTTATTGACGATGAAACACAGTAATTGCGTCGGAATTAAATTGAAAAGAGCATAATGACGACTTAAGTACAAGAAGTCTGACTCTTCTTACTGTCTATGTTTTGAACCATTCCTGTGACACTAGTTATAGATTCCGATGCTTCACTTCAGGTTTACTGTATCCCTTGGACCTTCTTATTGATGATGAAACACAGAAATTGCATCGGAATTAAATACAAAAGGCACAATGCCGACTTAACTACAAGAAGACTGACTCTTCTTACTGACTATGTTTTGAACCATTCCTGTGACACAATTTATTGAATACGATGCCTCACTTCAGGTATACTGTATCCCTCTGACTTTCGTATTGACGATGAAACACAGAAATTGCATCGGAGTTAAAAACAAAATGCACAATGCCGACTTAAGTACATGTAGATTAACTCTTCCTACTGTCTATGTTTTGAAACATTCCTGTGACACTAGTTATAGATTCCGATGCTTCACTTCAGGTTTACTGTATCCCTTGGACCTTCTTATTGACGACGAAACACAGACATTGCGTCGGAATTAAATAGAAAAGGCACAATGCCGACTTAAGTACAAGAAGACTGACTCCTCTTTCTGACTATGTTTTGAACCATTCCTGTGACACTAGTTAAAAGTTCCGATGCTTCACTTCAGGTTTACTGTATCCCTCTGACCTTCGAATTGAAGATGAAACACAGATAGTGCATCGGAGTTAAATACAAAAGGCACAATGCCGATTTAAGTACAAGAAGACTGACTCTTCTTACTGACAATGCTTTGAACCATTCCTGCGACGCTAGTTACAGATTCCGATGCTTCACTTCGGGTTTGCTGTATCCCTTGGACCTTCTTATTGACGATGAAAAACAGAAATTGCATCGGAATTAAATACAAAAGGCACAATGCCGATTTATGTACAAGAAGACTGACACTTCCTACTGTCTATGTTTTGAACCATTCCTGTGACACTAGTTATTGATTCCGATGCTATACTTCAGGTTTACTGTATCCCTCTGACCTTCTTGTTGACGATGAAACACAGAAATTGCATCGGAATTAAATACAAGAGGCACAATGCAGACTTAAGTACTAGAAGACAGACTCTTCTTACTGACTGTTTTGAACCATACCTGTGACACTAGTTATAGATTCCGATGCTTCACTTCAGGTTTACTGTATCCCTCTGACCTTCTTATTGACGTGAAGCACAGAAATTGCATCGGAATTAAATTCAAATGGCACAATGCCGACTTAAGTACAAGAACACTGACCCTCCTCACTGTCTATGTTTTGAACCATTCCTATGACACTAGATATAGATTCCGATGCTTCACTTCAGGTTTACAGTATCCCTTGGACCCTCTTGTTGACGAAGAAACACAGAAATTGCATCGGAATAAAATAGAAAACGCAAAATGCCGACTTAAGTACAAGAAGACTGACACTTCTTACTGTCTACGTTTTGAACCATTCCTGTGACGGTCGTTACAGATTCCGATGCTTCACTTCAGGTTTATTGTATCCCCCTGACCTTGTTATTGACGATGAAACACAGAAATTGCATAGGAATTAAATAGAAAAGGCACAATGCCGACTTAAGTACAAGAAGACTGACTCTTCCTACTGTCTATGTTTTGAACTATTCCTGTGACACCAGTTATGTGGTCTGATGCTTCACTTCAGGTTTACTGTAACCCTTAAGCGTTCTTATAGACGATGAACCACTGAAATTGCATCGGAATTAAATAGAAAAAGCACAATGCCGAATTAAGTGCAAGAAGACTGACTCTTCTTACTGACTATGATTTGAACCATTCCTGTGACACTAGTTATAGATTCCGATGCTTCACTTCAGGTTTACTGTATCCCTCTGACCTTCTTATTGACGATGAAATACAGAAATTGGGTCGGAATTAAATAGAAACGGCACAATGCCGACTTAAGTACAAGAAGACTGACTCTTCTTTCTGACTATGTTTTGAACCATTCCTGTGACACTAGTTATAGATTCCGATGCTTCACTTCAGGTTTACTGTATCCCTCTGACCTTCTTATTGACGATGAAACACAGAAATTGCATCGGAATTAAATAGAAAAGCCTCAATGCCGACTTAAGTACAACAAGACTGACTCTTCTTACTGTCTATGTTTTGATACATTCCTGTGACGCTAGTTACAGATTCCGATGCTTCTCTTCAGGTTTACTGTTTCCCTTGGACCTTCGTCTTGACGAGAAACACAGATATCGCATCGGAATTAAATACAAAAGGCACAAAGCCGACGTAAGTACAAGAAGACTGACTCTTCTTACTGAGTATGTTTTAAACCATTCCTGTGACACTAGTTACAAATTCCGATGCTTCACTTCAGGTTTACGGTATCCCTCTGACCTTCTTATTGACGATGAAACACAGTAATAGCATCGGAATTTAATTGAAGAGGGAACAATGCCGACTTAAGTACAAGAAGACTGACTCTTCTTACTGTCTATGTTTTGAAGCATTCCTGTGACACTAGATATAGATTCCGATGGTTCACTTCAGGTTTACTGTATCCCTTGGACCTTCTTGTTGACGATGAAACACAGAAATTGCATCGGAATAAAATAGAAAACGCACAATGCCGACTTAAGTACAAGAAGACTGACTCTTCTTACTGTCTATGTTTTGAACCATTCCTGTGAGGGTCGTTACAGATTCCGATGCTTCACTTCAGGTTTATTGTATCCCTCTGACCTACTTATTGACGATGAAACACGGAAATTGCATAGGAATTAAATAGAAAAGGCACAATGCCGACATAAGTACAAGAAAACTGACTCTTCCTACTGTCTATGTTTTGAACCATTCCTGTGACACTAGTTATAGATTCCGATGCTTCACTTCAGGTTTACTGTATCCCTTGGACGTTCTTATTGGCGATGAAACACAGAAATTGCATCGGAATTAAATACAAAAGGCACAATGCCGACTTAAGTACAAGAAGACTGACTCTTCTTACTGACTATGATTTGAACCATTCCTGTGACACTAGTTATAGATTCCGAAGCTTCACTTCAGGTTTACTGTATCCCTCTTACCTTCTTATTGACAATGAAACACAGAAATTGCGTCGGAATTAAATACAAAAGGCACAATGCCGACTTAACTACAAGAAGACTGACTCTTATTTCTGACTATGTTTTAAACCTTTCCTGTGACACTAGTTAAAAGTTCCGATGCTTCACTTCAGGTTTACTGTATCCCTCTGACCTTCGAATTGAAGATGAAACACAGATAGTGCATCGGAGTTAAATACAAAAGGCACAATGCCGACTTAAGTACAAGAAGACTGACTCTTCCTACTGTCTATGTTTTAAACCATTCCTGTGACACTAGTTAAAAGTTCCGATGCTTCACTTCAGATTTACTGTATCCCTTGGACCTTCTTATTGACGACGAAACACAGAAATTGCATCGGAATTAAATAGAAAAGGCACAATGCCGACTTAAGTACAAGAAGACTGACTCTTCTTACTGACAATGCTTTGAACCATTCCTGCGACGCTAGTTACAGATTCCGATGCTTCACATCAGGTTTACTGTATCCCTTGGACCTTCTTATTGACGATGCAACACAGATATTGCATCGGAATTAAATACAAAAGGCACAATGCCGACTTAAGTACAAGAAGACTGACTCTTCTTACTAACGATAATTTGAACCATTCCTGTGACACTAGTTAGAGCTTCCGATGCTTCACTTCAGGTTTACTGTATCGCTCTGATCTTCTTATTGACGATGAAACACAGTAATTGCGTCGGAATTAAATTGAAAAGAGCATAATGACGACTGAAGTACAAGAAGTCTGACTCTTCTTACTGTCTATGTTTTGAACCATTCCTGTGACACTAGTAATAGATTCCGATGCTTCCCTTCAGGTTTACTGTATCCCTTGGACCTTCTTATAGATGATGAAACACAGAAATTGCATCGGAATTAAATACGAATGGCACAATGCCGACTTAACTACAAGAAGACTGACTCTTCCTACTGTCTATGTTTTGAACCATTCCTGTGACACTAGTTATAGATTCCGATTCTTCACTTCAGGTTTACTGTATCCCTTGGACGTTCTTATTGACGATGAAACACAGAAATTGCATCGGAGTTAAAAACAAAATGCACAATGCCGACTTAAGTACATGTAGATTAACTCTTCCTATTGTTTATGTTTTGAAACATTCCTGTGACACTAGTTATAGATTCCGATGCTTCATTTCAGGTTTACTGTATCCCTTGGACCTTCTTATTGACGATGAAACACAGAAATTGCATCGGAATTAAATACAAAAGGCACAATGCCGACTTAAGTACAAGAAGACTGACCTTTCTTACTGTCTATGTTTAGAACCATTCCTGTGACACTAGTTATAGATTCCGATGCTTCACTTCAGGTTTGCTGTATCCCTTGGACCTTCTTATTGACGATGAAACACAGAAATTGCATCGGAATTAAATACAAAAGGCACAATGCCGACTTATGTACAAGAAGACTGACATTTCCTACTGTCTATGTTTTGAACCATTCCTGTGACACTAGTTATTGATTCCGATGCTATACTTCAGGTTTACTGTATCCCTCTGACCTTCTTGTTGACGATGAAACACAGAAATTGGATCGGAATTAAATACAAAAGGCACAATGCCGACTTAAGTACAAGAAGACTGACTCTTCTTACTGTCTATGTTTTGAACCATTCCTGTGACACTAGTTATAGATTTCGATGCTTCACTTCAGATTTACTGTATCCCTTGGACCTTCTTATTGACGAAGAAACACAGAAATTGCATCGGAATTAAATAGAAAAGGCACAATGCCGACTTATGTACAAGAAGACTGACTCTTCTTACTGACAATGCTTTGAAACACTCCTGCGACGCTAGATGCAGATTCCGATGCTTCACATCAGGTTTACTGTATCCCTTGGACCTTCTTATTGACGATGAAACACAGATATTGCATCGGAATTAAATACAAAAGGCACAATGCCGACTTAAGTACAAGAAGACTGACATTTCTTACTGTCTATGTTTAGAACCATTCCTGTGACAATAGTTATAGATTCCGATGCTTCACTTCAGGTTTGCTGTATCCCTTGGACTTTCTTATTGACGATGAAACACAGAAATTGCATCGGAATTAAATACAAAAGGCACAATGCCGACTTATGTACAAGATGACTGACACTTCCTACTTTCTATGTTTTGAACCATTCCTGTGACACTAGTTATTGATACCGATGCTACACTTCAGGTTTACTGCATCCCACTGACCTTCTTATTGACGATGAAACACAGAAATTGCATCGGAATTAAATTCAAAAGGCACAATGCCGACTTAAGTACTAGAAGACTGACTCTTCTTACTGACTGCTTTGAACCATTCCTGTGACACTAGTTATAGATTCCGATGCTTCACTTCAGGTTTACTGTATCCCTCTGACCTTCTTATTGACGATGAAGCACAGAAACTGCATCGGAATTAAATTCAAATGGCACAATGCCGACTTAAGTACAAGAAGACTGACTCTCCTCACTGTCTATGTTATGAACCATTCCTGTGACACTAGATATAGATTCCAATGCTTCACTTCAGGTTTACTGCATCCCTTGGACCTTCTTGATGACGATGAAACACAGAAATTGCATCGGAATAAAATAGAAAACGCACAATGCCGACTTAAGTACAAGAAGACTGACTCCTCTTACTGTCTATGTTTTGAACCATTCCTGTGACGGTCGTTACAGATTCCGATGCTTCACTTCAGGTTTATTGTATCCCTCTGACCTTCTTATTGACGATGAAACACAGAAATTGCATTGGAATTAAATAGAAAAGGCACAATGCCGACTTAAGTACAAGAAGACTGACTCTTCCTACTGTCTATGTTTTGAACCATTCCTGTGACACTAGTTAGAGATTCCGATGCTTCACTTCAGGTTTACTGTATCCCTTGGACGTAGTTATTGACGATGAAACACTGAAATTGCATCGAAATTAAATAGAAAAAGCACAATGCCGACTTAAGTACAAGAAGACTGACTCTTCTTACTGACTATGATTTGAACCATTCCTGTGACACTAGTTATAGATTCCGATGCTTCACTTCAGGTTTACTGTATCCCTCTGACCTTCTTATTGACGATGAAACACAGAAATTGCATCGGAATTAAATAGAAAAGCCTCAATGCCGACTTAAGTACAACAAGACTGACTCTTCTTACTGTCTATGTTTTGATACATTCCTGTGACGCTAGTTACAGATTCCGATGCTTCTCTTCAGGTTTACTGTTTCCCTTGGACCTTCGTCTTGACGAGAAACACAGATATCGCATCGGAATTAAATACAAAAGGCACAAAGCCGACGTAAGTACAAGAAGACTGACTCTTCTTACTGAGTATGTTTTAAACCATTCCTGTGACACTAGTTACAAATTCCGATGCTTCACTTCAGGTTTACGGTATCCCTCTGACCTTCTTATTGACGATGAAACACAGTAATAGCATCGGAATTTAATTGAAGAGGGAACAATGCCGACTTAAGTACAAGAAGACTGACTCTTCTTACTGTCTATGTTTTGAAGCATTCCTGTGACACTAGATATAGATTCCGATGGTTCACTTCAGGTTTACTGTATCCCTTGGACCTTCTTGTTGACGATGAAACACAGAAATTGCATCGGAATAAAATAGAAAACGCACAATGCCGACTTAAGTACAAGAAGACTGACTCTTCTTACTGTCTATGTTTTGAACCATTCCTGTGAGGGTCGTTACAGATTCCGATGCTTCACTTCAGGTTTATTGTATCCCTCTGACCTACTTATTGACGATGAAACACGGAAATTGCATAGGAATTAAATAGAAAAGGCACAATGCCGACTTAAGTACAAGAAAACTGACTCTTCCTACTGTCTATGTTTTGAACCATTCCTGTGACACTAGTTATAGATTCCGATGCTTCACTTCAGGTTTACTGTATCCCTTGGACGTTCTTATTGACGATGAAACACAGAAATTGCATCGGAATTAAATACAAAAGGCACAATGCCGACTTAAGTACAAGAAGACTGACTCTTCTTACTGACTATGATTTGAACCATTCCTGTGACACTAGTTATAGATTCCGAAGCTTCACTTCAGGTTTACTGTATCCCTCTTACCTTCTTATTGACAATGAAACACAGAAATTGCGTCGGAATTAAATACAAAAGGCACAATGCCGACTTAACTACAAGAAGACTGACTCTTATTTCTGACTATGTTTTAAACCTTTCCTGTGACACTAGTTAAAAGTTCCGATGCTTCACTTCAGGTTTACTGTATCCCTCTGACCTTCGAATTGAAGATGAAACACAGATAGTGCATCGGAGTTAAATACAAAAGGCACAATGCCGACTTAAGTACAAGAAGACTGACTCTTCCTACTGTCTATGTTTTAAACCATTCCTGTGACACTAGTTAAAAGTTCCGATGCTTCACTTCAGATTTACTGTATCCCTTGGACCTTCTTATTGACGACGAAACACAGAAATTGCATCGGAATTAAATAGAAAAGGCACAATGCCGACTTAAGTACAAGAAGACTGACTCTTCTTACTGACAATGCTTTGAACCATTCCTGCGACGCTAGTTACAGATTCCGATGCTTCACATCAGGTTTACTGTATCCCTTGGACCTTCTTATTGACGATGCAACACAGATATTGCATCGGAATTAAATACAAAAGGCACAATGCCGACTTAAGTACAAGAAGACTGACTCTTCTTACTAACGATAATTTGAACCATTCCTGTGACACTAGTTAGAGCTTCCGATGCTTCACTTCAGGTTTACTGTATCGCTCTGATCTTCTTATTGACGATGAAACACAGTAATTGCGTCGGAATTAAATTGAAAAGAGCATAATGACGACTGAAGTACAAGAAGTCTGACTCTTCTTACTGTCTATGTTTTGAACCATTCCTGTGACACTAGTAATAGATTCCGATGCTTCCCTTCAGGTTTACTGTATCCCTTGGACCTTCTTATAGATGATGAAACACAGAAATTGCATCGGAATTAAATACGAATGGCACAATGCCGACTTAACTACAAGAAGACTGACTCTTCCTACTGTCTATGTTTTGAACCATTCCTGTGACACTAGTTATAGATTCCGATGCTTCACTTCAGGTTTACTGTATCCCTTGGACGTTCTTATTGACGATGAAACACAGAAATTGCATCGGAGTTAAAAACAAAATGCACAATGCCGACTTAAGTACATGTAGATTAACTCTTCCTATTGTTTATGTTTTGAAACATTCCTGTGACACTAGTTATAGATTCCGATGCTTCATTTCAGGTTTACTGTATCCCTTGGACCTTCTTATTGACGATGAAACACAGAAATTGCATCGGAATTAAATACAAAAGGCACAATGCCGACTTAAGTACAAGAAGACTGACCTTTCTTACTGTCTATGTTTAGAACCATTCCTGTGACACTAGTTATAGATTCCGATGCTTCACTTCAGGTTTGCTGTATCCCTTGGACCTTCTTATTGACGATGAAACACAGAAATTGCATCGGAATTAAATACAAAAGGCACAATGCCGACTTATGTACAAGAAGACTGACATTTCCTACTGTCTATGTTTTGAACCATTCCTGTGACACTAGTTATTGATTCCGATGCTATACTTCAGGTTTACTGTATCCCTCTGACCTTCTTGTTGACGATGAAACACAGAAATTGGATCGGAATTAAATACAAAAGGCACAATGCCGACTTAAGTACAAGAAGACTGACTCTTCTTACTGTCTATGTTTTGAACCATTCCTGTGACACTAGTTATAGATTTCGATGCTTCACTTCAGATTTACTGTATCCCTTGGACCTTCTTATTGACGAAGAAACACAGAAATTGCATCGGAATTAAATAGAAAAGGCACAATGCCGACTTATGTACAAGAAGACTGACTCTTCTTACTGACAATGCTTTGAAACACTCCTGCGACGCTAGATGCAGATTCCGATGCTTCACATCAGGTTTACTGTATCCCTTGGACCTTCTTATTGACGATGAAACACAGATATTGCATCGGAATTAAATACAAAAGGCACAATGCCGACTTAAGTACAAGAAGACTGACATTTCTTACTGTCTATGTTTAGAACCATTCCTGTGACAATAGTTATAGATTCCGATGCTTCACTTCAGGTTTGCTGTATCCCTTGGACTTTCTTATTGACGATGAAACACAGAAATTGCATCGGAATTAAATACAAAAGGCACAATGCCGACTTATGTACAAGATGACTGACACTTCCTACTTTCTATGTTTTGAACCATTCCTGTGACACTAGTTATTGATTCCGATGCTACACTTCAGGTTTACTGCATCCCACTGACCTTCTTATTGACGATGAAACACAGAAATTGCATCGGAATTAAATTCAAAAGGCACAATGCCGACTTAAGTACTAGAAGACTGACTCTTCTTACTGACTGCTTTGAACCATTCCTGTGACACTAGTTATAGATTCCGATGCTTCACTTCAGGTTTACTGTATCCCTCTGACCTTCTTATTGACGATGAAGCACAGAAACTGCATCTGAATTAAATTCAAATGGCACAATGCCGACTTAAGTACAAGAAGACTGACTCTCCTCACTGTCTATGTTATGAACCATTCCTGTGACACTAGATATAGATTCCAATGCTTCACTTCAGGTTTACTGCATCCCTTGGACCTTCTTGATGACGATGAAACACAGAAATTGCATCGGAATAAAATAGAAAACGCACAATGCCGACTTAAGTACAAGAAGACTGACTCCTCTTACTGTCTATGTTTTGAACCATTCCTGTGACGGTCGTTACAGATTCCGATGCTTCACTTCAGGTTTATTGTATCCCTCTGACCTTCTTATTGACGATGAAACACAGAAATTGCATTGGAATTAAATAGAAAAGGCACAATGCCGACTTAAGTACAAGAAGACTGACTCTTCCTACTGTCTATGTTTTGAACCATTCCTGTGACACTAGTTAGAGATTCCGATGCTTCACTTCAGGTTTACTGTATCCCTTGGACGTAGTTATTGACGATGAAACACTGAAATTGCATCGAAATTAAATAGAAAAAGCACAATGCCGACTTAAGTACAAGAAGACTGACTCTTCTTACTGACTATGATTTGAACCATTCCTGTGACACTAGTTATAGATTCCGATGCTTCACTTCAGGTTTACTGTATCCCTCTGACCTTCTTATTGACGATGAAACACAGAAATTGCGTCGGAATTAAATACAAAAGGCACAATGCCGACTTAAGTACAAGAAGACTGACTCTTATTTCTGACTATGTTTTGAACCTTTCCTGTGACACTAGTTAAAAGTTCCGATGCTTCACTTCAGGTTTACTGTATCCCTCTGACCTTCGAATTGAAGATGAAACACAGATAGTGCATCGGAGTTAAATACAAAAGGCACAATGCCGACTTAAGTACAAGAAGACTGACTCTTCCTACTGTCTATGTTTTGAACCATTCCTGTGACACTAGTTATAGATTTCGATGCCTCACTTCTGGATTACTGTATCCCTCTGACCTTCTTTTTGACGACGAAACACAGAAATTGAATCGGAATTAAATACAAAAGGCACAATGCCGACTTAGGTACAAGAAGACTGACTCTTCTTACTGTCTATGTTTTGAACCATTCCTGTGACACTAGTTATAGATTTCGATGCTTCACTTCAGATTTACTGTATCCCTCTGACCTTCTTTTTGACGACGAAACACAGAAATTGAATCGGAATTAAATACAAAAGGCACAATGCCGACTTAAGTACAAAAAGACTGACTCTTCTTACTAACGATAATTTGAACCATTCCTATGACACTAGGTAGAGCTTCCGATGCTTCACTTCAGGTTTACTGTATCGCTCTGACCTTCTTATTGACGATGAAACACAGTAACTGCGTCGGAATTAAATTGAAAAGAGCATAATGACGACTTAAGTACAAGAAGTCTGACTCTTCTTACTGTCTATGTTTTGAACCATTCCTGTGACACTAGTTATAGATTCCAATGCTTCACTTCAGGTTTACTGTATCCCTTGGACCTTCTTATTGATGATGAAACACAGAAATTGCATCGGAATTAAATACAAAAGGCACAATGCCGACTTAACTACAAGAAGACTGACTCTTCTTACTGACTATGTTTTGAACCATTCCTGTGACACTAGTTATTGAATTCGAAGCCTCACTTCAGGTATACTGTATCCCTCTGACTTTCTTGTTGACAATGAAACACAGAAATTGCATCGGAGTTAAAAACAAAAGGCACAATGCCGACTTATGTACAAGAAGACTGACATTTCCTACTGTCTATGTTTTGAACCATTCCTGTGACACTAGTTATTGATTCCGATGCTATACTTCAGGTTTACTGTATCCCTCTGACCTTCTTGTTGACGATGAAACACAGTAATTGCGTCGGAATTAAATTGAAAAGAGCATAATGACGACTTAAGTACAAGAAGTCTGACTCTTCCTACTGTCTATGTTTTGAACCATTCCTGTGAAACTAGTTAAAGATTCCGATGCTTCACTTCAGGTTTACTGTATCCCTTGGACCTTCTTATTGATGATGAAACACAGAAATTGCATCGGAATTAAATGCAAAAGGCACAATGCCGACTTATGTACAAGAAGACTGACACTTCCTACTGTCTATGTTTTGAACCATTCCTGTGACGCTAGTTATTGATTCCGATGCTATACTTCAGGTATACTGTATCCCTCTGACCTTCTTATTGACGATGAAACACAGACATTGCATCGGAATTAAATACAAAAGGCACAATGCCGACTTAAGTACTAGAAGACTGACTCTTCTTACTGACTGTTTTGAACCATACCTGTGACACTAGTTATAGATTCCGATGCTTCACTTCAGGTTTACTGTATCCCTCTGACCTTCTTATTGACGTGAAGCAGAGAAATTGCATCGGAATTAAATTCAAATGGCACAATGCAGACTTAAGTACAAGAAGACTGACCCTCCTCACTGTCTATGTTTCGAACCATTCCTATGACACTAGATATAGATTCCGATGCTTCACTTAAGGTTTACTGTATCCCTTGGACCCTGTCGTTGACGAAGAAACACAGAAATTGCATCGGAATAAAATAGAAAACGCACAATGCCGACTTAAGTACAAGAAGACTGACACCTCTTACTGTCTACGATTTGAACCATTCCTGTGACGGTCGTTACAGATTCCGATGCTTCACTTCAGGTTTATTGTATCCCTCTGACCTACTTATTGACGATGAAACACGGAAATTGCATAGGAATTAAATAGAAAAGGCACAATGCCGACTTAAGTAGAAGAAGACTGACTCTTCTTACTGACTATGATTTGAACCATTCCTGTGACACTAGTTATAGATTCCGATGCTTCACTTCAGGTTTACTGTATTCCTCTGACCTTCTTATTGACGATGAAACACAGAAATTGCGTCGGAATTAAATAGAAACGGCACAATGCCGACTTAAGTACAAGATGACTGACTCTTCTTTCTGACTATGTTTTGAACCAATCCTGAGACACTAGTTACAAATTCCGATGCTTCACTTCAGTTTTACGGTATCCCTCTGACCTTCCTATTGACGATGAAACACAGAAATAGCATCGGAATTTAATTGAAGAGGGAACAATGCCGACTTAAGTACAAGAAGACTGACTCTTCTTACTGTCTATGTTTTGAACCATTCCTGTGACACTAGTTATAGATTCCGATGCTTCACTTCAGGTTTACTGTATCCCTTGCACTTTCGTATTGACGATGCAACACAGAAATAGCATCGGAATTAAATACAAAAGGCACAATGCCGACTTAAGTACTAGAAGACTGACTCTTCTTACTGACTGTTTTGAACCGTTCCTGTGACACTAGTTATAGATTCCGATGCTTCACTTCAGGTTTACTGTATCCCTCTGACCTTCTTATTGACGATGTACCACAGAAATTGCATCGGAATTAAATTCAAATGGCAAAATGCCGTCTTAAGTACAAGAAGACTGACTATCCTCACTGTCTATGTTTTGAAGCAATCCTGTGACACTAGATATAGATTCCGAATCTTCACTTCAGGTTTACTGTATCCCTTGGACCTTCTTGTTGACGATGAAACACAGAAATTGCATCGGAATAAAATAGAAAACGCACAATGCCGACTTAAGTACAAGAAGACTGACTCTTCTTACTGTCTATGTTTTGAACCATTCCTGTGAGGGTCGTTACAGATTCCGATGCTTCACTTCAGGTTTATTGTATCCCTCTGACCTACTTATTGACGATGAAATGCGGAAATTGCATAGGAATTAAATAGAAAAGGCACAATGCCGACTTAAGTACAAGAAGACTGACTCTTCCTACTGTCTATGTTTTGAACCATTCCTGTGACACTAGTTATAGATTCCGATGCTTCACTTCAGGTTTACTGTATCCCTTGGACGTTCTTATTGACGATGAAACACAGAAATTGCATCGGAATTAAATACAAAAGGCACAATACCGACTTATGTACAAGAAGACTGACACTTCCTACTGTCTATGTTTTGAACCATTCCTGTGACACTAGTTATTGATTCCGACGCCACACTTCAGGTTTACTGTATCCCACTGACCTTCTTATTGACGAAGAAACACAGAAATTGCATCGGAATTAAATACAAAAGGCACAATGCCGACTTAAGTACTAGAAGACTGACTCTTCTTACTGACTGTTTTGAACCATTCCTCTGCCACTAGTTATAGATTCCGATGCTTCACTTCAGGTTTACTGTATCCCTCTGACCTTCTTATTGACGATGAAGCACAGAAATTGCATCGGAATTAAATACAAAGGGCACAATGCCGACTTAAGTACAAGAAGACTGACTCTTCTTACTGTCTATGTTTTGAACCATTCCTGTGACACTAGTTATAGATTTCGATGCTTCACTTCAGATTTACTGTATCCCTTGGACCTTCTTATTGACGATGAAACACAGAAATTGCATCGAAATTAAATAGAAAAGGCACAATGCCGACTTAAGTACAAGAAAACTGACTCTTCTTACTAACGATAATTTGAACCATTCCTGTGACACTAGTTAGAGCTTCCGATGCCTCACTTCAGGTTTACTGTATCGCTCTGACCTTCTTATTGACGATGAAACACAGTAATTGCGTCGGAATTAAATTGAAAAGAGCATAATGACGACTCCAGTACAAGAAGTCTGACTCTTCTTACTGTCTATGTTTTGAACCATTCCTGTGACACTAGTTACAGATTCCGATGCTTCACTTCAGGTTTGCTGTATCCCTTGGACCTTCTTATTGACGATGAAACACAGAAATTGCATCGGAATTAAATACAAAAGGCACAATGCCGACTTCAGTACAAGAAGTCTGACCTTTCTTACTGTCTATGCTTAGAACCATTCCTGTGACACTAGTTATAGATTCCGATGCTTCACTTCAGGTTTGCTGTATCCCTTGGACCTTCTTATTGACGATGAAACACAGAAATTGCATCGGAATTAAATACAAAAGGCACAATGCCGACTTATGTACAAGAAGACTGACACTTCCTACTGTCTATGTTTTGAACCATTCCTGTGACACTAGTTATTGATTCCGATGCTATACTTCAGGTTTACTGTATCCCTCTGACCTTCTTGTTGACGATGAAACACAGAAATTGCATCGGAATTAAATACAAAAGGCACAATGCCGACTTAAGTACTAGAAGACTGACTCTTCTTACTGACTGTTTTGACCATACCTGTGACACTAGTTATAGATTACGATGCTTCACTTCAGGTTTACTGTATCCCTCTGACCTTCTTATTGACGTGATGCACAGAAATTGCATCGGAATTAAATTCAAATGGCACAATGCCGACTTAAGTACAAGAAAACTGACACTTCTTACTGACTGTTTTGAACCATACCTGTGACACTAGTTATAGATTCCGATGCTTCACCTCAGGTTTACTGTATCCCTCTGACCTTCTTATTGACGTGAAGCACAGAAATTGCATCGGAATTAAATTCAAATGGCACAATGCCGACTTAAGTACAAGAAGACTGACCCTCCTCACTGTCTATGTTTCGAACCATTCCTATGACACTAGATATAGATTCCGATGCTTCACTTAAGGTTTACTGTATCCCTTGGACCCTGTCGTTGACGAAGAAACACAGAAATTGCATCGCAATAAAATAGAAAACGCACAATGCCGACTTAAGTACAAGAAGACTGACACTTCTTACTGTCTACGTTTTGAACCATTCCTGTGACGGTCGTTACAGATTCCGATGCTTCACTTCAGGTTTATTGTATCCCTCTGACCTACTTATCGACGATGAAACACGGAAATTGCATAGGAATTGAATAGAAAAGGCACAATGCCGACTTATGTACAAGAAGACTGACTCTTCTTACTGACTATGATTTGAACCATTCCTGTGACACTAGTGATAGATACCGATGCTTCACTTCAGGTTTACTCTATTCCTCTGACCTTCTTATTGGCGATGAAACACAGAAATTGCGTCGGAATTAAATAGAAACGGCACAATGCCGACTTAAGTACAAGATGACTAACTCTTCTTTCTGACTATGTTTTGAACCAATCCTGAGACACTAGTTACAAATTCCGATGTTTCACTTCAGGTTTACGGTATCCCTCTGACCTTCCTATTGACGATGAAACACAGAAATAGCATCGGAATTTAATTGAATAGGGAACAATGCCGACTTAAGTACAAGAAGACTGACTCTTCTTACTGTCTATGTTTTGAACCATTCCCGTGACACCATTTATAGATTCCGATGCTTCACTTCAGGTTTACTGTATCCCTTGCACTTTCGTATTGACGATGCAACACAGAAATAGCATCGGAATTAAATACAAAAGACACAATGCCGACTTAAGTACTAGGAGACTGACTCTTCTTACTGACTGTTTTGAACCGTTCCTGTGACCCTAGTTATAGATTCCGATGCTTCACTTCAGGTTTACTGTATCCCTCTGACCTTCTTATTGACGATGTAGCACAGAAATTGCATCGGAATTAAATTCAAATGGCAAAATGCCGACTTAAGTACAAGAAGACTGACTATCCTCACTGTCTATGTTTTGAAGCATTCCTGTGACACTAGATATAGATTCCGAATCTTCACTTCAGGTTTACTGTATCCCTTGGACCTTCTTGTTGACGATGAAACACAGAAATTGCATCGGAATAAAATAGAAAACGCACAATGCCGACTTAAGTACAAGAAGACTGACTCTTCTTACTGTCTATGTTTTGAACCATTCCTGTGAGGGTCGTTACAGATTCCGATGCTTCACTTCAGGTTTATTGTATCCCTCTGACCTACTTATTGTCGATGAAACACGGAAATTGCATAGGAATTAAATAGAAAAGGCGAAATGCCGACTTAAGTACAAGAAGACTGACTCTTCCTACTGTCTATGTTTTGAACCATTCCTGTGACACTAGTTATAGATTCCGATGCTTCACTTCAGGTTTACTATATCCCTTGGACGTTCTTATTGACGATGAAACACAGAAATTGCATCGGAATTAAATACAAAAGGCACAATACCGACTTATGTACAAGAAGACTGACACTTCCTACTGTCTATGTTTTGAACCATTCCTGTGACGCTAGTTATTGATTCCGACGAGACACTTCAGGTTTACTGTATCCCACTGACCTTCTTATTGACGATGAAACACAGAAATTGCATCGGAATTAAATACAAAAGGCACAATGCCGACTTAAGTACTAGAAGAATGACTCTTCTTACTGACTGTTTTGAACCGTTCCTCTGACACTAGTTATAGATTCCGATTTTTCACTTCAGGTTTACTGTATCCCTCTGACCTTCTTATTGACGATGAAGCACAGAAATTGCATCGGAATTAAATTCAGATGGCACAATGCCGACTTAAGTACAAGAAGACTGACTCTCCTCACTATCTATGTTTTGAACCATTCCTGTGACACTAGATATAGATTCCGATGCTTCACATCAGGTTTACTGCATCCCTTGGACCTTCTTGATGACGATGAAACACAGAAATTGCATCGGAATAAAATAGAAAACGCACAATGCCGACTTAAGTACAAGAAGACGGACTCCTCTTACTGTCTATGTTTTGAACCATTCCTGTGACACTAGTTATAGATTTCGATGCTTCACTTCTGGATTACTGTATCCCTCTGACCTTCTTTTTGACGATGAAACACAGAAATTGGATCGGAATTAAATACAAAGGGCACAATGCCGACTTAAGTACAAGAAGACTGACTCTTCTTACTGTCTATGTTTTGAACCATTCCTGTGACACTAGTTATAGATTTCGATGCTTCACTTCAGATTTACTGTATCCCTAGGACCTTCTTATTGACGATGAAACACAGAAATTGCATCGGAATTAAATAGAAAAGGCACAATGCCGACTTAAGTACAAGAAGACTGACTCTTCTTACTAACGATAATTTGAACCATTCCTGTGACACTAGTTAGAGCTTCCGATGCCTCACTTCAGGTTTACTGTATCGCTCTGACCTTCTTATTGACGATGAAACACAGTAATTGCGTCGGAATTAAATTGAAAAGAGCATAATGACGACTTCAGTACAAGAAGTCTGACTCTTCTTACTGTGTATGTTTTGAACCATTCCTGTGACACTAGTTACAGATTCCGATGCTTCACTTCAGGTTTGCTGTATCCCTTGGACCTTCTTATTGACGATGAAACACAGAAATTGCATCGGAATTAAATACAAAAGGCACAATGCCGACTTAAGTACTAGAAGACTGACTCTTCTTACTGACTGTTTTCAACCATACCTGTGACACTAGTTATAGATTACGATGCTTCACTTCAGGTTTACTGTATCCCTCTGACCTTCTTATTGACGTGAAGCACAGAAATTGCATCGGAATTAAATTCAAATGGCACAATGCCGACTTAAGTACAAGAAGACTGACTCTCCTCACTGTCTATGTTTTGAACCATTCCTATGACACTAGATATAGATTTCGATGCTTCACTTCAGGTTTACTGTATCCCTTGGACCCTCTTGTTGACGAAGAAACACAGAAATTGCATCGGAATAAAATAGAAAACGCACAATGCCGACTTAAGTACAAGAAGACTGACACTTCTTACTGTCTATGTTTTGAACCATTCCTGTGACGGTCGTTACAGATTCCGATTCTTCACTTCAGGTTTATTGTATCCCTCTGACCTTTTTATTGACGATGAAACACAGAAATTGCATAGGATGTAAATAGAAAAGGCACAATGCCGACTTAAGTACAAGAAGACAGACTCTTCCTACTGTCTATGTTTTGAACCATTCCTGTGACACCAGTTATGGATTCCGATGCTTCACTTCAGGTTAGCTGTATCCCTTGGACGTTCTTATTGACGCTGAAACACTCAAATTGCATCGGAATTAAATAGAACAAGCACAATGCCCACTTAAGTACAAGAAGACTGACTCTTCCTACTGTCTATGTTTTGAACCATTCCTGTGACACCAGTTATGGATTCCGATGCTTCACTTCAGGTTTACTGTATCCCATGGACGTTCTTATTGACGCTGAAACACTGAAATTGAATCGGAATTAAATAGAAAAAGCACAATGCCGACTTAAGTACAAGATGACTGACTCTTCTTATTGACTAAGTTTTGAACAATTCCTGTGACACTAGTTATTGAATACGATGCCTCGCTTCAGGTATACTGTATCCCTCTGACTTTCTTATTGACGATGAAACACAGAAATTGCATCGGAGTTAAAAACAAAATGCACAATGCCGACTTATGTACATGTAGACTAACTCTTCCTACTGTCTATGTATTGAAACATTCCTAAGACACTAGTTATAGATTCCGATGCTTCATTTCAGGTTTACTGTATCCCTTGGACCTCCTTATTGACGATGAACCACAGAAATTGCATCGGAATTAAATACAAAAGGCACAATACCGACTTAAGTACTAGAAGACTGACTCTTCTTACTGACTGTTTTGAACCATACCTGTGACACTAGTTATAGATTACGATGCTTCACTTCAGGTTTACTGTATCCCTCTGACCTTCTTATTGACGTGAAGCACAGAAATTGCATCGGAATTAGATTCAAATGGCACAATGCCGACTTAAGTACAAGAAGACTGACTCTCCTCACTGTCTATGTTTTGAACCACTCCTATGAAACTAGATATAGATTCCGATGCTACACTTCAGGTTTACTGTATCCCTTGGACCCTCTTGTTGACGAAGAAACACACAAATTGCATCGGAATAAAATAGAAAACGCACAATGCGGACTTAAGTACAAGAAGACCGACACCTCTTACTGTCTATGTTTTGAACCATTCCTGTGACGGTCGTTACAGATTCCGATGCTTCACTTCAGGTTTATTGTATCCCTCTGTCCTTCTTATTGACGATGAAACACAGAAATTGCATAGGAATTAAATAGAAAAGGCACAATGCCGACTTAAATACAAGAAGACTGACTCTTCCTACTGTCTATGTTTTGAACCATTCCTGTGACACCAGTTATGGATTCCGATGCTTCACTTCAGGTTTACTGTATCCCTTGGACGTTCTTATTGACGCTGAAACACTCAAAATGCATCGGAATTAAATAGAAAAAGCCAATGCCGACTTAAGTACAAGAAGACTGACTCTTCTTACTGACTATGATTTGAACCATTCCTGTGACACTAGTTATAGATTCCGATGCTTCACTTCAGGTTTACTGTATACCTCTGACCTTCTTATTGACGATGAAACACAGAAATTGCGTCGGAAATAAATAGAAACGGCACAATGCCGACTTAAGTACAAGAAGACTGACTCTTGTTTCTGACTATGTTTTGAACCATTCCTGTGACACTAGTTTTAGATTCCGATGCTTCACTTCAGGTTTACTGTATCCCTCTGACCTTCTTATTGACGATGAAACACAGAAATTGCATCGGAATTAAATAGAAAAGCCTCAATGCCGACTTAAGTACAAGAAGACTGACTCTTCTTACTGTCTATGTTTTGAAACATTCCTGTGACACTAGTTACAAATTCCGATGCTTCACTTCAGGTTTACGGTATCCCTCTGACCCTCTTATTGACGATGAAACACAGAAATTGCATCGGAATTAAATACAAAAGGCACAATACCGACTTATGTACAAGAAGACTGACACTTCCTACTGTCTATGTTTTGAACCATTCCTGTGACACTAGTTATTGATCCGACGCTACACTTCAGGTTTACTGTATCCCACTGACCTTCTTATAGACGATGAAACACAGAAATTGCATCGGAAGTAAATACAAAAGGCACAATGCCGACATAAGTACTAGAAGACTGACTCTTCTTACTGACTGTTTTGAACCATTCCTGTGTCACTAGTTATAGATTCCGATGCTTCACTTCAGGTTTACTGTATCCCTCTGACCTTCTCATTGACGATGAAGCACAGAAATTGCATCGGAATTAAATTCAAATGGCACAATGCCGACTTAAGTACAAGAAGAATGACTCTCCTCACTGTCTATGTTTTGAACCATTCCTGTGACACTAGATATAGATTCCGATGCTTCACATCAGGTTTACTACGTCCCTTGGACCTTCTTGATGACGATGAAACACAGAAATTGCATCGGAATAAAATAGAAAACGCACAATGCCGACTTAAGTACAAGAAGACTGACTCCTCTTACTGTCTATGCTTTGAACCCTTCCTGTGACGGTCGTTACAGATTCCGATGCTTCACTTCAGGTTTATTGTATCCCTCTGACCTTCTTATTGACGATGAAACACAGAAATTGCATTGGAATTAAATAGAAAAGGCACAATGCCGACTTAAGTACAAGAAGACTGACTCTTCCTACAGTCTATGTTTTGAACCATTCCTGTGACACTAGTTATAGATTCCGATGCTTCACTTCAAATTTACTGTATCCCTTGTACGTTCTTATTGACGATGGAACACTGAAATTGCATCAAAATTAAATAGAAAAAGCACAATGCCGACTTAAGTACAAGAAGACTGACTCTTCTTACTGACTATGATTTTAACCATTCCTGTGACACTAGTTATAGATTCAGATGCTTCACTTCAGGTTTACTGTATCCCTCTGACCTTCTTATTGACGATGAAACACAGAAATTGCGTCGGAATTAAATAGAAGAGGCACAATGCCGACTTAAGTACAAGAAGACTGACTCTTCTTTCTGACTATGTTTTGAACCATTCCTGTGACACTAGTTATAGATTCCGACGCTTCACTTCAGGTTTACTGTATCCCTCTGACCTTCTTATTGACGATGTAGCACAGAAATTGCATCGGAATTAAATTCAAATGGCAAAATGCCGACTTAAGTACAAGAAGACTGACTATCCTCACTGTCTATGTTTTGAAGCATTCCTGTGACACTAGATATAGATTCCGAATCTTCACTTCAGGTTTACTGTATCCCTTGGACCTTCTTGTTGACGATGAAACACAGAAATTGCATCGGAATAAAATAGAAAACGCACAATGCCGACTTAAGTACAAGAAGACTGACTCTTCTTACTGTCTATGTTTTGAACCATTCCTGTGAGGGTCGTTACAGATTCCGATGCTTCACTTCAGGTTTATTGTATCCCTCTGACCTACTTATTGTCGATGAAACACGGAAATTGCATAGGAATTAAATAGAAAAGGCACAATGCCGACTTAAGTACAAGAAGACTGACTCTTCCTACTGTCTATGTTTTGAACCATTCCTGTGACACTAGTTATAGATTCCGATGCTTCACTTCAGGTTTACTATATCCCTTGGACGTTCTTATTGACGATGAAACACAGAAATTGCATCGGAATTAAATACAAAAGGCACAATACCGACTTATGTACAAGAAGACTGACACTTCCTACTGTCTATGTTTTGAACCATTCCTGTGACGCTAGTTATTGATTCCGACGAGACACTTCAGGTTTACTGTATCCCACTGACCTTCTTATTGACGATGAAACACAGAAATTGCATCGGAATTAAATACAAAAGGCACAATGCCGACTTAAGTACTAGAAGAATGACTCTTCTTACTGACTGTTTTGAACCGTTCCTCTGACACTAGTTATAGATTCCGATGCTTCACTTCAGGTTTACTGTATCCCTCTGACCTTCTTATTGACGATGAAGCACAGAAATTGCATCGGAATTAAATTCAGATGGCACAATGCCGACTTAAGTACAAGAAGACTGACTCTCCTCACTATCTATGTTTTGAACCATTCCTGTGACACTAGATATAGATTCCGATGCTTCACATCAGGTTTACTGCATCCCTTGGACCTTCTTGATGACGATGAAACACAGAAATTGCATCGGAATAAAATAGAAAACGCACAATGCCGACTTAAGTACAAGAAGACTGACTCCTCTTACTGTCTATGTTTTGAACCATTCCTGTGACACTAGTTATAGATTTCGATGCTTCACTTCTGGATTACTGTATCCCTCTGACCTTCTTTTTGACGATGAAACACAGAAATTGGATCGGAATTAAATACAAAGGGCACAATGCCGACTTAAGTACAAGAAGACTGACTCTTCTTACTGTCTATGTTTTGAACCATTCCTGTGACACTAGTTATAGATTTCGATGCTTCACTTCAGATTTACTGTATCCCTAGGACCTTCTTATTGACGATGAAACACAGAAATTGCATCGGAATTAAATAGAAAAGGCACAATGCCGACTTAAGTACAAGAAGACTGACTCTTCTTACTAACGATAATTTGAACCATTCCTGTGACACTAGTTAGAGCTTCCGATGCCTCACTTCAGGTTTACTGTATCGCTCTGACCTTCTTATTGACGATGAAACACAGTAATTGCGTCGGAATTAAATTGAAAAGAGCATAATGACGACTTCAGTACAAGAAGTCTGACTCTTCTTACTGTGTATGTTTTGAACCATTCCTGTGACACTAGTTACAGATTCCGATGCTTCACTTCAGGTTTGCTGTATCCCTTGGACCTTCTTATTGACGATGAAACACAGAAATTGCATCGGAATTAAATACAAAAGGCACAATGCCGACTTAAGTACTAGAAGACTGACTCTTCTTACTGACTGTTTTCAACCATACCTGTGACACTAGTTATAGATTACGATGCTTCACTTCAGGTTTACTGTATCCCTCTGACCTTCTTATTGACGTGAAGCACAGAAATTGCATCGGAATTAAATTCAAATGGCACAATGCCGACTTAAGTACAAGAAGACTGACTCTCCTCACTGTCTATGTTTTGAACCATTCCTATGACACTAGATATAGATTTCGATGCTTCACTTCAGGTTTACTGTATCCCTTGGACCCTCTTGTTGACGAAGAAACACAGAAATTGCATCGGAATAAAATAGAAAACGCACAATGCCGACTTAAGTACAAGAAGACTGACACTTCTTACTGTCTATGTTTTGAACCATTCCTGTGACGGTCGTTACAGATTCCGATTCTTCACTTCAGGTTTATTGTATCCCTCTGACCTTTTTATTGACGATGAAACACAGAAATTGCATAGGATGTAAATAGAAAAGGCACAATGCCGACTTAAGTACAAGAAGACAGACTCTTCCTACTGTCTATGTTTTGAACCATTCCTGTGACACCAGTTATGGATTCCGATGCTTCACTTCAGGTTAGCTGTATCCCTTGGACGTTCTTATTGACGCTGAAACACTCAAATTGCATCGGAATTAAATAGAACAAGCACAATGCCCACTTAAGTACAAGAAGACTGACTCTTCCTACTGTCTATGTTTTGAACCATTCCTGTGACACCAGTTATGGATTCCGATGCTTCACTTCAGGTTTACTGTATCCCATGGACGTTCTTATTGACGCTGAAACACTGAAATTGAATCGGAATTAAATAGAAAAAGCACAATGCCGACTTAAGTACAAGATGACTGACTCTTCTTATTGACTAAGTTTTGAACAATTCCTGTGACACTAGTTATTGAATACGATGCCTCGCTTCAGGTATACTGTATCCCTCTGACTTTCTTATTGACGATGAAACACAGAAATTGCATCGGAGTTAAAAACAAAATGCACAATGCCGACTTATGTACATGTAGATTAACTCTTCCTACTGTCTATGTATTGAAACATTCCTAAGACACTAGTTATAGATTCCGATGCTTCATTTCAGGTTTACTGTATCCCTTGGACCTCCCTATTGACGATGAACCACAGAAATTGCATCGGAATTAAATACAAAAGGCACAATACCGACTTAAGTACTAGAAGACTGACTCTTCTTACTGACTGTTTTGAACCATACCTGTGACACTAGTTATAGATTACGATGCTTCACTTCAGGTTTACTGTATCCCTCTGACCTTCTTATTGACGTGAAGCACAGAAATTGCATCGGAATTAGATTCAAATGGCACAATGCCGACTTAAGTACAAGAAGACTGACTCTCCTCACTGTCTATGTTTTGAACCACTCCTATGAAACTAGATATAGATTCCGATGCTACACTTCAGGTTTACTGTATCCCTTGGACCCTCTTGTTGACGAAGAAACACACAAATTGCATCGGAATAAAATAGAAAACGCACAATGCGGACTTAAGTACAAGAAGACCGACACCTCTTACTGTCTATGTTTTGAACCATTCCTGTGACGGTCGTTACAGATTCCGATGCTTCACTTCAGGTTTATTGTATCCCTCTGACCTTCTTATTGACGATGAAACACAGAAATTGCATAGGAATTAAATAGAAAAGGCACAATGCCGACTTAAATACAAGAAGACTGACTCTTCCTACTGTCTATGTTTTGAACCATTCCTGTGACACCAGTTATGGATTCCGATGCTTCACTTCAGGTTTACTGTATCCCTTGGACGTTCTTATTGACGCTGAAACACTCAAAATGCATCGGAATTAAATAGAAAAAGCCAATGCCGACTTAAGTACAAGAAGACTGACTCTTCTTACTGACTATGATTTGAACCATTCCTGTGACACTAGTTATAGATTCCGATGCTTCACTTCAGGTTTACTGTATCCCTCTGACCTTCTTATTGACGATGAAACACAGAAATTGCGTCGGAAATAAATAGAAACGGCACAATGCCGACTTAAGTACAAGAAGACTGACTCTTGTTTCTGACTATGTTTTGAACCATTCCTGTGACACTAGTTTTAGATTCCGATGCTTCACTTCAGGTTTACTGTATCCCTCTGACCATCTTATTGACGATGAAACACAGAAATTGCATCGGAATTAAATAGAAAAGCCTCAATGCCGACTTAAGTACAAGAAGACTGACTCTTCTTACTGTCTATGTTTTGAAACATTCCTGTGACACTAGTTACAAATTCCGATGCTTCACTTCAGGTTTACGGTATCCCTCTGACCCTCTTATTGACGATGAAACACAGAAATTGCATCGGAATTAAATACAAAAGGCACAATACCGACTTATGTACAAGAAGACTGACACTTCCTACTGTCTATGTTTTGAACCATTCCTGTGACACTAGTTATTGATCCGACGCTACACTTCAGGTTTACTGTATCCCACTGACCTTCTTATAGACGATGAAACACAGAAATTGCATCGGAAGTAAATACAAAAGGCACAATGCCGACATAAGTACTAGAAGGCTGACTCTTCTTACTGACTGTTTTGAACCATTCCTGTGTCACTAGTTATAGATTCCGATGCTTCACTTCAGGTTTACTGTATCCCTCTGACCTTCTCATTGACGATGAAGCACAGAAATTGCATCGGAATTAAATTCAAATGGCACAATGCCGACTTAAGTACAAGAAGAATGACTCTCCTCACTGTCTATGTTTTGAACCATTCCTGTGACACTAGATATAGATTCCGATGCTTCACATCAGGTTTACTACGTCCCTTGGACCTTCTTGATGACGATGAAACACAGAAATTGCATCGGAATAAAATAGAAAACGCACAATGCCGACTTAAGTACAAGAAGACTGACTCCTCTTACTGTCTATGCTTTGAACCCTTCCTGTGACGGTCGTTACAGATTCCGATGCTTCACTTCAGGTTTATTGTATCCCTCTGACCTTCTTATTGACGATGAAACACAGAAATTGCATTGGAATTAAATAGAAAAGGCACAATGCCGACTTAAGTACAAGAAGACTGACTCTTCCTACAGTCTATGTTTTGAACCATTCCTGTGACACTAGTTATAGATTCCGATGCTTCACTTCAAATTTACTGTATCCCTTGTACGTTCTTATTGACGATGGAACACTGAAATTGCATCAAAATTAAATAGAAAAAGCACAATGCCGACTTAAGTACAAGAAGACTGACTCTTCTTACTGACTATGATTTTAACCATTCCTGTGACACTAGTTATAGATTCAGATGCTTCACTTCAGGTTTACTGTATCCCTCTGACCTTCTTATTGACGATGAAACACAGAAATTGCGTCTCAATTAAATAGAAGAGGCACAATGCCGACTTAAGTACAAGAAGACTGACTCTTCTTTCTGACTATGTTTTGAACCATTCCTTTGACACTAGTTATAGATTCCGACGCTTCACTTCAGGTTTACTGTATCCCTCTGACCTTCTTATTGACGATGAAACACAGAAATTGCATCGGAATTAAATAGAAAAGCCTCAATGCCGACTTAAGTACAAGAAGACTGACTCTACTTACTGTCTATGTTTTGAAACATTCCTGTGACGCTAGTTACACATTCCGATGCTTCTCTTCAGGTTTACTGTTTCCCTTGGACCTTCTTCTAATGATAAAACACAGATATTGCATCGGAATTAAATACAAAAGGGACAAAGCCGACGTAAGTGCAAGAAGACTGACTCTTCTTACTGAGTATGTTTTAAACCATTCCTGTGACACTAGTTAGAAATTCCGATGCTTCACTTCTGGTTTACGGTATCCCTCTGACCTTCTTATTGACGATGAAACACAGAAATTGCATCGGAATTATATACAAATGGCACAGTGCCACTTAAGTGCAAGAAGACTGAATCTCCTAACTGTCTATGTTTTGAACCATTCCTGTGACACTAGTTATAAATTCCGATGCATCACTTCAGGTTTACTGTATCACTTGGTCCTTGTTATTGACGATGAAACATAGAAATTGCATCGGTATTAAATACAAAAGGCACAGTGCCGACTTAAGTACAAGACGACTGACCCATCTTACTGTCTATGATTTGAACCATTCCTGTGACACTAGTTATAGATTCCGATGCTTCACTTCAGGTTTACTGTATCCCTCTGACCTTCTTATTGACGATGAAACACAGATATTGCATCGGAAATAAATACAAAAATCAAAATGCCGACTTAAGTACAAGAAGACTGACTCAACTTACGGTCTATGATTTGAACAATTCCTGTGACACTAGTTATAGATTCCGATGATTCACTTCATGTTTACTGTATTCCTTGGACATCCGTATTGACGATGAAACACAGAAATTGCATCGGAATTAAATAGAAAAGGCACAATGCCGACATAAGTACAAGAAGAGTGACTCTTCCCTCTGACTATGTTTGGAAGCATTCCTGTGGCACTAGTTATAGATTCCGATGCTTCACTTCAGGTTTATTGTATCCCTCTGACCTTCTTATTGACGATGAAACACAGATATTGCATCGGAATTAAATAGAAAAGGCACAATGCCGACTTAAGTACAAGTGGACTGATTCTTCTTACTGAATATGTTTTGAACCATTCCTGTGACACTAGTTATAGATTCCGATGCTTCACTTCAGGTTTACTGTATCCCTCTGAACGTCTTACTGACGATGAAACACAGAAATTGCATCGGAATTAAATAGAAAAGGCACAATGCCGACTTAAGTACAAGAAGACTGACTCTTCTTACTTTCTATGGCTTGAACCACTCCTGTGACACTAGTTATAGATTCCGATGCTTCACTTCTGGTTTACTGTATCCCTCTGACCATGTTATTGACGATGAAACACAGAAATTGCATCAAAATTAAACAAAAAAGGCACAATGCCGACTTAAGTACAAGAAGACTGACTCTTCTTACTGTCTATGATTTGCACCATTCCTGTGACGCTAGTTACAGATTCCGATGCTTCACTTCAGGTTTACTGTATCCCTCTGAACTTCTTACTGACGATGTAACACAGAAATTGCATCGGAATTAAATAGAAAAGGCACAATGCCGACCTATGTACAAGAAGACTGACTCTTCCTACTGTCTATGCTTTGAACCATTCCTGTGACACTAGTTATAGATTCCGATGCTTCACTTCAGGTTTACTGTATCCCTCTGACCTTCTTATTGACGATGAAACACAGAAATTGCAACGGAATTAAATACAAAAGGCAAAATGCCGACTTAAGTGCAAGAAGACTGACTCTTCTTACTGTCTATGCTTTGAACCATTCCTGTGACGCTTGTTACAGATTCCGATGCTTCACTTCAGGTTTACTGCATCCCTCTGACCTTCTTATTGACGATGGAACACAGAAATTGCATCGGAATTAAATACAAAAGGCACAATGCCGACTTAAGTGCAAGAAGACTGACACTTCTTACTGTCTATGTTTTGAACCATTCCTGTGACACTAGTTACAGATTCCGATGCTTCACTTCAGGTTTACTGTATCCCTCTGCACTTCTTATTGACGATGAAACACAGAAATTGCATCGGAATAAAATACAAAAATCAAAATGCCGACTTAAGTACAAGAACACTGACTCAACTTACTGTCTATGATTTGTACCATTCCTGTGACACTAGTTATAGATTCCGATGATTCACTTCAGGTTTACTGTATCCCTCTGAACTTCTTACTGACGATGAAACGCAGAAATTGCATCGGAATTAAATAGAAATGGCACAATGCCGACTTAAGTACAAGAAGACTGACTCTTCTTACTGTCTATGGTTTGAATCATTCCTGTGACACTAGTTATAGATTGCGATGCTTCACCTCGGGTTTACTGTATCCCTTGGACCTTCGTATTTACGATGAAACACAGAAATTGCATCGGAATTAAATAGAAAAGGCACAATGCCGACTTAAGTACAAGAAGACTGACTCCTCTTACTGTCTATGATTTGAACTTTTCCTGTGACGCTAGTTACAGATTCCGATGCTTCACTTCAGGTTTACTGTATCCCTCTGACCATCTTATTGACGATGAAACACAGAAATTGCATCGGAATTAAATAGAAAAGGCACAATGCCGACTTAAGTACAAGAAGACTAACCATTCTTACTGTCTATGCTTTGAACCATTCCTGTGACACTAGTTATAGATTCCGATGCTTCACTTCAGGTTTATTGTATCCCTCTGACCTTCTTATTGACGATGAAACACAGCTATTGCATCGGAATTAAATAGAAATGGCACTATGCCGACTTAAGTACAAGAAGACTGATTCTTCTTACTGAATATGTTTTGAACCATTACTGTGACACTAGTTATAGATTCCGATGCTTCACTTCAAGTTTACTGTATCCCTCTGAACTTCTTACTGACGATGAAACGCAGAAATTGCATCGGAATTAAATAGAAAAGGCACAATGCCGAACTAAGTACAAGAAGACGGACTTTTCTTACAGTCTATGGTTTGAAGCATTCCTGTGACACTAGTTATAGATTCCGATGCTTCTCTTCAGGTTTACTCTATCCCTTGGACGTTCTTATTGACGATGAAACACAGAAATTGCATCGGAATTAAATAGAAAAAGCACAATGCCGACTTAAGTACAAGAAGACTGACTCTTCTTACTGTCTATGATTTGAACCATTCCTGTGACGCTAGTTACAGATTCCGATGCTTCACTTCACGTTTACTGTATCCCTCTGACCATCTTATTGACGATGAAACACAGAAATCGCAACGGAATTAAATAGAAAAGGCACAATGCCGACTTAAGTACAAGAAAACTGACTCTTCCTACTGTCTATGTTTTGAACCATTCCTGTGACACTAGTTATAGATTCCGATGCTTCACTTCAGGTTTAATGTATTCCTCTGGCCTTCTTATTGACGATGAAACACAGAAATTGCATCGGAATTAAATACAAAAGGCACAATGCCGACTTAAGAACAAGAAGACTGACTCTTCTTACTGACTATGTTTGGATCCATTGCTGTGACACTAGTTATTGATTCCGATGCTTCACTTCAGGTTTACTGTATCCCTCTGACCTTCTTATTGACGATGAAACACAGAAATTGCATCAGAATTAAATAGAAAAGGCACAATGCCGACTTAAGTACAAGCAGACTGACTCTTCTTTCTGACTATGTTTTGAACCATTCCTGTGACACTAGTTATAGATTCCGATGCTTCACTTCAGGTTTACTGTATCCCTCTGACCTTCTTATTGACGATGAAACACAGAAATTATATCGGAATTAAATAGAAAAGGCACAATGCCGACCTAAGTACAAGAAGACTGAGTCTTCCTACTGTCTATGCTTTAAACCATTCCTGTGACACTAGTTAGAGATTCCGTTGCTTCACTTCAGATTTCCTGTATCCCACTGACCTTCTAATTGACGATGAAACACTGTTATTGCATCGGAATTAAAATGAAAAGGGCACAATGCCAACTTAAGAACAAGAAGACTGACTCATCTTACTGACTATGTTTTGAACCATTTCTGTGACACTAGTTATAGATTCCGATGCTTCACTTCAGGTTTACTGTATCTCTTGGACCTTCTTATTGACGATGAAACACAGAAATTGCATCGGAATTAAATTCAAAATGCACAATGCCGCCTTAAGTACAAGAAGACTGACTCTTCTTACTAACTATGTTTTGAACCATTCCTGTAACACTAGTTATAGATTCCGTTGCTTCACTTCAGGTTTACTGTATCCCTCTGACCTTCTTTTTGACGATGAAACATAGAAATTGCATCGGAATTAAATAGAAAAGGCACAATTCCGACTCAAGTACAAGAAGACTGGCCCTTCTAACTGTCTATGCTTTGAACCATTCCTGTGACACTAGTTATAGATTCCGATGCTTCACTTCAGGTTTACAGTATCCCTCTGACCTTCTTATTGACGATGAAACATAGATATTGCATCGGAATTAAACAGAAAAGGCACAATGCCGACTTAAGTACAAGAAGACCGACTCTTCCTACTTTCTATGTTGTGAACCATTCCTGTGACACTACTTATAGATTCCGATTCTTCACTTCAGGTTTACTGTATCCCTCTGACCTTCTTATTGACGATGAAACACAGATATTGCATCGGAATTAAATACAAAAGGCACAAAGCCGACGTAAGTACAAGAAGACTGACTCTTCTTACTGACTATGTTTTAAACCATTCCTGTGACACTAGTCAGAAATTGCGATGCTTCACTTCAGGTTTACGGTATCCCTCTGACCTTCATATTGACGATGAAACGCAGTAGTAGCATCGGAATGAAATTGAAAAGGGCACAATGCCGACTTAAGTACAAGAAGACTGACTCTTCTTACTGTCTATGTTTTGAACCATTCGTGTGACACTAGTTATAGATTCCGATGCTTCACTTCAGGTTTACTGCATCCCTTGGACCTTCTTAATGACGATGAAACACAGAAATTGCATCGGAATTAAATACAAAAGGCACAATGCCGAGTTAAGTACAAGAAGACTGACTCTTCTTACTGACTATGTTTTGAACCATTCCTGTGACACTAGTTATAGATTCAGATGCTTCACTTCAGGTTTACGGTATCCCTCTGACCTTCTTATTGACGATGAAACACAGAAATTGCATCGGAATTAAATACAAAAGGCACAATGCCGACTTAACTACATGTAGACTGACTTTTCCTACTGCCTATGTTTTGAAACATTCCTGTGGCCTTAGTTATAGATTCCGATGCTTCATTTCAGGTTTACTGTATCCCTTGGACCTTCTTATTGACGATGAAACACAGAAAGGGCATCGGAATTAAATAGAACAGGCACAGTGCCGACTTAAGTACAAAAAGACCTACTCTTCCTACTGTCTATGTTTTGAACCATTCCTGTGTCACTAGTTATAGATTACGATGCTTCACTTCTGGTTTACTGTATCCCTCTGACCTTCTTATTGACGATGAAACACAGAAATTGCATCGCAATAAAATACAAAAGGCACAATGCCGACTTAAGTACAAGAAGACTGACTCAATTTACTGTCTATGATTTTAACCATTCCTATGACACTAGTTATAGATTCCGATGATTCACTTCAGGTTTACTGTATTCCTTGGACCTCCGTATTGACGATGAAACACAGAAATTGCATCGGAATTAAATAGAAAAGGCACAATGCCGACCTAAGTACAAGAAGACTGACTCTTCTTTCTGACTATGTTTGGAAGCATTCCTGTGACACTAGTTATAGATTCCGATGCTTCATTTCAGGTTTATAGTATCCCTCTGACCTACTTATTGACGATGAAACACAGATGTTGCGTCGGAATTAAATAGAAAAAGCACAATGCCGGCTTAAGTACAAGAAGACTGATTCTTCTTACTTAATATGTTTTGAACCGTTCCTGTGACACTAGTTATAGATTCCGATGCTTCACTTCAGGTTTACTGTATCCCTCTGAACTTCTCACTGACGATGAAACGCAGAAATTGCATCGGAATTAAATAGAAATGGCACAATGCCGACTTAAGTACAAGAAGACTGACTCTTCTTACTGTCTATGGCTTGAACCACTCCTGTGACACTAGTTATAGATTCCGATGCTTCACTTCAGGTTTACTGTATCCCTCTGACCATCTTATTGACGATGAAACACAGAAATTGTACCGGAATTAAATAAAAAAGGCACAATGCCGACTTAAGTACAAGAAGACTGACTCTTCTTACTGTCTATGATTTGCACCATTCCTGTGACGCTAGTTACAGATTCTGATGCTTCACTTCAGGTTTACTGTATCCCTCTGACCTTCTTATTGACGATGAAACACAGATATTGCATCGGAAATAAATACAAAAATCAAAATGCCGACTTAAGTACAAGAAGACTGACTCAACTTACGGTCTATGATTTGAACAATTCCTGTGACACTAGTTATGGATTCCGATGATTCACTTCATGTTTACTGTATTCCTTGGACATCCGTATTGACGAAGAAACACAGAAATTGCATCGGAATTAAATAGGAAAGGCACAATGCCGACATAAGTACAAGAAGAATGACTCTTCTCTCTGACTATGTTTGGAAGCATTCCTGTGGCACTAGTTATAGATTCCGATGCTTCACTTCAGGTTTATTGTATCCCTCTGACCTTCTTATTGACGATGAAACACAGAAATTGCATCGGAATTAAATACAAAAGGCAAAATGCCGACTTAAGTGCAAGAAGACTGACTCTTCTTCCTGTCAATGTTTTGAACCATTCCTGTGACGCTTGTTACAGATTCCGATGCTTCACTGCAGGTTTACTGCATCCCTCTGACCTTCTTATTGACGATGGAACACAGAAATTGCACCGGAATTAAATACAAATGGCACAATGCCGACTTAAGTACAAGAAGACTGACACTTCTTACTGTCTATGTTTTGAACCATTCCTGTAACACTAGTTACAGATTCCGATGCTTCACTTCAGGTTTACTGTATCCCTCTGCACTTCTTATTGACGATGAAACACAGAAATTGCATCGGAATAAAATACAAAAATCAAAATGCCGACTTAAGTACAAGAACACTGACTCAACTTACTGTCTATGATTTGTACCATTCCTGTGACACTAGTTATAGATTCCGATGATTCACTTCAGGTTTACTGTATTCCTTGGACCTCCGTATTGACGATGAAACACAGAAATTGCATCGGAATTAAATAGAAAATTCACAATGCCGACTTAAGTACAAGAAGACTGACTCTTCTTACTAACTATGTTTTGAACCATTCCTGTAACACTAGTTATAGATTCCGTTGCTTCGCTTCAGGTTTACTGTATCCCTCTGACTTTCTTTTTGACGATGAAACATAGAAATTGCATCGGAATTAAATAGAAAAGGCACAATTCCGACTCAAGTACAAGAAGACTGGCCCTTCTAACTGTCTATGTTTTGAACCATTCCTGTGACACTAGTTATAGATTCTGATGCTTCACTTCAGGTTTACAGTATCCCTCTGACCTTCTTATTGACGATGAAACATAGATATTGCATCGGAATTAAACAGAAAAGGCACAATGCCGACTTAAGTACAAGAAGACCGACTCTTCCTACTTTCTATGTTGTGAACCATTCCTGTGACACTACTTATAGATTCCGATTCTTCACTTCAGGTTTACTGTATCCCTCTGACCTTCTTATTGACGATGAAACACAGATATTGCATCGGAATTAAATACAAAAGGCACAAAGCCGACGTAAGTACAAGAAGACTGACTCTTCTTACTGACTATGTGTTAACCCACTCCTGTGACACTAGTCAGAAATTCCGATGCTTCACTTCAGGTTTACTGTATCCCTCTGACCTTCTTATTGACGATGAAACACAGAAATTGCATCGGAATTAAATAGAAAAGGCACAATGCCGACCTAAGTACACGAAGACTGAGTCTTCCTACTGTCTATGCTTTAAACCATTCCTGTGACCCTAGTAAGAGATTCCGTTGCTTCACTTCAGATTTCCTGTATCCAACTGACCTTCTAATTGACGATGAAACACAGTTATTGCATCGGAATTAAATACAAAAGGCACAATGCCGACTTAAGAACAAGAAGACTGACTCTTCTTACTGACGATGATTGGATAAATTGCTGTGACACTAGTTATAGATTCCGATGCTTCACTTCAGGTTTACAGTATCCCTCTGACCTTCTTATTGACGATGAAACATAGATATCGCATCGGAATTAAACAGAAAAGGCACAATGCCGACTTAAGTACAAGAAGACCGTCTCTTCCTACTTTCTATGTTGTGAACCATTCCTGTGACACTAGTCATAGATTCCGATTCTTCACTTCAGGTTTACTGTATCCCTCTGACCTTCTTATTGACGATGAAACACAGATATTGCATCGGAATTAAATACAAAAGGCACAAAGCCGACGTAAGTACAAGAAGACTGACTCTTCTTACTGACTATGATTTAAACCTATCCTGTGACACTAGTCAGAAATTCCGATGCTTCACTTCAGGTTTACGGTATCCTTCTGACCTTCATATTGACGATGAAACGCAGTAATAGCATCGGAATGAAATTGAAAAGGGCACAATGCCGACTTAAGTACAAGAAGACTGACTCTTCTTACTGTCTATGTTTTGAACCATTCCTGTGACACTAGTTATAGATTCCGATGCTTCACTTCAGGTTTACTGTATCCCTTGGACCTTGTTATTGACGATGAAACATAGAAATTGCATCGGTATTAAATACAAAAGGCACAGTGCCGCCTTAAGTACAAGACGACTGACCCATCTTACTGTCTATGTTTTGAACCATTCCTGTGACACTAGTTATAGATTCCGATGCTTCACTTCAGGTTTACTGTATCCCTCTGACCTTCTTATTGACGACGAAACACAGATATTGCATCGGAAATAAATACATAAATCAAAATGCCGACTTAAGTACAAGAAGACCGACTCAACTTACGGTCTATGATTTGAACAATTCCTGTGACACTACTTATGGATTCCGATGATTCACTTCATGTTTACTGTATTCCTTGGACATCCGTATTGACGATGAAACACAGAAATTGCATGGGAATGAAATAGAAAAGGCACAATGCCGACATAAGTACAATAAGAATTACTCTTCTCTCTCACTATGTTTGGAAGCATTCCTGTGGCACTAGTTATAGATTCCGATGCATCACTTCAGGTTTATTGTATCCCTCTGACCTTCTTATTGACGATGAAACACAGATATTGCATCGGAATTAAATAGAAAAGGCACAATGCCGATTTAAGTACAAGCGGACTGATTCTTCTTACTGAATATGTTTTGAACCGTTCCTGTGACACTAGTTATAGATTCCGATGCTTTACTTCAGGTTTACTGTATCACTCTGAACGTCTTACTGACGATGAAACACAGAAATTGCATCGGAATTAAATAGAAAAGGCACAATGCCGACTTACGTACAAGAAGACTGACTCATCTTACTGTCTATGGCTTGAAACACTCCTGTGACACTAGTTATAGATTCCGATGCTTCACTTCAGGTTTACTGTATCCCTCTGACCATCTTATTGACGATGAAACACAGAAATTGTATCGGAATTAAATAAAAAAGGCACAATGCCGACTTAAGTACAAGAAGACTGACTCTTCTTACTGTCTATGATTTGCACCATTCCTGTGACGCTAGTTACAGATTCCGATGCTTCACTTCAGGTTTACTGTATCCCTCTGACCTTCTTATCGACGATGAAACACAGATATTGCATCGGAAATAAATACAAAAATCAAAATGCCGACTTAAGTACAAGAAGACTGACTCAACTTACGGTCTATGATTTGAACAATTCCTGTGACACTAGTTATGGATTCCGATGATTCACTTCATGTTTACTGTATTCCTTGGACATCCGTATTGACGATGAAACACAGAAATTGCATCGGAATTAAATAGAAGAGGCACAATGCCGACATAAGTACAAGAAGAATGACTCTTCTCTCTGACTATGTTTGGAAGCATTCCTGTGGCACTAGTTATAGATTTCGATGCTTCACTTCAGGTTTATTGTATCCCTCTGACCTTCTTATTGACGATGAAACACAGAAATTGCATCGGAATTAAATACAAAAGGCAAAATGCCGACTTAAGTGCAAGAAGACTGACTCTTCTTACCGTCAATGTTTTGAACCATTCCTGTGACGCTTGTTACAGATTCCGATGCTTCACTTCAGGTTTTCTGCATCCCTCTGACCTTCTTATTGACGATGGAACACAGAAATTGCATCGGAATTAAATACAAAAGGCACAATGCCGACTTAAGTACAAGAAGACTGACACTTCTTACTGTCTATGTTTTGAACCATTCCTGTGACACTACTTACAGATTCCGATGCTTCACTTCAGGTTTACTGTATCCCTCTGCACTTCTTATTGACGATGAAACACAGAAATTGCGTCGGAATAAAATACAAAAATCAAAATGCCGACTTAAGTACAAGAACACTGACTCAACTTACTGTCTATGATTTGTACCATTCCTGTGACACTAGTTATAGATTCCGATGATTCACTTCAGGTTTACTGTATTCCTTGGACCTCCGTATTGACGATGAAACACAGAAATTGCATCGGAATTAAATAGAAAATTCACAATGCCGACTTAAGTACAAGAAGACTGACTCTTCTTTCTGACTATGTTTGGAAGCATTCCTGTGACACTAGTTATAGATTCCGATGCTTCACTTCAGGTTTATAGTATCCCTCTGTCCTTCTTATTGACGATGAAACACAGATATTGCGTCGTAAATTAAATACAAAAGGCACAATGCCGACTTAAGTACAAGAAGACTGATTCCTCTTACTGAATATGTTTTGAACCATTCCTGTGACACTAGTTATAGATTCCGATGCGTCACTTCAGGTTTACTGTATCCGTCTGAACTTCTTACTGACGATGAAACGCAGAAATTGCATCGGAATTAAATAGAAATGGCACAATGCCAACTTAAGTACAAGAAGACTGACTCTTCTTACTGTCTATGGTTTGAATATTTCCTGTGACACTAGTTATAGATGCCGATGCTTCACCTCGGGTTTACTGTATCCCTTGGACCTTCTTATTTACGATGAAACACAGAAATTGCATCGGAATTAAATAGAAAAGGCACAATGCCGACTTACGTACAAGAAGACTGACTCCTCTTACTGTCTATGATTTGAACGGTTCCTGTGACGCTAGTTACAGATTCCGATGCTTCACTTCAGGTTTACTGTATCCCTCTGATCATCTTATTGACGATGAAACACAGAAATTGCATCGGAATTAAATAGAAAAGGCACAATGCCGACTTAAGTACAAGAAGACTAACCATTCATACTGTCTATGCTTTGAACCATTCCTGTGACACTAGTTATATATTCCGATGCTTCACTTCAGGTTTATTGTATCCCTCTGACCTTCTTATTGACGATGAAACACAGCTATTGCATCGGAATTAAATAGAAAAGGCACAATGCCGACTTAAGTACAAGAAGACTGATTCTTCTTACTGAATATGTTTTGAACCATTACTGTGACACTAGTTATAGATTCCGATGCTTCACTTCAAGTTTACTGTATCCCTCTGAACTTCTTACCGACGATGAAACGCAGAAATTGCATCGGAATTAAATAGAAAAGGCACAATGCCGAATTAAGTACAAGAAGACGGACTCTTCTTACTCTCTATGGTTTGAAGCATTCCTGTGACACTAGTTATAGATTCCGATGCTTCACTTCAGGTTTACTCTATCCCTTGACCTTCTTATTGACGATGAAACACAGAAATTGCATCGGAATTAAATAGAAAAAGCACAATGCCGACTTAAGTACAAGAAGACTGACACTTCTTACAGTCTATGATTTGAACCATTCCTGTGACGCTAGTTACAGATTCCGATGCTTCACTTCACGTTTACTGTATCCCTCTGACCATCTTATTGACGATGAAACACAGAAATCGCAACGGAATTAAATAGAAAAGGCACAATGACGACTTAAGTACAAGAAAACTGACTCTTCCTACTGTCTATCTTTTGAACCATTCCTGTGACACTAGTTATAGATTCCGATGCTTCACTTCAGGTTTAATGTATTCCTCTGACCTTCTTATTGACGATGAAACACAGAAATTGCATCGGAATTATATACAAAAGGCACAATGCCGACTTAAGAACAAGAAGACTGACTCTTCTTTCTGACTATGTTTTGAACCATTCCTGTGACACTAGTTATAGATTCCGATGCTTCACTTCAGGTTTACTGTATCCCTCTGACCTTCTTATTGACGATGAAACACAGAAATTGCATCGGAATGAAATAGAAAAGGCACAATGCCGACCTAAGTACACGAAGACTGAGTCTTCCTACTGTCTATGCTTTAAACCATTCCTGTGACCCTAGTTACAGATTCCGTTGCTTCACTTCAGATTTCCTGTATCCAACTGACCTTCTAATTGACGATGAAACACAGTTATTGCATCGGAATTAAAATGAAAAGGGCACAATGCCGACTTAAGTACAAGAAGACTGACTCTTCTTACTGACTATGTTTTGAACCATTTCTGTGACACTAGTTATAGATTCCGATGCTTCACTTCAGGTTTACTGTATCTCTTGGACCTTCTTATTGACGATGAAACACAGAAATTGCATCGGAATTAAATACAAAATGCACAATGCCGCCTTAAGTACCAGAAGACTGACTCTTCTTACTAACTATGTTTTGAGCCATTCCTGTGACACTAGTTATAGATTCTGATGCTTCACTTCAGGTTTACAGTATCCCTCTGACCTTCTTATTGACGATGAAACATAGATATTGCATCGGAATTAAACAGAAAAGGCACAATGCCGACTTAAGTACAAGAAGACCGACTCTTCCTACTTTCTATGTTGTGAACCATTCCTGTGACACTAGTTATAGATTCAGATTCTTCACTTCAGGTTTACTGTATCCCTCTGACCTTCTTATTGACAATGAAACACAGATATTGCATCGGAATTAAATACAAAAGGCACAAAGCCGACGTAAGTACAAGAACACTGACTCTTCTTACTGACTATGTTTTAAACCATTCCTGTGACACTAGTCAGAAATTCCGATGCTTCACTTCAGGTTTACGGTATCCCTCTGACCTTCTTATTGACGATGAAACGCAGTAATAGCATCGGAATGAAATTGAAAAGGGTACAATGCCGACTTAAGTACAAGAAGACTGACTCTTCTTACTGTCGAAGTTTTGAACCATTCCTGTGACACTAGTTATAGATTACGATGCTTCACTTCAGGTTTACTGTATCCCTTGGACCTTCTTATTGACGATGAAACACAGAAAGTGCATCGGAATTAAATACAAAAGGCACAATGCCGACTTAAGTACAAGAAGACTGACTCTTCTTACTGACTATGTTTTGAACCACTCCTGTGACACTAGTTATAGATTCAGATGCTTCACTTCAGATTTACGGTATCCCTCTGACCTTCTTATTGACGATGAAAGACAGAAATTGCGTCGGAATTAAATACAAAAGGCACAATGCCGACTTAACTACATGTAGACTGACTTTACCTACTGCCTATGTTTTGAAACATTCCTGTGACCTTAGTTATAGATTCAGATGCTTCACTTCAGATTTACTGTATTCCTTGGACCTCCGTATTGACGATGAAACACAGAAATTGCATCGGAATTAAATTGAAAAGGCACAATGCCGACTTAAGTACAAGAAGACTGACTCTTCTTTCTGACTATGTTTGGAAGCATTCCTGTGACACTAGTTATAGATTCCGATGCTTCACTTCAGGTTTATAGTATCCCTCTGACCTTCTTATTGACGATGAAACACAGATGTTGCGTCGGAATTAAATAGAAAAAGCACAATGCCGGCTTAAGTACAAGAAGACTGATTCTTCTTACTGAATATGTTTTGAACCATTCCTGTGACACTAGTTATAATTCCGATGCTTCACTTCAGGTTTACTGTATCCCTCTGAACTTCTTACTGACGATGAAACGCAGAAATTGCATCGGAATTAAATAGAAATGGCACAATGCCGACTTAAGTACAAGAAGACTAACTCTTCTTACTGTCTATGGTTTGAACCATTCCTGTGACACTAGTTATAGATTCCGATGCTTCACTTCGGGTTTACTGTATCCCTTGGACCTTCTTATTGAGGATGAAACACAGAAATTGCATCGGAATTAAATAGAAAAGGCACAATGCCGACTTAAGTACAAGAAGACTGACTCCTCTTACTGTCTATGCTTTGAACCACTCCTGTGACACTAGTTATAGATTCCGATGCTTCACTTCAGGTTTATTGTGTCCCTCTGACCTTCTTATTGACGATGAAAGACAGCTATTGCATCGGAATTAAATAGAAAAGGCACAATGCCGACTTAAGTACAAGAAGGCAGATTCTTCTTACTGAATATGTTTTGAACCATTCCTGTGACACTAGTTATAGATTCCAATGCTTCACTTCAGGTTTACTGTATCCCTCTAAACTTCTTACTGACGATGAAACGCAGAAATTGCATCGGAATTAAATAGAAAAGGCACAATGCCGACTTAAAAACAAGAAGACTGACTCTTCTTACTGTCTATGGTTTGAAGCATTCCTGTGACACGAGTTATAGATTCCGATGCTTCACTTCAGGTTTACTGTTTCCCTTGGACCTTCTTATTGGCGATGAAACACTGAAAGGGCATCGGAATTAAATAGAAGAGGCACAGCGCCGACTTAAGTACAAAAAGACCCACACTTCCTACTGTCTATGTTTTGAACCATTCCTGTGACACTAGTTATGGATTCCGATGCTTCACTTCAGGTTTAATGTATTCCTCTGACCTTCCTATTGACGATGAAACACAGAAATTGCATCGGAATTAAATACAAAAGGCACAATGAAGACTTAAGAACAAGAAGACTTACTCTTCTTACTGACTATGTTTGGATAAATTGCTGTGACACTAGTTATAGATTCCGATGCTTCACTTCAGGTTTACTGTATCCCTCTGACATTCTTATTGACGATGAAACACAGAAATTGCATCAGAATTAAATAGAAAAGGCACAATGCCGACTTAAGTACAAGCAGACTGACTCTTCTTACTGACTATGCTTTGAACCATTCCTGTGACACTAGTTATAGATTCCGATGCTTCACTTCAGGTTTACTGTATCCCTCTGACCTTCTTATTGACGATGAAACACAGAAATTGCATCGGAATTAAATTGATAAGGCACAATGCCGACCTAAGTACAAGAAGACTGAGTCTTAATACTGTCTATGCTTTAAACCATTCCTGCGACACTAGTTAGAGATTCTGTTGCTTCACTTCAGATTTCCTGTATCCAACTGACTTTCTAATTGACGATGAAACACAGTTATTGCATCGGAATTAAAATGAAAAGGACACAATGCCGACTTAATTACAAGAAGACTGACTCTTCTTACTGACTATGTTTTGAACCATTTCTGTGACACTAGTTATAGATTCCGATGCTTCACTTCAGGTTTACTGTATCTCTTGGACCTTCTTATTGACGATGAAACACAGAAATTGCGTCGGAATTAAATACAAAAGGCACAATGCCGACTTAAGTACAAGAAGACTGACTCTTCTTACTGACTATGTTTTGAACCATTCCTGTGACACTAGTTATAGATTCAGATGCTTCACTTCAGGTTTACGGTATCCCTCTGACCTTCTCATTGACGATGAAATACAGAAATTGCGTCGGAATTAAATACAAAAGGCACAATGCCGACTTAACTACATGTAGACTGACTTTTCCTACTGCCTATGTTTTGAAACATTCCTGTGACCTTAGTTATAGATTCCGATGCTTCATTTCAGGTTTACTGTATCCCTTGGACCTTCTTATTGACGATGAAACACAGAAAGAGCATCGGAATTAAATAGAAGAGGCACAGTGCCGACTTAAGTACAAAAAGACCTACTCTTCCTACTGTCTATGTTTTAAACCATTCCTGTGACACTAGTTATAGATTACGATGCTTCACTTCTGGTTTACTGTATCCCTCTGACCTTCTTATTGACGATGAAACACAGAAATTGCATCGCAATAAAATACAAAAGGCACAATGCCGACTTAAGTACAAGTAGACAGATTCTTCTTACTGAATATGTTTTGAACCATTCCTGTGACACTAGTTATAGATTCCAATGCTTCACTTCAGATTTACAGTATCCCTCTAAACTTCTTACTGACGATGAAACGCAGAAATTGCATCGGAATTAAATAGAAAAGGCACAATGCCGACTTAAGTACAAGAAGACTGACTCTTCTTACTGTCTATGGTTTGAAGCATTCCTGTGACACTAGTTATAGATTCCTATGCTTCACTTCAGGTTTACTGTATCCCTTGGACCTTCTTATTGGCGATGAAACACTGAAAGGGCATCGGAATTAAATAGAAGAGGCACAGTGCCGACTTAAGTACAAAAAGACCTACTCTTCCCACTGTCTATGTTTTGTACCATTCCTGTGGCACTAGTTATAGATTACGATGCTTCACTTCTGGTTTACTGTATCCCTTGGACCTTCTTGTTGACGATGAAACACGGAAATTGCATCGGAATTAAATAGAAAAGGGACAATGCCGACTTAAGTACAAGAAGACTGACTCTTCCTACTGTCTATGATTTGAACCATTCCTGTGACGCTAGTTACAGATTCCGATGCTTCACTTCACGTTTACTGTATCCCTCTGACCATCTTATTGACGATGAAACACAGAAATTGCATCGGAATGAAATAGAAAAGGCACAATGCCGACCTAAGTACAAGAAGACTGACTCTTCCTACTGTCTATGTTTGAACCAGTCCTGTGACACTAGTTATATATTCCGATGCATCACTTCAGGTTTTACCGCATCCTTCTGACCTTCTTATTGACGATGAAACACAGAAATTGCATCGGAATTAAATACAAAAGGCACAATGCCGACTTAAGTACAAGAAGACTGACTCAACTTACTGTCTATGATTTTAACCATTCCTATGACACTAGTTATAGATTCCGATGCTTCACTTCAGGTTTACTGTATCCCTCTGAACTTCTCATTGACGATGAAACGCAGAAATTGCATCGGAATTAAATAGAAATGGCACAATGCCGACTTAAGTACAAGAAGACTGACTCTTCTTACTGTCTATGGCTTGAACCACTCCTGTGACACTAGTTATAGATTCCGATGCTTCACTTCAGGTTTACTGTATCCCTCTGACCATCTTATTGACGATGAAGCACAGAAATTGTATCGGAATTAAATAAAAAAGGCACAATGCAGACTTAAGTACAAGAAGACTGACTCTTCTTACTGTCTATGATTTGCACCATTCCTGTGACGCTAGTTACAGATTCTGATGCTCCACTTCAGGTTTATTGTATCCCTCTAACCTTCTTATTGACGATGAAACACAGAAATTGCATCGGAATTATATAGAAAAGGCACAATGCCGACTTAAGTGCAAGAAGACTGACTCTTCTTACCGTCAATGTTTTGAACCATTCCGGTGACGCTTGTTACAGATTCCGATGCTTCACGTCAGGTTTACTGCATCCCTCTGACCTTCTTATTGACGATGGAACACAGAAATTGCATCGGAATTAAATACAAAAGGCACAATGCCGACTTAAGTACAAGAAGACTGACACTTCTTACTGTCTATGTTTTGAACCATTCCTGTGACACTAGTTACAGATTCCGATGCTTCACTTCAGGTTTACTGTATCCCTCTGCACTTCTTATTGACGATGAAACACAGAAATTGCATCGGAATAAAATACAAAAATCAAAATGCCGACTTAAGTACAAGAACACTGACTCAACTTACTGTCTATGATTTGTACCATTCCTGTGACACTAGTTATAGATTCCGATGATTCACTTCAGGTTTACTGTATTCCTTGGACCTCCGTATTGACGATGAAACACAGAAATTGCATCGGAATTAAATAGAAATGGCACAATGCCAACTTAATCACAAGAAGACTGACTCTTCTTACTGCCTATGGTTTGAATATTTCCTGTGACACTAGTTGTAGATTCCGATGCTTCACCTCGGGTTTACTGTATCCCTTGGACCTTCTTATTTACGATGAAACACAGAAATTGCATCGGAATTAAATAGAAAAGGCACAATGCCGACTTACGTACAAGAAGACTGACTCCTCTTACTGTCTATGATTTGAACGGTTCCTGTGACGCTAGTTATAGATTCCGATGCTTCACTTCAGGTTTACTGTATCCCTCTGACCTTCTTATTGACGATGAAACACAGAAATTGAATCGGAATTAAATAGAAAAGGCACAATGCCGACCTAAGTACACGAAGACTGAGTCTTCCTACTGTCTATGCTTTAAACCATTCCTGTGACCCTAGTAAGAGATTCCGTTGCTTCACTTCAGATTTCCTGTATCCAACTGACCTTCTAATTGACGATGAAACACAGTTATTGCATCGGAATTAAATACAAAAGGCACAATGCCGACTTAAGAACAAAAAGACTGACTCTTCTTACTGACTATGTTTTAAACCATTCCTGTGACACTAGTCAGAAATTCCGATGCTTCACTTCAGGTTTACGGTATCCTTCTGACCTTCTTATTGACGATGAAACGCAGTAATAGCATCGGAATGAAATTGAAAAGGGCACAATGCCGACTTAAGTACAAGAAGACCGACTCCTCCTACTTTCTATGTTGTGAACCATTCCTGTGACACTAGTCATAGATTCCGATTCTTCACTTCAGGTTTACTGTATCCCTCTGACCTTCTTATTGACGATGAAACACAGATATTGCATCGGAATTAAATACAAAAGGCACAAAGCCGACGTAAGTACAAGAAGACTGACTCTTCTTACTGACTATGTTTTAAACCATTCCTGTGACACTAGTCAGAAATTCCGATGCTTCACTTCAGGTTTACGGTATCCTTCTGACCTTCTTATTGACGATGAAACGCAGTAATAGCATCGGAATGAAATTGAAAAGGGCACAATGCCGACTTAAGTACAAGAAGACTGACACTTCTTACTGTCTATGTTTTGAACCATTCCTGTGACACTAGTTATAGATTCCGATGCTTCACTTCAGGTTTACTGTATCCCTTGGACCTTGTTATTGACGATGAAACATAGAAATTGCATCGGTATTAAATACAATAGGCACAGTGCCGCCTTAAGTACAAGACGACTGACCCATCTTACTGTCTATGTTTTGAACCATTCCTGTGACACTAGTTATAGATTCCGATGCTTGACTTCAGGTTTACTGTATCCCTCTGACCTTCTTATTGACGATGAAACACAGATATTGCATCGGAAATAAATACAAAAATCAAAATGCCGACTTAAGTACAAGAAGACTGACTCAACTTACGGTCTATGATTTGAACAATTCCTGTGACACTAGTTATGGATTCCGATGATTCACTTCATGTTTACTGTATTCCTTGGACATCCGTATTGACGATGAAACACAGAAATTGCATCGGAATTGAATAGAAAAGGCACAATGCCGACATAAGTACAATAAGAATTACTCTTCTCTCTGACTATGTTTGGAAGCATTCCTGTGGCACTAGTTATAGATTCCGATGCATCACTTCAGGTTTATTGTATCCCTCTGACCTTCTTATTGACGATGAAACACAGATATTGCATCGGAATTAAATAGAAAAGGCACAATGCCGACTTAAGTACAAGCGGACTGATTCTTCTTACTGAATATGTTTTGAACCGTTCCTGTGACACTAGTTATAGATTCCGATGCTTCACTTCAGGTTTACTGTATCCCTCTGAACGTCTTACTGACGATGAAACACAGAAATTGCATCGGAATTAAATAGAAAAGGCACAATGCCGACTTAAGTACAAGAAGACTGACTCATCTTACTGTCTATGGCTTGAACCACTCCTGTGACACTAGTTATAGATTCCGATGCTTCAATTCAGGTTTACTGTATCCCTCTGACCATCTTATTGACGATGAAACGCAGAAATTGTATCGGAATTAAGTAAAAAAGGCACAATGCCGACTTAAGTACAAGAAGACTGACTCTTCTTACTGTCTATGATTTGCACCATTCCTGTGACGCTAGTTACAGATTCCGATGCCTCACTTCAGGTTTACTGTATCCCTCTGACCTTCTTATTGACGATGAAACACAGATATTGCATCGGAAATAAATACAAAAATCAAAATGCCGACTTCAGTACAAGAAGACTGACTCAACTTACGGTCTATGATTTGAACAATTCCTGTGACACTAGTTATGGATTCCGATGATTCACTTCATGTTTACTGTATTCCTTGGACATCCGTATTGACGATGAAACACAGAAATTGCATCGGAATTAAATAGAAAAGGCACAATGCCGACATAAGTACAAGAAGAATGACTCTTCTCTCTGACTATGTTTGGAAGCATTCCTGTGACACTAGTTATAGATTCCGATGCATCACTTCAGGTTTATAGTATCCCTCTGCACTTCTTATTGACGATGGAACACAGAAATTGCGTCGGAATAAAATACAAAAATCAAAATGCCGACTTAAGTACAAGAACACTGACTCAACTTACTGTCTATGATTTGTACCATTCCTGTGACACTAGTTATAGATTCCGATGATTCACTTCAGGTTTACTGTATTCCTTGGACCTCCGTATTGACGATGAAACACAGAAATTGCATCGGAATTAAATTGAAAATTCACAATGCCGACTTAAGTACAAGAAGACTGACTCTTCTTTCTGACTATGTTTGGAAGCATTCCTGTGACACTAGTTATAGATTCCGATGCATCACTTCAGGTTTATAGTATCCCTCTGACCTTCTTGTTGACGATGAAACACAGATATTGCGTCGTAAATTAAATACAAAAGGCACAATGCCGACTTAAGTACAAGATGACTGATTCCTCTTACTGAATATGTTTTGAACCATTCCTGTGACACTAGTTATAGATTCCGATGCGTCACTTCAGGTTTACTGTATCCGTCTGAACTTCTTACTGACGATGAAACGCAGAAATTGCATCGGAATTAAATAGAAATGGCACAATGCCAACTTAAGTACAAGAAGACTGACTCTTCTTACTGTCTATGGTTTGAATATTTCCTGTGACACTCGTTATAGATGCCGATGCTTCACCTCGGGTTTACTGTATCCCTTGGACCTTCTTATTTACGATGAAACACAGAAATTGCATCGGAATTAAATAGAAAAAGCACAATGCCGACTTACGTACAAGAAGACTGACTCCTCTTACTGTCTATGATTTGAACGGTTCCTGTGACGCTAGTTACAGATTCCGATGCTTCACTTCAGGTTTACTGTATCCCTCTGACCATCTTATTGACGATGAAACACAGAAATTGCATCGGAATTAAATAGAAAAGGCACAATGCCGACTTAAGTACAAGAAGACTAACCATTCTTACTGTCTATGCTTTGAACCATTCCTGTGACACTAGTTATAGATTCCGATGCTTCACTTCAGGTTTATTGTATCCCTCTGACCTTCTTATTGACGATGAAACACAGCTATTGCATCGGAATTAAATAGAAAAGGCACAATGCCGACTTAAGTACAAGAAGACTGATTCTTCTTACTGAATATGTTTTCAACCATTACTGTGACACTAGTTATAGATTCCGATGCTTCACTTCAAGTTTACTGTATCCCTCTGAACTTCTTACCGACGATGAAACGCAGAAATTGCATCGGAATTAAATAGAAAAGGCACAATGCCGAATTAAGTACAAGAAGACGGTCTCTTCTTACTCTCTATGGTTTGAAGCATTCCTGTGACACTAGTTATAGATTCCGATGCTTCACTTTAGGTTTACTCTATCCCTTGGACCTTCTTATTGACGATGAAACACAGAAATTGCATCGGAATTAAATAGAAAAAGCACAATGCCGACTTAAGTACAAGAAGACTGACAGTTCTTACTGTCTATGATTTGAACCATTCCTGTGACGCTAGTTACAGATTCCGATGCTTCACTTCACGTTTACTGTATCCCTCTGACCATCTTATTGACGATGAAACACAGAAATCGCAACGGAATTAAATAGAAAAGGCACAATGCCGACTTAAGAACAAGAAGACTGACTCTTCTTTCTGACTATGTTTTGAACCATTCCTGTGACACTGGTTATAGATTCCGATGCTTCACTTCAGGTTTACTGTATCCCTCTGACCTTCTTATTGACGATGAAACACAGAAATTGCATCGGAATGAAATAGAAAAGGCACAATGCCGACCTAAGTACACGAAGACTGAGTCTTCCTACTGTCTATGCTTTAAACCATTCCTGTGACCCTAGTTACAGATTCCGTTGCTTCACTTCAGATTTCCTGTATCCAACTGACCTTCTAATTGACGATGAAACACAGTTATTGCATCGGAATTAAAATGAAAAGGGCACAATGCCGACTTAAGTACAAGAAGACTGACTCTTCTTACTGACTATGTTTTGAACCATTTCTGTGACACTAGTTATAGATTCCGATGCTTCACTTCAGGTTTACTGTATCTCTTGGACCTTCTTATTGACGATGAAACACAGAAATTGCATCGGAATTATATACAAAATGCACAATGCCGCCTTAAGTACAAGAAGACTGACTCTTCTTACTAACTATGTTTTGAGCCATTCCTGTGACACTAGTTATAGATTCTGATGCTTCACTTCAGGTTTACAGTATCCCTCTGACCTTCTTATTGACGATGAAACATAGATATTGCATCGGAATTAAACAGAAAAGTCACAATGCCGACTTAAGTACAAGAAGACCGACTCTTCCTACTTTCTATGTTGTGAACCATTCCTGTGACACTAGTTATAGATTCCGATTCTTCACTTCAGGTTTACTGTATCCCTCTGACCTTCTTATTGACAATGAAACACAGATATTGCATCGGAATTAAATACAAAAGGCACAAAGCCGACGTAAGTACATGAACACTGACTCTTCTTACTGACTATGTTTTAAACCATTCCTGTGACACTAGTCAGAAATTCCATAGCTTCACTTCAGAATTACGGTATCCCTCTGACCTTCTTATTGACGATGAAACGCAGTAATAGCATCGGAATGAAATTGAAAAGGGCACAATGCCGACTTAAGTACAAGAAGACTGACTCTTCTTACTGTCTATGTTTTGAACCATTCCTGTGACACTAGTTATAGATTACGATGCTTCACTTCAGGTTTACTGTATCCCTTGGACCTTCTTATTGACGATGAAACACAGAAATTGCATCGGAATTAAATACAAAAGGCACAATGCCGACTTAAGTACAAGAAGACTGACTCTTCTTACTGACTATGTTTTGAACCACTCCTGTGACACTAGTTATAGATTCAGATGCTTCACTTCAGATTTACGGTATCCCTCTGACCTTCTTATTGACGATGAAACACAGAAATTGCGTCGGAATTAAATACAAAAGGCACAATGCCGACTTAACTACATGTAGACTGACTTTTCCTACTGCCTATGTTTTGAAACATTCCAGTGACCTTAGTTATAGATTCAGATGCTTCACTTCAGGTTTACTGTATTCCTTGGACATCCGTATTGACGATGAAACACAGAAATTGCGTCGGAATTAAATAGAAAAGGCACAATGCCGACTTTAGTACAAGAAGACTGACTCTTCTTTCTGACTATGTCTGGAAGCATTCCTGTGACACTAGTTATAGATTCCGATGCTTCACTTCAGGTTTATAGTATCCCTCTGACCTTCTTATTGACGATGAAACACAGATGTTGCGTCGGAATTAAATAGAAAAAGCACAATGCCGGCTTAAGTACAAGAAGACTGATTCTTCTTACTGAATATGTTTTGAACCATTCCTGTGACACTAGTTATAATTCCGATGCTTCACTTCAGGTTTACTGTTCCCTCTGAACTTCTTACTGACGATGAAACGCAGAAATTGCATCGGAATTAAATAGAAATGGCACAATGCCGACTTAAGTACAAGAAGACTGACTCTTCTTACTGTCTATGGTTTGAACCATTCCTGTGACACTAGTTATAGATTCCGATGCTTCACTTCGGGTTTACTGTATCCCTTGGACCTTCTTATTGAGGATGAAACACAGCAATTGCATCGGAATTAAATAGAAAAGGCACAATGCCGACTTAAGTACAAGAAGACTGACTCCTCTTACTGTCTATGCTTTGAACCATTCCTGTGACACTAGTTATAGATTCCGATGCTTCACTTCAGGTTTATTGTGTCCCTCTGACCTTCTTATTGACGATGAAAGACAGCTATTGCATCGGAATTAAATAGAAAAGGCACAATGCCGACTTAAAAACAAGAAGACTGACTCTTCTTACTGTCTATGGTTTGAAGCATTCCTGTGACACGAGTTATAGATTCCGATGCTTCACTTCAGGTTTACTGTTTCCCTTGGACCTTCTTATTGGCGATGAAACACTGAAAGGGCATCGGAATTAAATAGAAGAGGCACAGTGCCGACTTAAGTACAAAAAGACCCACTCTTCCTACTCTCTATGTTTTGAACCATTCCTGTGACACTAGTTATAGATTCCGATGCTTCACTTCAGGTTTAATGTATTCCTCTGACCTTCTTATTGACGATGAAACACAGAAATTGCATCGGAATTAAATACAAAAGGCACAATGCCGACTTAAGAACAAGAAGACTGACTCTTCTTACTGACTATGTTTGGATAAATTGCTGTGACACTAGTTATAGATTCCGATGCTTCACTTCAGGTTTACTGTATCCCTCTGACCTTCTTATTGACGATGAAACACAGAAATTGCATCAGAATTAAATAGAAAAGGCACAATGCCGACTTAAGTGTATGCAGACTGACTCTCCTTTCTGACTATGTTTTGAACCATTCCTGTGACACTAGTTATAGATTCCGATGCTTCACTTCAGGTTTACTGTATCCCTCTGACCTTCTTATTGACGATGAAACACAGAAATTGCATCGGAATTAAATTGAAAAGGCACAATGCCGACCTAAGTACAAGAAGACTGAGTCTTAATACTGTCTATGCTTTAAACCATTCCTGCGACACTAGTTAGAGATTCTGTTGCTTCACTTCAGATTTCCTGTATCCAACTGACTTTCTAATTGACGATGAAACACAGTTATTGCATCGGAATTAAAATGAAAAGGGCACAATGCCGACTTAAGTACAAGAAGACTGACTCTTCTTACTGACTATGTTTTGAACCATTTCTGTGACACTAGTTATAGATTCCGATGCTTCACTTCAGGTTTACTGTATCTCTTGGACCTTCTTACTGACGATGAAACACAGAAATTGCATCGGAATTAAATACAAAATGCACAATGCCGCCTTAAGTACAAGAAGACTGACTCTTCTTACTAACTATGTTTTGAGCCATTCCTGTGACACTAGTTATAGATTCTGATGCTTCACTTCAGGTTTACAGTATCCCTCTGACCTTCTTATTGACGATGAAACACAGAAATTGCGTCGGAATTAAATACAAAAGGCACAATGCCGACTTAAGTACAAGAAGACTGACTCTTCTTACTGACTATGTTTTGAACCATTCCTGTGACACTAGTTATAGATTCAGATGCTTCACTTCAGGTTTACGGTATCCCTCTGACCTTCTTATTGACGATGAGACACAGAAATTGCGTCGGAATTAAATACAAAAGGCACAATGCCGACTTAACTACATGTAGACTGACTTTTCCTACTGCCTATGTTTTGAAACATTCCTGTGACCTTAGTTATAGATTCCGATGCTTCATTTCAGGTTTACTGTATCCCTTGGACCTTCTTATTGACGATGAAACACAGAAAGGGCATCGGAATTAAATAGAAAAGGCACAGTGCCGACTTAAGTACAAAAAGACCTACTCTTCCTACTGTCTATGTTTTAAACCATTCCTGTGACACTAGTTATAGATTACGATGCTTCACTTCTGGTTTACTGTATCCCTCTGACCTTCTTATTGACGATGAAACACAGAAATTGCATCGCAATAAAATACAAAAGGCACAATGCCGACTTAAGTACAAGAACACTGACTCAACTTACTGTCTATGAATTTAAGCATTCCTATGACACTAGTTATAGATTCCGATGATTCACTTCAGGTTTACTGTATTCCTTGGACCTCCGTATTTACGATGAAACACAGAAATTGCATCGGAATTAAATAGAAAAGGCACAATGCCGACTTAAGTACAAGAAGACTGACTCCTCTTACTGACTATGCTTTGAACCATTCCTGTGACACTAGTTATAGTTTCCGATGCTTCACCTCAGGTTTATTGTGTCCCTCTGACTTTCTTATTGACAATGGAAGACAGCTATTGCATCGGAATTAAATAGAAAAGGCACAATGCCGACTTAAGTACAAGTAGACAGATTCTTCTTACTGAATATGTTTTGAACCATTCCTGTGACACTAGTTATAGATTCCAATGCTTCACTTCAGGTTTACAGTATCCCTCTAAACTTCTTACTGACGATGAAACGCAGAAATTGCATCGGAATTAAATAAAAAAGGCACAATGCCGACTTAAGTACAAGAAACTGACTCTTCTTACTGTCTATGGTTTGAAGCATTCCTGTGACACTAGTTATAGATTCCGATGCTTCACTTCATGTTTACTGTATCCCTTGGACCTTCTTATTGGCGATGAAACACTGAAAGGGCATCGGAATTAAATAGAAGAGGCACAGTGCCGACTTAAGTACAAAAAGACCTACTCTTCCCACTGTCTATGTTTTGTACCATTCCTGTGGCACTAGTTATAGATTACGATGCTTCACTTCTGGTTTACTGTATCCCTTGGACCTTCTTATTGACGATGAAACACGGAAATTGCATCGGAATTAAATAGAAAAGGGACAATGCCGACTTAAGTACAAGAAGACTGACTCTTCCTACTGTCTATGATTTGAACCATTCCTGTGACGCTAGTTACAGATTCCGATGCTTCACTTCACGTTTACTGTATCCCTCTGACCATCTTATTGACGATGAAACACAGAAATTGCATCGGAATGAAATAGAAAAGGCACAATGCCGACTTAAGTACAAGAAGACTGACTCTTCCTACTGTCTATGTTTGAACCAGTCCTGTGACACTAGTTATATATTCCGATGCATCACTTCAGGTTTTACCGCATCCTTCTGACCTTCTTATTGACGATGAAACAAAGAAATTGCATCGGAATTAAATACAAAAGGCACAGTGCTGACTTAAGTACAAGAAGACTGACTCTTCTTTCTCACTATGTTTGGAAGCATTCCTGTGACACTAGTTATAGATTCCGATGCTTCACTTCAGGTTTATTGTATCCCTCTGACCTTCTTATTGACGATGAAACACAGAAATTGCATCGGAATTAAATACAAAAGGCACAATGCCGACTTAAGTACAAGAGGACTGACTCTTCTTACTGACTATGTTTGTATCCATTGCTGTGACACTAGTTATAGATTCCGATGCTTCACTTCAGGTTTACTGTATCCCTCTGACCTTCTTATTGACAATGAAACACAGAAATTGCGTCAGAATTAAATAGAAAAGGCACAATGCCGACTTAAGTACAAGCAGACTGAATCTTCTTTCTGACTATGTTTTGAACCATTCCTGTGACACTAGTTATAGATTCCGATGCTTCACTTCAGGTTTACTTTATCCTTCTGACCTTCTTATTGACAATGAAACACAGAAATTGCATCGGAATTAAATAGAAAAGGCACAATGCTGACCTAAGTACAAGAAGGCTGAGTCTTCCTACTGTCTATGATTTAAACCATTCCTGTGACACTAGTTAGAGATTCCGATGCTTCACTTCAGATTTCCTGTATCCCACTGACCTTCTAATTGACGATTAAACACAGTTATTGCATCGGAATTAAATTGAAAAGGGCACAATGCCGACTTAAGTACAAGAAGACTGACTCTTGATACTGACTATGTTTTGAACCATTCCTGTGACACTAGTTATAGATTCCGATGCTTCACTTCAGGTTTACTGTATCCCTCTGACCTTCTTTTTGACTATGAAACATAGAAATTGCATCGGAAATAAATAGAAAAGGCACAATTCCGACTCAAGTACAAGAAGACTGGCCCTTCTAATTGTCTATGCTTTGAACCATTCCTGTGACACTAGTTATAGATTCCGATGCTTCACTTCAGGTTTACAGTATCCCTCTAACCTTCTTATTGACGATGAAACATAGATATTGCATCGGAATTAAATACAAAAGGCACAATGCCGACTTAAGTACGAGAACACTGACTCAACTTACTGTCTATGAATTTAAGCATTCCTATGACAGTAGTTATAGATTCCGATGATTCACTTCAGGTTTACTGTATTCCTTGGACCTCCGTATTTACGATGAAACACAGAAATTGCATCGGAATTAAATAGAAAAGGCACAATGCCGACTTAAGTACAAGAAGACTGACTCTTCTTTCTGACTATGTTTGGAAGCATTCCTGTGACACTAGTTATAGATTCCGATGCTTCACTTCAGGTTTATAGTATCCCTCTGACCTTCTTATTGACGATGAAACACAGATGTTGCGTCGGAATTAAATAGAATAAGCACTATGCCGGCTTAAGTACAAGAAGACTGATTCTTCTTACTGAATATGTTTTGAACCATTCCTGTGACACTAGTTATAGATTCAGATGCTTCACTTCAGGTTTACGGTATCCCTCTGACCTTCTTATTGACGATGAAACACAGAAATTGCGTCGGAATTAAATACAAAAGGCACAATGCCGACTTAACTACATGTAGACTGACTTTTCCTACTGCCTATGTTTTGAAACATTCCTGTGACCTTAGCTATAGATTCCGATGCTTAATTTCAGGTTTACTGTATCCCTTGGACCTTCTTATTGACGATGAAACACAGAAAGGGCATCGGAATTAAATAGAAGAGGCACAGCGCCGACTTAAGTACAAAAAGACCTACTCTTCCTTCTGTCTATGTTTTAAACCATTCCTGTGACACTAGTTATAGATTACGATGCTTCACTTCTGGTTTACTGTATCCCTCTGACCTTCTTATTGACGATGAAACACAAAAATTGCATCGCAATAAAATACAAAAGGCACAATGCCGACTTAAGTACAAGAACACTGACTCAACTTACTGTCTATGAATTTAAGCATTCCTATGACACTAGTTATAGATTCCGATGATTCACTTCAGGTTTACTGTATTCCTTGGACCTCCGTATTTACGATGAAACACAGAAATTGCATCGGAATTAAATAGAAAAGGCACAATGCCGACTTAAGTACAAGAAGACTGACTCCTCTTACTGTCTATGCTTTGAACCATTCCTGTGACACTAGTTATAGATTCCGATGCTTCACTTCAGGTTTATTGTGTCCCTCTGACCTTCTTATTGACAATGGAAGACAGCTATTGCATCGGAAGTAAATAGAAAAGGCACAATGCCGACTTAAGTACAAGTAGACAGATTCTTCTTACTGAATATGTTTTGAACCATTCCTGTGACACTAGTTATAGATTCCAATGCTTCACTTCAGGTTTACAGTATCCCTCTAAACTTCTTACTGACGATGAAACGCAGAAATTGCATCGGAATTAAATAAAAAAGGCACAATGCCGACTTAAGTACAAGAAGACTGACTCTTCTTACTGTCTATGGTTTGAAGCATTCCTGTGACACTAGTTATAGATTCCGATGCTTCACTTCAGGTTTACTGTATCCCTTGGACCTTCTTATTGGCGATGAAACACTGAAAGGGCATCGGAATTAAATAGAAGAGGCACAGTGCCGACTTAAGTACAAAAAGACCTACTCTTCCCACTGTCTATGTTTTGTACCATTCCTGTGGCACTAGTTATAGATTACGATGCTTCACTTCTGGTTTACTGTATCCCTTGGACCTTCTTATTGACGATGAAACACGGAAATTGCATCGGAATGAAATAGAAAAGGGACAATGCCGACTTAAGTACAAGAAGACTGACTCTTCCTACTGTCTATGATTTGAACCATTCCTGTGACGCTAGTTACAGATTCCGATGCTTCACTTCACGTTTACTGTATCCCTCTGACCATCTTATTGACGATGAAACACAGAAATTGCATCGGAATGAAATAGAAAAGGCACAATGCCGACTTAAGTACAAGAAGACTGACTCTTCCTACTGTCTATGTTTGAACCAGTCCTGTGACACTAGTTATATATTCCGATGCATCACTTCAGGTTTTACCGCATCCTTCTGACCTTCTTATTGACGATGAAACAAAGAAATTGCATCGGAATTAAATACAAAAGGCACAGTGCTGACTTAAGTACAAGAAGACTGACTCTTCTTTCTCACTATGTTTGGAAGCATTCCTGTGACACTAGTTATAGATTCCGATGCTTCACTTCAGGTTTATTGTATCCCTCTGACCTTCTTATTGACGATGAAACACAGGAATTGCATCGGAATTAAATACAAAAGGCACAATGCCGACTTAAGTACAAGAGGACTGACTCTTCTTACTGACTATGTTTGTATCCATTGCTGTGACACTAGTTATAGATTCCGATGCTTCACTTCAGGTTTACTGTATCCCTCTGACCTTCTTATTGACAATGAAACACAGAAATTGCGTCAGAATTAAATAGAAAAGGCACAATGCCGACTTAAGTACAAGCAGACTGACTCTTCTTTCTGACTATGTTTTGAACCATTCCTGTGACACTAGTTATAGATTCCGATGCTTCACTTCAGGTTTACTGTATCCCTCTGACCTTCTTTTTGACGATGAAACATAGAAATTGCATCGGAAATAAATAGAAAAGGCACAATTCCGACTCAAGTACAAGAAGACTGGCCTTTCTAACTGTCTATGCTTTGAACCATTCCTGTGACACCAGTTATAGATTCCGATGCTTCACTTCAGGTTTACAGTATCCCTCTGACCTTCTTATTGACGATGAAACATAGATATTGCATCGGAATTAAATACAAAAGGCACAATGCCGACTTAAGTACAAGAACACTGACTCAACTTACTGTCTATGAATATAAGCATTCCTATGACACTAGTTATAGATTCCGATGATTCACTTCAGGTTTACTGTATTCATTGGACCTCCGTATTTACGATGAAACACAGAAATTGCATCGGAATTAAATAGAAAAGGCACAATGCCGACTTAAGTACAAGAAGACTGACTCTTCTTTCTGACTATGTTTGGAAGCATTCCTGTGACACTAGTTGTAGATTCCGATGCTTCACTTCAGGTTTATAGTATCCCTCTGACCTTCTTATTGACGATGAAACACAGATGTTGCGTCGGAATTAAATAGAATAAGCACAATGCCGGCTTAAGTACAAGAAGACTGATTCTTCTTACTGAATATGTTTTGAACCATTCCTGTGACACTAGTTATAGATCCCGATGCTTCACTTCAGGTTTACTGTATCCCTCTGAACTACTTACTGACGATGAAACGCAGAAATTGCATCGGAATTAAATAGAAATGGCACAATGCCGACTTAAGTACAAGAAGACTGACTCTTCTTACTGTCTATGGTTTCAGCCACTCCTGTGACGCTAATTATAGATTCCGATGCTTCACTTCGGGTTTACCGTATCCCTTGGACCTTCTTATTGACGATGAAAGACAGAAATTGCATCGGAATTAAATAGAAAAGGCACAATGCCGACTTAAGTACAAGAAGACTGACTCCTCTTACTGTCTATGCTTTGAACCATTCCTGTGACACTAGTTATAGATTCCGATGCTTCACTTCAGGTTTATTGTGTCCCTCTGACCTTCTTATTGACAATGAAAGACAGCTATTGCATCGGAATTAAATAGAAAAGGCACAATGCCGACTTAAGTACAAGAAGACAGATTCTTCTTACTGAATATGTTTTGAACCATTCCTGTGACACTAGTTATAGATTCCAATGCTTCACTTCAGGGTTACAGTATCCCTCTAAACTTCTTACTGACGATGAAACGCAGAAATTGCATCGGAATTAAATAGAAAAAGCACAATGCCGACTTAAGTACAAGAAGACTGACTCTTCTTACTGTCTATGGTTTGAAGCATTCCTGTGACACTAGTTATAGATTCCGATGCTTCACTTCAGGTTTACTGTATCCCTTGGACCTTCTTATTGGCGATGAAACACTGAAAGGGCATCGGAATTAAATAGAAGAGGCACAGTGCCGACTTAAGTACAAAAAGACCTACTCTTCCCACTGTCTATGTTTTGTGCCATTCCTGTGGCACTAGTTATAGATTACGATGCTTAACTTCTGGTTTACTGTATCCCTCTGACCTTCTTATTGACGATGAAACACAGAAATTGCATCGCAATAAAATACAAAAGGCACAATGCCGACTTAAGTACAAGAAGACTGACTCAACTTACTGTCTATGATTTTAACCATTCCTGTGACCCTATTTATAGATTCCGATGCTTCACTTCAGGTTTACTGTATCCCTCTGAACTTCTTACTGACGATGAAACGCAGAAATTGCATCGGAATTAAATAGAAATGGCACAATGCCGACTTAAGTACAAGAAGACTGACTCTTCTTACTGTCTATGGTTTGAACCATTCTTGTGACACTAGTTATAGATTCCGATGCTTCACTTCGGGTTTACTGTATCCCTTGGACCTTCTTATTGACGATGAAACACAGAAATTGCATCGGAATTAAATAGAAAAGGCACAATGCCGACTTAAGTACAAGAAGACTGACCCCTCTTACTGTCTATGCTTTGAACCATTCCTGTGACACTAGTTATAGATTCCGATGCTTCACTTCAGGTTTACTGTATCCCTTGGACCTTCTTATTGACGATGAAACACAGAAATTGCATCGGAATTAAATAGAAAAGGGACAATGCCGACTTAAGTACAAGAAGACTGACTCTTCCTAGTGTCTATGATTTGAACCATTCCTGTGACGCTAGTTACAGATTCCGATGCTTCACTTCACGTTTACTGTATCCCTCTGACCATCTTATTGACGATGAAACACAGAAATTGCATCGGAATGAAATAGAAAAGGCACAATGCCGACTTAAGTACAAGAAGACTGACTCTTCCTACTGTCTATGTTTGAACCAGTCCTGTGACACTAGTTATATATTCCGATGCATCACTTCAGGTTTTACCGCATCCCTCTGACCTTCTTATTGACGATGAAACAAAGAAATTGCATCGGAATTAAATACAAAAGGCACAGTGCTGACTTAAGTACAAGAAGACTGACTCTTCTTTCTGACTATGTTTGGAAGCATTCCTGTGACACTAGTTATAGATTCCGATGCTTCACTTCAGGTTTATTGTATCCCTCTGACCTTCTTATTGACGATGAAACACAGAAATTGCATCGGAATTAAATACAAAAGGCACAATGCCGACTTAAGTACAAGAGGACTGACTCTTCTTACTGACTATGTTTGTATCCATTGCTGTGACACTAGTTATAGATTCCGATGCTTCACTTCAGGTTTACTGTATCCCTCTGACCTTCTTATTGACAATGAAACACAGAAATTGCGTCAGAATTAAATAGAAAAGGCACAATGCCGACTTAAGTACAAGCAGACTGACTCTTCTTTCTGACTATGTTTTGAACCATTCCTGTGACACTAGTTATAGATTCCGATGCTTCACTTCAGGTTTACTTTATCCCTCTGACCTTCTTATTGACAATGAAACACAGAAATTGCATCGGAATTAAATAGAAAAGGCACAATGCTGACCTAAGTACAAGAAGGCTGAGTCTTCCTACTGTCTATGATTTAAACCATTCCTGTGACACTAGTTAGAGATTCCGATGCTTCACTTCAGATTTCCTGTATCCCACTGACCTTCTAATTGACGATTAAACACAGTTATTGCATCGGAATTAAATTGAAAAGGGCACAATGCCGACTTAAGTACAAGAAGACTGACTCTTGTTACTGACTATGTTTTGAACCATTCCTGTGACACTAGTTATAGATTCCGATGCTTCACTTCAGGTTTACTGTATCCCTCTGACCTTCTTTTTGACGATGAAACATAGAAATTGCATCGGAAAAAATAGAAAAGGCACAATTCCGACTCAAGTACAAGAAGACTGGCCTTTCTAACTGTCTATGCTTTGAACCATTCCTGTGACACTAGTTATAGATTCCGATGCTTCACTTCAGGTTTACAGTATCCCTCTGACCTTCTTATTGACGATGAAACATAGATATTGCATCGGAATTAAATACAAAAGGCACAATGCCGACTTAAGTACAAGAACACTGACTCAACTTACTGTCTATGAATTTAAGCATTCCTATGACACTAGTTACAGATTCCGATGATTCACTTCAGGTTTACTGTATTCCTTGGACCTCCGTATTTACGATGAAACACAGAAATTGCATCGGAATTAAATAGAAAAGGCACAATGCCGACTTAAGTACAAGAAGACTGACTCTTCTTTCTGACTATGTTTGGAAGCATTCCTGTGACACTAGTTATAGATTCCGATGCTTCACTTCAGGTTTATAGTATCCCTCTGTCCTTCTCATTGACGATGAAACACAGATGTTGCGTCGGAATTAAATAGAATAAGCACAATGCCGGCTTAAGTACAAGAAGACTGATTCTTCTTACTGAATATGTTTTGAACCATTCCTGTGACACTAGTTATAGATCCCGATGCTTCACTTCAGGTTTACTGTATCCCTCTGAACTTCTTACTGACGATGAAACGCAGAAATTGCATCGGAATTAAATAGAAATGGCACAATGCCGACTGAAGTACAAGAAGACTGACTCTTCTTACTGTCTATGGTTTGAGCCATTCCTGTGACGCTAATTATAGATTCCGATGCTTCACTTCGGGTTTACCGTATCCCTTGGACCTTCTTATTGACGATGAAAGACAGAAATTGCATCGGAATTAAATAGAAAAGGCACAATGCCGACTTAAGTACAAGAAGACTGACTCCTCTTACTGTCTATGCTTTGAACCATTCCTGTGACACTAGTTATAGATTCCGATTCTTCACTTCAGGTTTATTGTGTCCCTCTGACCTTCTTATTGACAATGAAAGACAGCTATTGCATCCGAATTAAATAGAAAAGGCACAATGCCGACTTAAGTACAAGAAGACAGATTCTTCTTACTGAATATGTTTTGAACCATTCCTGTGACACTAGTTATAGATTCCAATGCTTCACTTCAGGGTTACAGTATCCCTCTAAACTTCTTACTGACGATGAAACGCAGAAATTGCATCGGAATTAAATAGAAAAGGCACAATGCCGACTTAAGTACAAGAAGACTGACTCTTCTTACTGTCTATGGTTTGAAGCATTCCTGTGACACTAGTTATAGATTCCGATGCTTCACTTCAGGTTTACTGTATCCCTTGGACCTTCTTATTGGCGATGAAACACTGAAAGGGCATCGGAATTAAATAGAAGAGGCACAGTGCCGACTTAAGTACAAAAAGACCTACTCTTCCCACTGTCTATGTTTTGTACCATTCCTGTGGCACTAGTTATAGATTACGATGCTTCACTTCTGGTTTACTGTATCCCTATGACCTTCTTATTGACGATGAAACACAGAAATTGCATCGCAATAAAATACAAAAGGCACAATGCCGACTTAAGTACAAGAAGACTGACTCAACTTACTGTCTATGATTTTAACCATTCCTGTGACCCTAGTTATAGATTCCGATGCTTCACTTCAGGTTTACTGTATCCCTCTGAACTTCTTACTGACGATGAAACGCAGAAATTGCATCGGAATTAAATAGAAATGGCACAATGCCGACTTAAGTACAAGAAGACTGACTCTTCTTACTGTCTATGGTTTGAACCATTCCTGTGACACTAGTTATAGATTCCGATGCTTCACTTCGGGTTTACTGTATCCCTTGGACCTTCTTATTGACGATGAAACACAGAAATTGCATCGGAATTAAATAGAAAAGGCACAATGCCGACTTAGGTACAAGAAGACTGACCCCTCTTACTGTCTATGCTTTGAACCATTCCTGTGACACTAGTTATAGATTCCGATGCTTCACTTCAGGTTTACTGTATCCCTTGGACCTTCTTATTGACGATGAAACACAGAAATTGCATCGGAATTAAATAGAAAAGGGACAATGCCGACTTAAGTACAAGAAGACTGACTCTTCCTAGTGTCTATGATTTGAACCATTCCTGTGACGCTAGTTACAGATTCCGATGCTTCACTTCACGTTTACTGTATCCCTCTGACCATCTTATTGACGATGAAACACTGAAATTGCATCGGAATGAAATAGAAAAGGCACAATGCCGACTTAAGTACAAGAAGACTGACTCTTCCTACTGTCTATGTTTGAACCAGTCCTGTGACACTAGTTATATATTCCGATGCATGACTTCAGGTTTTACCGCATCCCTCTGACCTTCTTATTGACGATGAAACAAAGAAATTGCATCGGAATTAAATACAAAAGGCACAGTGCTGACTTAAGTACAAGAAGACTGACTCTTCTTTCTGACTATGTTTGGAAGCATTCCTGTGACACTAGTTATAGATTCCGATGCTTCACTTCAGGTTTATTGTATCCCTCTGACCTTCTTATTGACGATGAAACACAGAAATTGCATCGGAATTAAATACAAAAGGCACAATGCCGACTTAAGTACAAGAGGACTGACTCTTCTTACTGACTATGTTTGTATCCATTGCTGTGACACTAGTTATAGATTCCGATGCTTCACTTCAGGTTTACTGTATCCCTCTGACCTTCTTATTGACAATGAAACACAGAAATTGCGTCAGAATTAAATAGAAAAGGCACAATGCCGACTTAAGTACAAGCAGACTGACTCTTCTTTCTGACTATGTTTTGAACCATTCCTGTGACACTAGTTATAGATTCCGATGCTTCACTTCAGGTTTACTTTATCCCTCTGACCTTCTTATTGACAATGAAACACAGAAATTGCATCGGAATTAAATAGAAAAGGCACAATGCTGACCTAAGTACAAGAAGGCTGAGTCTTCCTACTGACTATGATTTAAACCATTCCTGTGACACTAGTTAGAGATTCCGATGCTTCACTTCAGATTTCCTGTATCCCACTGACCTTCTAATTGACGATTAAACACAGTTATTGCATCGGAATTAAATTGAAAAGGGCACAATGCCGACTTAAGTACAAGAAGACTGACTCTTGTTACTGACTATGTTTTGAACCATTCCTGTGACACTAGTTATAGATTCCGATGCTTCACTTCAGGTTTACTGTATCCCTCTGACCTTCTTTTTGACGATGAAACATAGAAATTGCATCGGAAATAAATAGAAAAGGCACAATTCCGACTCAAGTACAAGAAGACTGGCCCTTCTAACTGTATACGTTTTGAACCATTCCTGTGACACTAGTTATAGATTCTGATGCTTCACTTCAGGTTTACAGTATCCCTCTGACCTTCTTATTGACGATGAAACATAGATATTGCATCGGAATTAAATAGAAAAGGCACAAGGCCGACTTAAGTACAAGAAGACCGACTCTTCCTACTTTCTATGTTTTGAACCATTCCTGTGACACTAGTCATAGATTCCGATTCTTCACTTCAGGTTTACTGTATCCCTCTGACCTTCGTATTGACGATGAAACACAGATATTGCATCGGAATGAAATACAAAAGGCACAAAGCCTACGTAAGTACAAGAGGACTGACTCTTCTTACTGGCTATGATTTAAACCATTCCTGTGACACTAGTTAGAAATTCCGATGCTTCACTTCATGTTTTCGGTATCCCTCTGACCTTCTTATTGACGATGAAACACAGTAATTGCATCGGAATTAAATTGAAAAGGGCACAATGCCGACTTAAGTACAAGAAGACTGACTCTTCTTACTGACTATGTTTTGAACCATTCCTGTGACACTAGTTATAGATTCCGATGCTTCTCTTCAGGTTTACGGTATCCCTCTCACCTTCTTGTTGACGATGAAACACAGAAATTGCATCGGAATTAAATACAAAAGACACAATGCCGACTTAACTACATGTAGACTGACTCTTCCTACTGTCTATGTTTTGAAACATGCCTGTGACCTTAGTTATAGATTCCGATGCTTCATTTCTGGTATACTGTATCCCTTGAACCTTCTTATTGACGATGAAACACAGAAAGGGCATCGGAATTAAATAGAAGAGGCACAGTGACGACTTAAGTAAAAGAGGGCCTACTCTTCCTACTGTCTATGTTTTGAACCATTCCTGTGACACTAGTTATAGATTACGATGCTTCACTTCAGGTTTAATGTATCCCTCTGAGCTTCTTATTGACGATGAAACACAGAAATTGCATCGCAATTAAATACAAAAGGCACAATGCCGATTTAAGTGCAAGAAGACTGAATCTTCTTACTGTCTATGTTTTGAACTATTCCTGTGACGCTAGTTACAGATTCCGATGCATCACTTCAGGTTTTACCGCATCCCTCTGACGTTCTTATTAACGATGAAACAAAGAAATTGCATCGGAATTAAATACAAAAGGCACAATGCTGACTTAAATACAAGAAGACTGATTCTTCTTTCTGACTATGTTTTGAACCATTCCTGTGACACTAGTTATGGATTCCGATGCTTCACTTCAGGTTTACTGTATCCCTCTGAACTTCTTACTGACGATGAAACGCAGAAATTGCATCGGAATTAAATAGAAAAGGCACAATGCCGACTTAAGTGCAAGAAGAGTGACTCTTCTTACTGTCTATGGTTTGAAGCATTCCTGTGACTCTAGTTATAGGTTCCGATGCTTCACTTCAGGTTTACTGTATCCCTTGGACCTTCTTATTGACGATGGAACACAGAAATTTCATCGGAACTAAATAGAAAAGGCACAATGCCGACTTAAGTACAAGAAGACTGACTCTTCTTACTGCCTATGATTTAAACCATATCTGTAACGCTAGTTACAGATTCCGATGCTTCACTTCACGTTTACTGTATCCCTCTGACCATCTTATTGACGATGAAACACAGTAGTTGCATCGGAATTAAATAGAACAGGCACAATGCCGACTTAAGTAGAAGAAGACTGACTCTTCCTACTGTCTATGATTTGAACCAATCCTGTGACACTAGTTATAGATTACGATGCTTCACTTCAGGGTTATTGTATCCCTCTGACCTTCTTATTGACGATGAAACACAGAATTTGCATCGGAATTAAATACAAAAGGCACAATGCCGACTTAAGTACAAGAAGACTGACTCTTCTTACTGAATATGTTTTGAACCATTCCTGTGACACTAGTTATAGATTCCGATGCTTCACTTCAGGTTTACTGTATCCCTCTGAACTTCTTACTGACGATGAAACGCAGAAATTGCATCGGAATTAAATAGAAATGGCACAATGCCGACTTAAGTACAAGAAGACTGACTCTTCTTACTGTCTATGGTTTGAACCATTCCTGTGACACTAGTTATAGATTCCGATGCTTCACTTCGGGTTTACTGTATCCCTTGGACCTTCTTATTGACGATGAAACACAGAAATTGCACCGGAATTAAATAGAAAAGGCACAATGCCGACTTAAGTACAAGAAGACTGACTCCTCTTACCGTCTATGCTTTGAACCATTCCTGTGACACTAGTTATAGATTCCGATGCTTCACTTCAGGTTTACTGTATCCCTTGGACCTTCTTATTGACGATGAAACACAGAAATTGCATCGGAATTAAATAGAAAAGGGACAATGCCGACTTAAGTACAAGGAGACTGACTCTTCCTACTGTCTATGATTTGAACCATTCCTGTGACGCTAGTTACAGATTCCGATGCTTCACTTCACGTTTACTGTATCCCTCTGACCATCTTATTGACGATGAAACACAGAAATTGCATCGGAATGAAATAGAAATGGCTCAATGCCGACTTAAGTACAAGAAGACTGACTCTTCCTACTGTCTATGTTTGAACCAGTCCTGTGACACTAGTTATATATTCCGATGCATCACTTCAGGTTTTACCGCATCCCTCTGACCTTCTTATTGACGATGAAACAAAGAAATTGCATCGGAATTAAATACAAAAGGCACAGTGCTGACTTAAGTACAAGAAGACTGACTCTTCTTTCTGACTATGTTTGGAAGCATTCCTGTGACACTAGTTGTAGATTCCGATGCTTCACTTCAGGTTTATTGTATGCCTCTGACCTTCTTATTGACGATGAAACACAGAAATTGCATCGGAATTAAATACAAAAGGCACAATGCCGACTTAAGTACAAGAGGACTGACTCTTCTTACTGACTATGTTTGTATCCATTGCTGTGACACTAGTTATAGATTCCGATGCTTCACTTCAGGTTTACTGTATCCCTCTGACCTTCTTATTGACAATGAAACTCAGAAATTGCATCAAAATTAAATAGAAAAGGCACAATGCCGACTTAAGTACAAGGAGACTGACTCTTCTTTCTGACTATGTTTTGAACCATTCCTGTGACACTAGTTATAGATTCCGATGCTTCACTTCAGATTTACTTTATCCCTCTGACCTTCTTATTGACAATGAAACACAGAAATTGCATCGGAATTAAATAGAAAAGGCACAATGCTGACCTAAGTACAAGAAGGCTGAGTCTTCCTACTGTCTATGATTTAAACCATTCCTGTGACACTAGTTAGAGATTCCGATGCTTTATTTCAGCTTTCCTGTATCCCACGGACCTTCTAATTGACGATTAAATGCAGTTATTGCATCGGAATTAAATTGAAAACGGCACAATGCCGACTTAAGTACAAGAAGACTGACTCTTGTTACTGACTATGTTTTGAACCATTCCTGTGACACTAGTTATAGATTCCGATGCTTCACTTCAGGTTTACTGTATCCCTCTGACCTTCTTTTTGACGATGAAACATAGAAATTGCATCGGAAATAAATAGAAAAGGCACAATTCCGACTCAAGTACAAGAAGACTGGCCCTTCTAACTGCCTATGTTTTGAACCATTCCTGTGACACTAGTTATAGATTCCGATGCTTCACTTCAGGTTTACAGTATCCCTCTGACCTTCTTATTGACGATGAAACATAGATATTGCATCGGAATTAAATAGAAAAGGCACAATGCCGACTTAAGTACAAGAAGACCGACTCTTCCTACTTTCTATGTTTTGAACCATTCCTGTGACACTAGTCATAGATTCCGATTCTTCACTTCAGGTTTACTGTATCCCTCTGACCTTCTTATTGACGATGAAACACAGTTATTGCATCGGAATGAAATACAAAAGGCACAAAGCCTACGTAAGTACAAGAGGACTGACTCTTCTTACTGACTATGTTTTAAACCATTCCTGTGACACTACTTAGAAATTCCGATGCTTCACTTCATGTTTTTGGTATACCTCTGACCTTCTTATTGACGGTGAAACACAGTAATTGCATCGGAATTAAATTGAAAAGGGCACAATGCCGACTTAAGTACAAGAAGACTGACTCTTCTTACTGACTATGTTTTGAACCATTCCTGTGACACTAGTTATAGATTCCGATGCTTCACTTCAGGTTTACGGTATCCCTCTGACCTTCTTATTGACGATGAAACACAGAAATTGCATCGGAATTAAATACAAAAGACACAATGCCCACTTAACTACATGTAGACTGACTCTTCCTACTGTCTATGTTTTGAAACATGCCTGTGACCTTAGTTATAGATTCCGATGCTTCACATCTGGTATACTGTATCCCTTGGACCTTCTTATTGACGATGAAACACAGAAAGGGCATCGGAATTAAATAGAAGAGGCACAGTGCCGACTTAAGTACAAGAGGGCCTACTCTTCCTACGGTCTATGTGTTGAACCATTCCTGTGACACTAGTTATAGATTACGATGCTTCACTTCTGGTTTCCTGTATCCCTCTGACCTTCTTATTGACGATGAAACACAGAAATTGCATCGCAATAAAATACAAAAGGCACAATGCCGACTTAAGTACAAGAAGACTAACCTTTCTTACTGTCTATGTTTTCAACCACTCCTGTGACACTAGTTATAGATTCCGATGCTTCACTTCAGGTTTAATGTATCCCTCTGAGCTTCTTATTGACGATGAAACACAGAAATTGCATCGCAATTAAATACAAATGGCACAATGCCGATTTAAGTGCAAGAAGACTGAATCTTCTTACTGTCTATGTTTTGAACTATTCCTGTGACGCTAGTTACAGATTCCGATGCATCACTTCAGGTTTCACCGCGTCCCTCTGACCTTCTTATTAACGATGAAACAAAGAAATTGCATCGAAATTAAATACAAAAGGCACAATGCTGACTTAAATACAAGAAGACTGATTCTTCTTTCTGACTACGTTTTGAACCATTCCTGTGACACTAGTTATAGAATCCGATGCTTCACTTCAGGTTTACTGTATCCCTCTGAACTTCTTACTGACGATGAAACGCAGAAATTGCATCGGAATTAAATAGAAAAGGCACAATGCCGACTTAAGTGCAAGAAGAGTGACTCTTCTTACTGTCTATGGTTTGAAGCATTCCTGTGACTCTAGTTATAGATTCCGATGCTTCACTTCAGGTTTACTGTATCCCTTGGACCTTCTTATTGACGATGAAACACAGAAATTGCATCGAACTAAATAGAAAAGGCACAATGCCGACTTAAGTACAAGAAGACTGACTCTTCCTACTGCCTATGATTTAAACCATATCTGTAACGCTAGTTACAGATTCCGATGCTTCACTTCACGTTTACTGTATCCCTCTGACCATCTTATTGACGATGAAACACAGTAGTTGCATCGGAATTAAATAGAAAAGGCACAATGCCGACTTAAGTAGAAGAAGACTGACTCTTCCTACTGTCTATGATTTGAACCAATCCTGTGACACTAGTTATAGATTACGATGCTTCACTTCAGGATTATTGTATCCCTCTGACCTTCTTATTGACGAAGAAATCAGAAATTGCATCGGAATTAAATACAAAAGGCACAATGCCGACTTAAGTACAAGAAGACTGACTCTTCTTACTGACTATGTTTGGATCCATTGCTGTGACACTAGTTATAGATTCAGATGCTCCACTTCAGGTTTACTGTATCCCTCTGACCTTCTTATTGACGATGATACATAGAAATTACATCGGAATTAAATAGAAAAGGCACAATTCCGACTCAAGTACAAGAAGACTGGCACTTCTTACTGTCTATGTTTTGAACCATTCCTGTGACACTAGTTATAGATTACGATGCTTCACTTCAGGTTTACAGTATCCCTCTGACCTTATTATTTACGATGAAACATAGATATTGCATCGGAATTAAATAGAAAAGGCACAATGCCGACTTAAGTACAAGAAGACCGACTCTTCCTACTTTCTATGTTTTGAACCAATCCTGTGACACTAGTTATAGATTCCGATTCTTCACTTTATGTTTACTGTATCCCTCTGACCTTCTTATTGTCGATGAAACACAGATATTGCATCGGAATTAAATACAAAAGGCACAAAGCCGACGTAAGTACAAGAAGACTGACTCTTCTTACTGACTATGTTTTAAACCATTCCTGTGACACTAGTTAGAAATTCCGATGCTTCACTTCAGGTTTACGGTATCCCTCTGACCTTCTTATTGACGATGAAACACAGTAATTGCATCGGAATTAAATTGAAAAGGGCACAATGCCGACTTAAGTACAAGAAGACTGGCTCTTCTTACTGTCTATGTTTTGAACCATTCCTGTGACACTAGTTATAGATTCCGATGCTTCACTTCAGGTTTACTGTATCCCTTGGACCTTCTTATTGACGATGAAACACAGAAATTGCATCGGAATTAAATACAAAAGGCACAATGCCGACTTAAGTACAAGAAGACTGACTCTTCTTACTGATTATGTTTTGAACCATTCCTGTGACACTAGTTATAGATTCCGATGCTTCACTTCAGGTTTACGGTATCCCTCTGACCTTCTTATTGACGATGAAACACAGAAATTGCATCGGAATTAAATACAAAAGGCACAATGCCGACATAACTACATGTAGACTGACTCTTCCTACTGTCTATGTTTTGAAACATTAGTGTGACCTTAGTTATAGATTCCGATGCTTCATTTAAGGTTTACTGTATCCCTTGGACCTTCTTATTGACGATGAAACACAGAAAGGGCATCGGAATTAAATAGAAGAGGCACAGTGCCGACTTAAGTACAAGAAGACCTACTCTTCCCACTGTCTATGTTTTGAACCATTCCTGTGACACTAGTTATAGATTACGATGCTTCACTTCTGGTTTACTGTATCCCTCTGTCCTTCGTACTGACGATGAAACACAGAAATTGCATCGCAATAAAATACAAAAGGCACAATGCCGACTTAAGTACAAGAAGACTAACCTTTCTTACTGTCTATGTTTTGAACCATTCCTGTGACACTAGTTATAGAATCCGATGCTTCACTTCAGGTTTACTGTAAACTTTGGACCCTCTTATTGACGATGAAACACTGATATTGCATCGGAATTAAATAGAAAAGGCACAATGCCGACTTAAGTACATGTGGACTGATTCTTCTTACTGATTATATTTCGAACCATTCTTGTGACACTAGTTATAGATTCCGATGCTTCACTTCAGGTTTACTGTATCCCTCGGAACGTCTTACTGACGGTGATACACAGAAATTGCATCGGAATTAAATAGAAATGGCACATTGCCGACTTAAGTACAAGAAGACTGACTCTTCTTACTGTCTAAGGTTTGAACCACTCCTGTGACACTAGTTATAAATTCCGATGCTTCACTTCCGTTTTACTGTTTCCCTTGGACCTTCTTATTGACGATGGAACACAGAAATTGCATCGGAATTAAATAGAAAAGACACAATTCCGACTTAAGTACAAGAAGACTGACTCTTCCTGCTGTCTATGTTTTGAACCATTCCTGTGACACTAGTTACAGTTTCCGATGCTTCACTTCAGGTTTAATGTATCCCTCTGACCTTCTTATTGACGATGAAACCCAGAAATTGCATCGGAATTAAATACAAAAGGCAAAATGCCGACTTAAGTGCAAGAGGACTGACTCTTCTTACTGTCTATGATTTGCATTATTCCTGTGACGCTAGTTACAGATTCCGATGCTTCACTTCATGCTTACTGTATCCCTCTGACCATCTTATTGACGATGAAACACAGAAATTGCATCGGAATTAAATAGAAAAGACACAATGCCGACTTAAGTACAAGAAGACTGACTCTTCCTACTGTCTATGTTTTGAACCATTCCTGTGACACTAGTTACAGTTTCCGATGCTTCACTTCAGGTTTAATGTATCCCTCTGACCTTCTTATTGACGATGAAAGCCAGAAATTGCATCGGAATTAAATACAAAAGGCAAAATGCCGACTTAAGTGCAAGAAGACTGACTCTTCTTACTGTCTATGTTTTGAACCATTCCTGTGACGCTTGTTACTGATTCCGATGCTTCACTTCAGGTTTACTGCATTCCTCTGACCTTCTTATTGCCGATGGAACACAGAAATTGCATCGGAATTAAATACAAAAGGCACAATGCCGACTTAAGTACAAGAAGACTGACTCTTCTTACTGACTATGCTTTGAACCATTCCTGTGACACTAGTTATAGATTCCGATGATTCACTTCAAGTTTACTGTATCCCTTGAACCTTCTTATTGACGATGAAACACAGAAATTGCATCGGAATTAAATACAAAAGGCACAATGCCGACTTAAGTACAGGAAGACAGATTCTTCTTATTGAATATGTTTGAACCATTTCTGTGACGCTAGTTATAGATTCCGATGCTCCACTTCATATTTACTGTATCCCTCTGACCATCTTATTGACGATGAAACGCAGAAATTGCGTCGGAATTAAATAGAAAAGGCACAATGCCGACTTAAGTGCAAGAAGACTGACTCTTCTTACTGACTATGTTTTGAACCATTCCTGTGAGACTAGTTATAGATTCCGATGCATCACCTTAGGTTCACAGTATCCCTTGGACCTTCCTATTGACGATGAAACACAGAAATTGCATCGGTATTAAATACAAAAGGCACAATGCCGACTTAAGTACAAGAAGACTGACCCTTCTTACTGTCTATGTTTTGAACCATTCCTGTGACACTAGTTATAGATTCCGATGCTTCACTTCAGGTTAATGTATCCCTCTGCACTTCTTATTGACGATGAAACACAGAAATTGCATCGGAATTAAATACAAAAATCAAAATGCCGACTTAAGCACAAGAAGACTGACTCAACTTACTGTCTATGATTTGAACAATTCCTGTGACACTAGTTATAGATTACGATGATTCACGTCTGGTTTACTGTATTCCTTGGACCTCCGTATTGACGATATAACACAGAAATCGCATCGGAATTAAATAGAAAAGCACAATGCCGACTTAAGTACAAGAAGATTGACTCTCCTTTCTGACTATGTTTGGAAGCATTCCTGTGACACTAGTTATAGATTCCGATGCTTCACTTCAGGTTTACTGTATCCCTCTGACTATGTTATTGACGATGAAACGCAGAAATTGCATCGGAATTAAATAGAAATGGCACAATGCCGACTTAAGTACAAGAAGACTAACCATTCTTACTGTCTATGCTTTGAACTATTCCTGTGACACTAGTTATAGATTCCTATGCTTCACTTCAGGTTTATTGTATCTCTCTGACCTTCTTATTGACGATGAAACACAGATATTGCATCGGAATTAAATAGAAAATGCACAATGCCGACCTAAGTACAAGAAGACTGATTCTTCTTACTGAATATGTTTTGAACCATTCCTGTGACACTAGTTATAGACTCTGATGTTTCACTTCAGGTTTATTGTATCCCTCTGACCTTCTTATTGACGATGAAACACAGATATTGCATCGGAATTAAATAGAAAAGGCACAATGCCGACTTAAGTACAGGAAGACTGATTCTTCTTATTGAATATGTTTGAACCATTTTTGTGACGCTAGTTATAGATTCCGATGCTTCACTTCATATTTACTGTATCCCTCTGACCATCTTATTGACGGTGAAACACAGAAATTGCATCGGAATTAAATAGAAAGGGCACAATGCCGACTTAAGTACAAGAAGACTGACTCTTCCTACTGTCTATGTTTTGAACCAGTCCTGTGACACTAGTTATAGATTCCGATGCTTCACTTCAGGTTTAATGTATCCCTCTGACCTTCTTATTGACTATGAAACACAGAAATTGCATCGGAATTAAATACAAAATGCACAATGCCGACTCAAGTGCAAGAAGACTGACTCTTCTTACTGTCTATGTTTTGAACCATTCCTGTGACGCTAGTTACAGATTCCGATCCATCACTTCAGGTTTACTGCATCTTTCTGACCTTCTTATTGACGATGAAACACAGAAATTGCATCGGAATTAAATACAAAAGGAACAATGCCGACTTAAGTACAAGAAGACTGACTCTTCTTACTGACTATGTTATGAACCATTCCTGTGACACTAGTTATAGATTCCGATGATTCACTTCAGGATTACTGTATCACTTGGACCTTCTTATTGACGATGAAACACAGAAATTGCATCGGAATTAAATAGAAAACGCACAATGCTGACCTAAGTACAAGAAGACTGAGTCTTCCTACTGTCTATGTTTTAAACCATTCCTGTGACACTAGTTAGAGATTCCGATGATTCACTTCAGATTTACTGTATCCCTCTGACCTTCTAATTGACGATGAAACACAGTAATTGCATCGGAATTAAATTGAAAAGGGCACAATGCCGACTTAAGTACAAGAAGACTGACTATTCTTACTAACTATGTTTTGAAGCATTCCTGTGACACTAGTTATAGATTCCGATGCTTCACTTCAGGTTTACAGTAACCCTCTGACCTTCTTATTGGCGATGAAACAAGGAAATTCCATCGGAATTAAATACAAAATGCACAATGCCGCCTTAAGTACAAGAAAACTGACTCTTCTTACTGACTGTTTTGAACCACTCCTGTGGCACTAGTTATAGATTCCGATGTTTCACTTCAGGTTTACTGTATCCCTCTGACCTTCTTATTTACGATGAAACACAGAAATTGCATTGGAATTATATACAAATGGCACAATGCCACTTAAGTACAAGAAGACTAACTCTCCTTACTGTCAATGGTTTGAACCATTCCTGTGACACTACTTATAGATTCCGATGCATCACTTAAGGTTTACTGTATCCCTTGGACCTTCCTATTGACGATGAAACACAGAAACTGCATCGGTATTCAATACAAAAGGCACAATGCCGACTTAAATACAAGAAGACTGACCCTTCTTACTGTCTATGTTTTGAACCATTCCTGTGACACTAGTTATAGATTCCGATGCTTCATTTCAGGTTTACTGTAACTCTTGGACCTTCTTATTGACGATGAAACACAGAAATTGCATCGCAATTGAATACAAAATGCACAATGCCGCCTTAAGTACAAGAAGACTGACTCTTCTTACTGACTGTTTTGAATTATTCCTGTGGCACTAGTTATAGACTCCGATGTTCCACTTCAAGTTTACTGTATCCCTCTGACCTTCTTATTGACGATGAAACACAGATATTGCATTGGAATTATATACAAATGGCACAATGCCACTTAAGTACAAGAAGACTAACTCTCCTTACTGTCAATGTTTTGAACCATTCCTGTGACACTAGTTATAGATTCCGATGCATCACTTTAGGTTTACTGTATCCCTTGGACCTTCCTATTGACGATGAAACACAGAAATTGCATCGGTATTAAATACAAAAGGCACAATGCCGACTTAAGTACAAGAAGACTGACCCTTCTTACTGTCTATGTTTTGAACCATTCCTGTGACACTAGTTATACATTCCGATGCTTCACTTCAGGTTTACTGTAACTCTTGGACCTTCCAATTGACGATGAAACACAGAAATTACATCGGAATTAAATAGAAAAGGCGCAATGTCGACTTAAATACAGGCAGACTGACTCTTCTTTCTGACTATGTTTTGAACCATTCCTGTGACACTAGTTATAGATTCCGATGCTTCACTTCAGGTTTACTGTATCCCTCTGCACTTCTTATTGACTATGAAACACAGAAATTGCATCGGAATTAAATACAAAAATCAAAATGCCGACTTAAGCACAAGAAGACTGACTCAACTTACTGTCTATGATTTGAACCATTCCTGTGACACTAGTTATAGATTACAATGATTCACGTCTGGTTTACTGTATTCCTTGGACCTCCGTATTGACGATGAAACACAGATATTGCATCGGAAATAAATAGAAAAGCACAATGCCGACTTAAGTACAAGAAGATTGACTCTTCTTTCTGACTATGTTTGGAAGCATTCCTGTGACACTAGTTATAGATTCCGATGCTTAACTTCAGGTTTATTGTATCCCTCTGACCTTCTTATTGACGATGAAACACAGATAATGCGTCGGAATTAAATAGAAAAGGCACAATGCCGCCCTAAGTACAAGAAGTCTGATTCTTCTTACTGAATATGTTTTGAACCATTCCTGTGACACTAGTTATAGACTCTGATGTTTCACTTCAGGTTTATTGTATCCCTCTGACCTTCTTATTGACGATGAAACTCAGATGTTGCATCGGAATTAAATAGAAAAGGCACAATGCCGACTTAAGTACAGGAAGACTGATTCTTCTTATTGAATATGTTTGAACCATTTTTGTGACGCTAGTTATAGATTCCGATGCTTCACTTCATATTTACTGTATCCCTCTGACCATCTTATTGACGATGAAACACAGAAATTGCATCGGAATTAAATAGAAAGGGCACAAAGCCGACTTAAGTACAAGAAGACTGAATCTTCCTACTGTCTATGCTTTGAACCAGTCCTGTGACACTAGTTATAGATTCCGATGCTTCACTTCAGGTTTAATGTATCCCTCTGACCTCCTTATTGACGATGAAACACAGAAATTGCATCGGAATTAAATACAAAAGGAACAATGCCGACTTAAGTACAAGAAGACTGACTCTTCTTACTGACTACGTTTTGAACCAATCCTGTGACACTAGTTATAGATTCCGATGATTCACTTCAGGATTACTGTATCCCTTGGACCTTCTTATTGACGATGAAACACAGAAATTGCATCGGAATTAAACAGAAAACGCACAATGCCGACCTAAGTACAAGAAGACAGAGTCTTCCTACTGTCTATGTTTTAAACCATTCCTGTGACACTAGTTAGAGATTCCGATGATTCACTTCAGATTTACTGTATCCCTCTGACGTTCTAATTGACGATGAAACACAGTAATTGCATCGGAATTAAATTGAAAAGGGCACAATACCGACTTAAGTACAAGAAGACTGACTATTCTTACTAACTATGTTTTGAAGCATTCCTGTGACACTAGTTATAGATTCCGATGCTTCACTTCAGGTTTACTGTAACCCTCTGACCTTCTTATTGGCGATGAAACACAGAAATTCCATCGGAATTAAATACAAAATGCACAATGCCGCCTTAAGTACAAGAAGACTGACTCTTCTTACTGACTGTTTTGAACCACTCCTGTGGCACTAGTTATAGATTCCGATGCTTCACTTCAGGTTTACTGTATCCCTCTGCACTTCTTATTGACGATGAAACACAGAAATTGCATCGGAATTAAATACAAAAATCAAAATGCCGACTTAAGCACAAGAAGACTGACTCAACTTACTGTCTATGATTTGAACCATTCCTGTGACACTAGTTATAGATTACGATGATTCACGTCTGGTTTACTGTATTCCTTGGACCTCCGTATTGACGATGAAACACAGAAATTGCATCGGAATTAAATAGAAATGGCACATTGCCGACTTAAGTACAAGAAGACTGACTCTTCTTACTGTCTAAGGTTTGAACCACTCCTGTGACACTAGTTATAAATTCCGATGCTTCACTTCCGTTTTACTGTTACCCTTGGACCTTCTTATTGACGATGGAACACAGAAATTGCATCGGAATTAAATAGAAAAGGCACAATGCCGACTTAAGTACAAGAAGACTGACTCTTCTTACTGTCTATGATTTGCATTATTCCTGTGACGCTAGTTACAGATTCCGATGCTTCACTTCAGGCTTACTGTATCCCTCTGACCTTCTTATTGGCGATGAAACAAGGAAATTCCATCGGAATTAAATACAAAATGCACAATGCCGCCTTAAGTACAAGAAGACTGACTCTTCTTACTGACTGTTTTGAACCACTCCTGTGGCACTAGTTATAGATTCCGATGTTTCACTTCAGGTTTACTGTATCCCTCTGACCTTCTTATTTACGGTGAAACACAGAAATTGCATTGGAATTATATACAAATGGCACAATGCCACTTAAGTACAAGAAGACTAACTCTCCTTACTGTCAATGTTTTGAACCATTCCTGAGACAATAGTTATAGATTCCGATGCATCACTTTAGGTTTACTGTATCCCTTGGACCTTCCTATTGACGATGAAACACAGAAACTGCATCGGTATTAAATACAAAAGGCACAATGCCGACTTAAGTACAAGAAGAATGACCCTTCTTACTGTCTATGTTTTGAACCATTCCTGTGACACTAGTTATAGATTCCGATGCTTCATTTCAGGTTTACTGTAACTCTTGGACCTTCGTATTGACGATGAAACACAGAAATTGCATCGCAATTGAATACAAAATGCACAATGCCGCCTTAAGTACAAGAAGACTGACTCTTCTTACTGACTGTTTTGAATTATTCCTGTGGCACTAGTTATAGACTCCGATGTTCCACTTCAGGTTTACTGTATCCCTCTGACCTTCTTATTGGCGATGAAACACAGATATTGCATTGGAATTATATACAAATGGCACAATGCCACTTAAGTACAAGAAGACTAACTCTCCTTACTGTCAATGTTTTGAACCATTCCTGTGACACTAGTTATAGATTCCGATGCATCACCTTAGGTTTACTGTATCCCTTGGACCTTCCTATTGACGATGAAACACAGAAATTGCATCGGTATTAAATACAAAAGGCACAATGCCGACTTAAGTACAAGAAGACTGACCCTTCTTACTGTCTATGTTTTGAACCATTCCTGTGACACTAGTTATAGATTCCGATGCTTCACTTCAGGTTTACTGTATCCCTCTGCACTTCTTATTGACTATGAAACACAGAAATTGCGTCGGAATTAAATACAAAAATCAAAATGCCGACTTAAGCGCAAGAAGACTGACTCAACTTAGTGTCTATGATTTGAACCATTCCTGTGACACTAGTTATAGATTACGATGATTCACGTCTGGTTTACTGTATTCCTTGGACCTCCGTATTGACGATGAAACACAGATATTGCATCGGAATTAAATAGAAAAGCACAATGCCGACTTAAGTACAAGAAGATTGACTCTTCTTTCTGACTATGTTTGGAAGCATTGCTGTGACACTAGTTATAGATTCCGATGCTTAACTTTAGGTTTATTGTATCCCTCTGACCTTCTTATTGACGATGAAACACAGATAATGCGTCGGAATTAAATAGAAAAGGCACAATGCCGACTTAAGTACAAGAAGTCTGATTCTTCTTACTGAATATGTTTTGAACCATTCCTGTGACACTAGTTACAGATTCCGATGCTTCACATCAGGTTTACTGTATCCCTCTGACCATCTTATTGACGATGAAACGCAGAAATTGCAACGGAATTAAATAGAAATGGCACAATGCCGACTTAAGTACAAGAAGACTAACCATTCTTACTGTCTATGCTTTGAACTATTCCTGTGACACTAGTTATAGATTCCGATGTTTCATTTCAGGTTTATTGTATCCCTCTGACCTTCTTATTGACGATGAAACACAGATATAGCATCGGAATTAAATAGAAAAGGCACAATGCCGCCCTAAGTACAAGAAGACTGATTCTTCTTACTGAATATGTTTTGAACCATTCCTGTGACACTAGTTATAAACTCTGATGTTTCACTTCAGGTTTATTGTATCCCTCTGACCTTCTTATTGACGATGAAACTCAGCTATTGCATCGGAATTAAATAGAAAAGGCACAATGCCGACTCAAGTACAGGAAGACTGATTCTTCTTATTGAATATGTTTGAACCATTTTTGTGACGCTAGTTATAGATTCCGATGCTTCACTTCATATTTACTGTATCCCTCTGACCATCTTATTGACGATGAAACACAGAAATTGCATCGGAATTAAATAGAAAGGGCACAATGCCGACTTAAGTACAAGAAGACTGAATCTTCCTACTGTCTATGCTTTGAACTATTCCTGTGACACTAGTTATAGATTCCGATGCTTCACTTCAGGTTTATTGTATCCCTCTGACCTTCTTATTGACGATGAAACACAGATATAGCATCGGAATTAAATAGAAAAGGCACAATGCCGCCCTAAGTACAAGAGGACTGATTCTTCCTACTGAATATGTTTTGAACCATTAATGTGACACCAGTTATTGATTCCGATGCTTCACTTCAGGTTTACTGTATCCCTCTGCACTTCTTATTGACGATGAAACACAGAAATTGCATCGGAATTAAATACAAAATTCAAAATGCCGACTTAAGCACAAGAAGACTGACTCAACTTACTGTCTATGATTTGAACCATTCCTGTGACACTAGTTATAGATTACGATGATTCACGTCTGGTTTACTGTATTCCTTGGACCTCCGTATTGACGATGAAACACAGAAATTGCATCGGAATTAAGTAGAAATGGCACATTGCCGACTTAAGTACAAGAAGACTGACTCTTCTTACTGTCTAAGGTTTGAACCACTCCTGTGACACTAGTTATAAATTCCGATGCTTCACTTCCCTTTTACTGTTTCCCTTGGACCTTCTTATTGACGATGGAACACAGAAATTGCATCGGAATTAAATAGAAAAGGCACAATGCCGACTTAAGTACAAAAAGACTGACTCTTCCCACTGTCTATGTTTTGAACCATACCTGTGACACTAGTTATAGATTCCGATGCTTCACTTCAGGTTTATTGTATCCCTCTGACCTTCTTATTGACGATGAAACACAGAAATTGCATCGGAATTAAATAGAAAAGGCACAATGCCGACTTAAGTACAAAAAGACTGACTCTTCCTACTGTCTATGTTTTGAACCATTCCTGTGACACTAGTTATAGATTCCGATGCTTCACTTCAGGTTTATTGTATCCCTCTGACCTTCTTATTGACGATGAAACTCAGATATTGCATCGGAATTAAATAGAAAAGGCACAATGCCGACTTAAGTACAGGAAGACTGATTCTTCGTATTGAATATGTTTGAACCATTTTTGTGACGCTAGTTATAGATTTCGATGCTTCACTTCATATTTACTGTATCCCTCTGACCATCTTATTGACGATGAAACACAGAAATTGCATCGGAATTAAATAGAAAGGGCACAATGCCGACTTAAGTACAAGAAGACTGAATCTTCCTACTGTCTATGCTTTGAACCAGTCCTGTGACACTAGTTATAGATTCCGATGCTTCACTTCAGGTTTAATGTATCCCTCTGACCTTCTTATTGACGATGAAACACAGAAATTGCATCGGAAATAAATACAAAAGGAACAATGCCGACTTAAGTACAAGAAGACTGACTCTTCTTACTGACTATGTTTTGAACCATTCCTGTGACACTAGTTATAGATTCCGATGATTCACTTCAGGATTACTGTATCGCTTGGACCTTCTTATTGACGATGAAACACAGAAATTGCATCGGAATTAAATACAAAAGGCACAATGCCGACTTAAGTACAGGAAGACAGATTCTTCTTATTGAATATGTTTGAACCATTTCTGTGACGCTAGTTATAGATTCCGATGCTTCACTTCATATTTACTGTATCCCTCTGACCATCTTATTGACGATGAAACACAGAAATTGCATCGGAATTAAATAGAAAGGGCACAATGCCGACTTAAGTACAAGAAGACTGAATCTTCCTACTGTCTATGCTTTGAACTATTCCTGTGACACTAGTTATAGATTCCGATGCTTCACTTCAGGTTTATTGTATCCCTCTGACCTTCTTATTGACGATGAAACACAGATATAGCATCGGAATTAAATAGAAAAGGCACAATGCCGCCCTAAGTACAAGAGGACTGATTCTTCCTACTGAATATGTTTTGAACCATTAATGTGACACTAGTTATAAACTCTGATGTTTCACTTCAGGTTTATTGTATCCCTCTGACCTTCTTATTGACGATGAAACTCAGCTATTGCATCGGAATTAAATAGAAAAGGCACAATGCCGACTCAAGTACAGGAAGACTGATTCTTCTTATTGAATATGTTTGAACCATTTTTGTGACGCTAGTTATAGATTCCGATGCTTCACTTCATATTTACTGTATCCCTCTGACCATCTTATTGACGATGAAACACAGAAATTGCATCGGAATTAAATAGAAAGGGCACAATGCCGACTTAAGTACAAGAAGACTGAATCTTCCTACTGTCTATGCTTTGAACTATTCCTGTGACACTAGTTATAGATTCCGATGCTTCACTTCAGGTTTATTGTATCCCTCTGACCTTCTTATTGACGATGAAACACAGATATAGCATCGGAATTAAATAGAAAAGGCACAATGCCGCCCTAAGTACAAGAGGACTGATTCTTCCTACTGAATATGTTTTGAACCATTAATGTGACACCAGTTATTGATTCCGATGCTTCACTTCAGGTTTACTGTATCCCTCTGCACTTCTTATTGACGATGAAACACAGAAATTGCATCGGAATTAAATACAAAATTCAAAATGCCGACTTAAGCACAAGAAGACTGACTCAACTTACTGTCTATGATTTGAACTATTCCTGTGACACTAGTTATAGATTCCGATGCTTCACTTCAGGTTTATTGTATCCCTCTGACCTTCTTATTGACGATGAAACTCAGATATTGCATCGGAATTAAATAGAAAAGGCACAATGCCGACTTAAGTACAGGAAGACTGATTCTTCGTATTGAATATGTTTGAACCATTTTTGTGACGCTAGTTATAGATTTCGATGCTTCACTTCATATTTACTGTATCCCTCTGACCATCTTATTGACGATGAAACACAGAAATTGCATCGGAATTAAATAGAAAGGGCACAATGCCGACGTAAGTACAAGAAGACTGAATCTTCCTACTGTCTATGCTTTGAACCAGTCCTGTGACACTAGTTATAGATTCCGATGCTTCACTTCAGGTTTAATGTATCCCTCTGACCTTCTTATTGACGATGAAACACAGAAATTGCATCGGAAATAAATACAAAAGGAACAATGCCGACTTAAGTACAAGAAGACTGACTCTTCTTACTGACTATGTTTTGAACCATTCCTGTGACACTAGTTATAGATTCCGATGATTCACTTCAGGATTACTGTATCGCTTGGACCTTCTTATTGACGATGAAACACAGAAATTGCATCGGAATTAAATACAAAAGGCACAATGCCGACTTAAGTACAGGAAGACAGATTCTTCTTATTGAATATGTTTGAACCATTTCTGTGACGCTAGTTATAGATTCCGATGCTTCACTTCATATTTACTGTATCCCTCTGACCATCTTATTGACGATGAAACACAGAAATTGCGTCGGAATAAAATAGAAAAGGCACAATGCCGACTTAAGGACAAGAAGACTGACTCTTCTTACTGTCTAAGGTTTGAACCACTCCTGTGACACTAGTTATAAATTCCGATGCTTCACTTCCGTTTTACTATTTCCCTTGGACCTTCTTATTGACGATGGAACACAGAAATTGCATCGGAATTAAATAGAAAAGGCACAATGCCGACTTAAGTACAAGAAGACTGACTCTTCTTACTGTCTATGATTTGCATTATTCCTGTGACGCTACTTACAGATTCCGATGCTTCACTTCAGGCTTACTGTATCCCTCTGACCATCTTATTGACGATGAAACACAGAAATTGCATCGGAATTAAATAGAAAGGGCACAATGCCGACTTAAGTACAAGAAGACTGACTCTTCCTACTGTCTATGTTTTGAACCAGTAGTGTGACACTAGTTATAGATTCCGATGCTTCACTTCAGGTTTAATGTATCCCTCTGACCTTCTTATTGACTATGAAACACAGAAATTGCATCGGAATTAAATACAAAATGCACAATGCCGACTCAAGTGCAAGAAGACTGACTCTTCTTACTGTCTATGTTTTGAACCATTCCTGTGACGCTAGTTACAGATTCCGATCCATCACTTCAGGTTTACTGCATCTTTCTGACCTTCTTATTGACGATGAAACACAGAAATTGCATCGGAATTAAATACAAAAGGAACAATGCCGACTTAAGTACAAGAAGACTGACTCTTCTTACTGACTATGTTATGAACCATTCCTGTGACACTAGTTATAGATTCCGATGATTCACTTCAGGATTACTGTATCACTTGGACCTTCTTATTGACGATGAAACACAGAAATTGCATCGGAATTAAATAGAAAACGCACAATGCTGACCTAAGTACAAGAAGACTGAGTCTTCCTACTGTCTATGTTTTAAACCATTCCTGTGACACTAGTTAGAGATTCCGATGATTCACTTCAGATTTACTGTATCCCTCTGACCTTCTAATTGACGATGAAACACAGTAATTGCATCGGAATTAAATTGAAAAGGGCACAATGCCGACTTAAGTACAAGAAGACTGACTATTCTTACTAACTATGTTTTGAAGCATTCCTGTGACACTAGTTATAGATTCCGATGCTTCACTTCAGGTTTACAGTAACCCTCTGACCTTCTTATTGGCGATGAAACAAGGAAATTCCATCGGAATTAAATACAAAATGCACAATGCCGCCTTAAGTACAAGAAGACTGACTCTTCTTACTGACTGTTTTGAACCACTCCTGTGGCACTAGTTATAGATTCCGATGTTTCACTTCAGGTTTACTGTATCCCTCTGACCTTCTTATTTACGATGAAACACAGAAATTGCATTGGAATTATATACAAATGGCACAATGCCACTTAAGTACAAGAAGACTAACTCTCCTTACTGTCAATGGTTTGAACCATTCCTGTGACACTACTTATAGATTCCGATGCATCACTTAAGGTTTACTGTATCCCTTGGACCTTCCTATTGACGATGAAACACAGAAACTGCATCGGTATTCAATACAAAAGGCACAATGCCGACTTAAATACAAGAAGACTGACCCTTCTTACTGTCTATGTTTTGAACCATTCCTGTGACACTAGTTATAGATTCCGATGCTTCATTTCAGGTTTACTGTAACTCTTGGACCTTCTTATTGACGATGAAACACAGAAATTGCATCGCAATTGAATACAAAATGCACAATGCCGCCTTAAGTACAAGAAGACTGACTCTTCTTACTGACTGTTTTGAATTATTCCTGTGGCACTAGTTATAGACTCCGATGTTCCACTTCAAGTTTACTGTATCCCTCTGACCTTCTTATTGACGATGAAACACAGATATTGCATTGGAATTATATACAAATGGCACAATGCCACTTAAGTACAAGAAGACTAACTCTCCTTACTGTCAATGTTTTGAACCATTCCTGTGACACTAGTTATAGATTCCGATGCATCACTTTAGGTTTACTGTATCCCTTGGACCTTCCTATTGACGATGAAACACAGAAATTGCATCGGTATTAAATACAAAAGGCACAATGCCGACTTAAGTACAAGAAGACTGACCCTTCTTACTGTCTATGTTTTGAACAATTCCTGTGACACTAGTTATAGATTCCGATGCTTCACTTCAGGTTTACTGTATCCCTCTGCACTTCTTATTGACTATGAAACACAGAAATTGCATCGGAATTAAATACAAAAATCAAAATGCCGACTTAAGCACAAGAAGACTGACTCAACTTACTGTCTATGATTTGAACCATTCCTGTGACACTAGTTATAGATTACAATGATTCACGTCTGGTTTACTGTATTCCTTGGACCTCCGTATTGACGATGAAACACAGATATTGCATCGGAATTAAATAGAAAAGCACAATGCCGACTTAAGTACAAGAAGATTGACTCTTCTTTCTGACTATGTTTGGAAGCATTCCTGTGACACTAGTTATAGATTCCGATGCTTAACTTCAGGTTTATTGTATCCCTCTGACCTTCTTATTGACGATGAAACACAGATAATGCGTCGGAATTAAATAGAAAAGGCACAATGCCGCCCTAAGTACAAGAAGTCTGATTCTTCTTACTGAATATGTTTTGAACCATTCCTGTGACACTAGTTATAGACTCTGATGTTTCACTTCAGGTTTATTGTATCCCTCTGACCTTCTTATTGACGATGAAACTCAGATGTTGCATCGGAATTAAATAGAAAAGGCACAATGCCGACTTAAGTACAGGAAGACTGATTCTTCTTATTGAATATGTTTGAACCATTTTTGTGACGCTAGTTATAGATTCCGATGCTTCACTTCATATTTACTGTATCCCTCTGACCATCTTATTGACGATGAAACACAGAAATTGCATCGGAATTAAAGAGAAAGGGCACAAAACCGACTTAAGTACAAGAAGACTGAATCTTCCTACTGTCTATGCTTTGAACCAGTCCTGTGACACTAGTTATAGATTCCGATGCTTCACTTCAGGTTTAATGTATCCCTCTGACCTCCTTATTGACGATGAAACACAGAAATTGCATCGGAATTAAATACAAAAGGAACAATGCCGACTTAAGTACAAGAAGACTGACTCTTCTTACTGACTATGTTTTGAACCAATCCTGTGACACTAGTTATAGATTCCGACGATTCACTTCAGGATTACTGTATCCCTTGGACCTTCTTATTGACGATGAAACACAGAAATTGCATCGGAATTAAACAGAAAACGCACAATGCCGACCTAAGTACAAGAAGACAGAGTCTTCCTACTGTCTATGTTTTAAACCATTCCTGTGACACTAGTTAGAGATTCCGATGATTCACTTCAGATTTACTGTATCCCTCTGACGTTCTAATTGACGATGAAACACAGTAATTGCATCGGAATTAAATTGAAAAGGGCACAATACCGACTTAAGTACAGGAAGACTGACTATTCTTACTAACTATGTTTTGAAGCATTCCTGTGACACTAGTTATAGATTCCGATGCTTCACTTCAGGTTTACTGTAACCCTCTGACCTTCTTATTGGCGATGAAACACAGAAATTCCATCGGAATTAAATACAAAATGCACAATGCCTCCTTAAGTACAAGAAGACTGACTCTTCTTACTGACTGTTTTGAACCACTCCTGTGGCACTAGTTATAGATTCCGATGCTTCACTTCAGGTTTACTGTATCCCTCTGCACTTCTTATTGACGATGAAACACAGAAATTGCATCGGAATTAAATACAAAAATCAAAATGCCGACTTAAGCACAAGAAGACTGACTCAACTTACTGTCTATGATTTGAACCATTCCTGTGACACTAGTTATAGATTACGATGATTCACGTCTGGTTTACTGTATTCCTTGGACCTCCGTATTGACGATGAAACACAGAAATTGCATCGGAATTAAATAGAAATGGCACATTGCCGACTTAAGTACAAGAAGACTGACTCTTCTTACTGTCTAAGGTTTGAACCACTCCTGTGACACTAGTTATAAATTCCGATGCTTCACTTCCGTTTTACTGTTACCCTTGGACCTTCTTATTGACGATGGAACGCAGAAATTGCATCGGAATTAAATAGAAAAGGCACAATGCCGACTTAAGTACAAGAAGACTGACTCTTCTTACTGTCTATGATTTGCATTATTCCTGTGACGCTAGTTACAGATTCCGATGCTTCACTTCAGGCTTACTGTATCCCTCTGACCTTCTTATTGGCGATGAAACAAGGAAATTCCATCGGAATTAAATACAAAATGCACAATGCCGCCTTAAGTACAAGAAGACTGACTCTTCTTACTGACTGTTTTGAACCACTCCTGTGGCACTAGTTATAGATTCCGATGTTTCACTTCAGGTTTACTGTATCCCTCTGACCTTCTTATTTACGGTGAAACACAGAAATTGCATTGGAATTATATACAAATGGCACAATGCCACTTAAGTACAAGAAGACTAACTCTCCTTACTGTCAATGTTTTGAACCATTCCTGAGACAATAGTTATAGATTCCGATGCATCACTTTAGGTTTACTGTATCCCTTGGACCTTCCTATTGACGATGAAACACAGAAACTGCATCGGTATTAAATACAAAAGGCACAATGCCGACTTAAGTACAAGAAGAATGACCCTTCTTACTGTCTATGTTTTGAACCATTCCTGTGACACTAGTTATAGATTCCGATGCTTCATTTCAGGTTTACTGTAACTCTTGGACCTTCGTATTGACGATGAAACACAGAAATTGCATCGCAATTGAATACAAAATGCACAATGCCGCCTTAAGTACAAGAAGACTGACTCTTCTTACTGACTGTTTTGAATTATTCCTGTGGCACTAGTTATAGACTCCGATGTTCCACTTCAGGTTTACTGTATCCCTCTGACCTTCTTATTGACGATGAAACACAGATATTGCATTGGAATTATATACAAATGGCACAATGCCACTTAAGTACAAGAAGACTAACTCTCCTTACTGTCAATGTTTTGAACCATTCCTGTGACACTAGTTATAGATTCCGATGCATCACCTTAGGTTTACTGTATCCCTTGGACCTTCCTATTGACGATGAAACACAGAAATTGCATCGGTATTAAATACAAAAGGCACAATGCCGACTTAAGTACAAGAAGACTGACCCTTCTTACTGTCTATGTTTTGAACCATTCCTGTGACACTAGTTATAGATTCCGATGCTTCACTTCAGGTTTACTGTATCCCTCTGCACTTCTTATTGACTATGAAACACAGAAATTGCGTCGGAATTAAATACAAAAATCAAAATGCCGACTTAAGCGCAAGAAGACTGACTCAACTTAGTGTCTATGATTTGAACCATTCCTGTGACACTAGTTATAGATTACGATGATTCACGTCTGGTTTACTGTATTCCTTGGACCTCCGTATTGACGATGAAACACAGATATTGCATCGGAATTAAATAGAAAAGCACAATGCCGACTTAAGTACAAGAAGATTGACTCTTCTTTCTGACTATGTTTGGAAGCATTGCTGTGACACTAGTTATAGATTCCGATGCTTAACTTTAGGTTTATTGTATCCCTCTGACCTTCTTATTGACGATGAAACACAGATAATGCGTCGGAATTAAATAGAAAAGGCACAATGCCGACTTAAGTACAAGAAGTCTGATTCTTCTTACTGAATATGTTTTGAACCATTCCTGTGACACTAGTTACAGATTCCGATGCTTCACATCAGGTTTACTGTATCCCTCTGACCATCTTATTGACGATGAAACGCAGAAATTGCAACGGAATTAAATAGAAATGGCACAATGCCGACTTAAGTACAAGAAGACTAACCATTCTTACTGTCTACGCTTTGAACTATTCCTGTGACACTAGTTATAGATTCCGATGTTTCATTTCAGGTTTATTGTATCCCTCTGACCTTCTTATTGACGATGAAACACAGATATAGCATCGGAATTAAATAGAAAAGGCACAATGCCGCCCTAAGTACAAGAAGACTGATTCTTCTTACTGAATATGTTTTGAACCATTCCTGTGACACTAGTTATAAACTCTGATGTTTCACTTCAGGTTTATTGTATCCCTCTGACCTTCTTATTGACGATGAAACTCAGCTATTGCATCGGAATTAAATAGAAAAGGCACAATGCCGACTCAAGTACAGGAAGACTGATTCTTCTTATTGAATATGTTTGAACCATTTTTGTGACGCTAGTTATAGATTCCGATGCTTCACTTCATATTTACTGTATCCCTCTGACCATCTTATTGACGATGAAACACAGAAATTGCATCGGAATTAAATAGAAAGGGCACAATGCCGACTTAAGTACAAGAAGACTGAATCTTCCTACTGTCTATACTTTGAACTATTCCTGTGACACTAGTTATAGATTCCGATGCTTCACTTCAGGTTTATTGTATCCCTCTGACCTTCTTATTGACGATGAAACACAGATATAGCATCGGAATTAAATAGAAAAGGCACAATGCTGCCCTAAGTACAAGAGGACTGATTCTTCCTACTGAATATGTTTTGAACCATTAATGTGACACCAGTTATTGATTCCGATGCTTCACTTCAGGTTTACTGTATCCCTCTGCACTTCTTATTGACGATGAAACACAGAAATTGCATCGGAATTAAATACAAAATTCAAAATGCCGACTTAAGCACAAGAAGACTGACTCAACTTACTGTCTATGATTTGAACCATTCCTGTGACACTAGTTATAGATTACGATGATTCACGTCTGGTTTACTGTATTCCTTGGACCTCCGTATTGACGATGAAACACAGAAATTGCATCGGAATTAAATAGAAATGGCACATTGCCGACTTAAGTACAAGAAGACTGACTCTTCTTACTGTCTAAGGTTTGAACCACTCCTGTGACACTAGTTATAAATTCCGATGCTTCACTTCCCTTTTACTGTTTCCCTTGGACCTTCTTATTGACGATGGAACACAGAAATTGCATCGGAATTAAATAGAAAAGGCACAATGCCGACTTAAGTACAAAAAGACTGACTCTTCCCACTGTCTATGTTTTGAACCATACCTGTGACACTAGTTATAGATTCCGATGCTTCACTTCAGGTTTATTGTATCCCTCTGACCTTCTTATTGACGATGAAACACAGAAATTGCATCGGAATTAAATAGAAAAGGCACAATGCCGACTTAAGTACAAAAAGACTGACTCTTCCTACTGTCTATGTTTTGAACCATTCCTGTGACACTAGTTATAGATTCCGATGCTTCACTTCAGGTTTATTGTATCCCTCTGACCTTCTTATTGACGATGAAACTCAGATATTGCATCGGAATTAAATAGAAAAGGCACAATGCCGACTTAAGTACAGGAAGACTGATTCTTCGTATTGAATATGTTTGAACCATTTTTGTGACGCTAGTTATAGATTTCGATGCTTCACTTCATATTTACTGTATCCCTCTGACCATCTTATTGACGATGAAACACACAAATTGCATCGGAATTAAATAGAAAAGCCACAATGCCGACTTAAGTACAAAAAGACTGACTCTTCCTACTGTCTATGTTTTGAACCATTCCTGTGACACTAGTTATAGATTCCGATGCTTCACTTCAGGTTTATTGTATCCCTCTGACCTTCTTATTGACGATGAAACTCAGATATTGCATCGGAATTAAATAGAAAAGGCACAATGCCGACTTAAGTACAGGAAGACTGATTCTTCTTATTGAATATGTTTGAACCATTTTTGTGACGCTAGTTATAGATTCCGATGCTTCACTTCATATTTACTGTATCCCTCTGACCATCTTATTGACGATGAAACACAGAAATTGCATCGGAATTAAATAGAAAGGGCACAATGCCGACTTAAGTACAAGAAGACTGAATCTTCCTACTGTCTATGCTTTGAACCAGTCCTGTGACACTAGTTATAGATTCCGATGCTTCACTTCAGGTTTAATGTATCCCTCTGACCTTCTTATTGACGATGAAACACAGAAATTGCATGGGGATTAAATACAAAAGGCACAATGCCGACTCAAGTGCAAGAAGACTGACTCTTCTTGCTGTCAATGCTTTGAACCATTCCTGTGACGCTAGTTACAGATTCCGATCCATCACTTCAGGTTTACTGCATCCCTCTGACCTTCTTATTGACGATGAAACACAGAAATTGCATCGGAAATAAATACAAAAGGAACAATGCCGACTTAAGTACAAGAAGACTGACTCTTCTTACTGACTATGTTTTGAACCATTCCTGTGACACTAGTTATAGATTCCGATGATTCACTTCAGGATTACTGTATCCCTTGGACCTTCTTATTGACGATGAAACACAGAAATTGCATCGGAATTAAATAGAAAACGCACAATGCCGACCTAAGTACAAGAAGACAGAGTCTTCCTACTGTCTATGTTTTAAACCATTCCTGTGACACTAGTTAGAGATTCCGATGATTCACTTCAGATTTACTGTATCCCTCTGAATTTCTAATTGACGATGAAACACAGTAATTGCATCGGAATTAAATTGAAAAGGGCACAATGCCGACTTAAGTACAAGAAGACTGACTATTCTTACTAACTATGTTTTGAAGCATTCCTGTGACACTAGTTATAGATTCCGATGCTTCACTTCAGGTTTACTGTAACCCTCTGACCGTCTTATTGGCGATGAAACACAGAAATTCCATCGGAATTAAATACAAAATGCACAATGCCGCCTTAAGTACAAGAAGACTGGCTCTTCTTACTGACTGTTTTGAACCACTCCTGTGGCACTAGTTATAGATTCCGATGCTTCACTTCAGGTTTACTGTATCCCTCTGCACTTCTTATTGACGATGAAACACAGAAATTGCATCGGAATTAAATACAAAAATCAAAATGCCGACTTAAGCACAAGAAGACTGACTCAACTTACTGTCTATGATTTGAACCATTCCTGTGACACTAGTTATAGATTACGATGATTCACGTCTGGTTTACTGTATTCCTTGGACCTCCGTATTGACGATGAAACACAGAAATTGCATCGGAATTAAATAGAAATGGCACATTGCCGACTTAAGTACAAGAAGACTGACTCTTCTTACTCTCTAAGGATTGAACCACTCCTGTGACACTAGTTATAAATTCCGATGCTTCACTTCCGTTTTACTGTTTCCCTTGGACCTTCTTATTGACGATGGAACGCAGAAACTGCATCGGAATTAAATAGAAAAGGCACAATGCCGACTTAAGTACAAGAAGACTGACTCTTCTTATTGTCTATGATTTGCATTTTTCCTGTGACGCTAGTTACAGATTCCGATGCTTCACTTCAGGCTTACTGTATCCCTCTGACTATCTTATTGACGATGAAACACAGAAATTGCATCGGAATTAAATAGAAAAGGCACAATGCCGACTTAAGTACAAAAAGACTGACTCTTCCTACTGTCTATGTTTTGAACCATTCCTGTGACACTAGTTATAGATTCCGATGCTTCACTTCAGGTTTAATGTATCCCTCTGACCTTCTTATTGACGATGAAACCCAGAAATTGCATCGGAATTAAATACAAAAGGCAAAATGCCGACTTAAGTGCAAGAAGACTGACTCTTCTTACTGTCTATGTTTTGAACCATTCCTGTGACGCTTGTTACTGATTCCGATGCTTCACTTCAGGTTTACTGCATCCCTCTGACCTTCTTATTGCCGATGGAACACAGAAATTGCATCGGAATTAAATACAAAAGGCACAAGGCCGACTTAAGTACAAGAAGGCTGACTCTTCTTACTGACTATGTTTTGAACCATTCCTGTGACACTAGTTATAGATTCCGATGATTCACTTCAAGTTTACTGTATCCCTTGAATTTTCTTATTGACGATGAAACACAGAAATTGCATCGGAATTAAATAGAAAAGGCGCAATGCCGACTTAAGGACAAGAAGACTGACTCTTCCTACTGTCTACGTTTTGAACCAGTCCTGTGACACTAGTTATAGATTCCGATGCTTCACTTCAGGTTTAATGTATCCCTCTGACCTTCTTATTGACGATGAAACACAGAAATTGCATCGGAATTAAATACAAAAGGCACAATGCCGACTTAAGTGCAAGAAGACTGACTCTTCTTACTGACTATGTTTTGAACCATTCCTGTGAGACTAGTTATAGATTCTGATGCATCACCTTAGGTTTACAGTATCCCTTGGACCTTCCTATTGACGATGAAACACAGAAATTGCATCGGTATTACATACAAAAGGCACAGTGCCGACTTAAGTACAAGAAGACTGACCCTTCTTACTGTCTATGTTTTGAACCATTCCTGTGACACTAGTTATAGATTCCGATGCATCACCTTAGGTTTACAGTATCCCTTGGACCTTCCTATTGACGATGAAACACAGAAATTGCATCGGTATTAAATGCAAAAGGCACAATGCCGACTTAAGTACAAGAAGACTGACCCTTCTTACTGTCTATGTTTTGAACCATTCCTGTGACACTAGTTATACATTCCGATGCTTCACTTCAGGTTTACTGTAACTCTTGGACCTTCCAATTGACGATGAAACACAGAAATTACATCGGAATTAAATAGAAAAGGCGCAATGTCGACTTAAATACAGGCAGACTGACTCTTCTTTCTGACTATGTTTTGAACCATTCCTGTGACACTAGTTATAGATTCCGATGCTTCACTTCAGGTTCACTGTATCAATCTGACCTTCTTATTGACGATGAAAGACAGAAATTGCATCGGAATTAAATAGAAAACGCACAATGCCGACCTAAGTACAAGAAGACTAAATCTTCCTACTGTCTATGTTTTAAACCATTCCTGTGACACTAGTTAGAGATTCCGATGATTCACTTCAGATTTACTGTATCCCTCTGACCTTCTAATTGACGATGAAACACAGTAATTGCATCGGAATTAAATTGAAAAGGGTAGAATGCAGACTTAAGTACAAGAAGACTGACTCTTCTTACTGACTATGTTTTGAACCATTCCTATGACACTAGTTATAGATTCCGATGCTACACTTCAGGTTTACTGTAACTCTTGGACCTTCTAATTGACGATGAAACACAGAAATTGCATCGCAAATAATTACAAAATGCACAATGCCGCCTTAAGTACAAGAAGAATGACTCTTCTTACTGACTGTTTTGAACCATTCCTGTGGCACTAGTTATAGATTCCGATGTTCCACTTCAGGTTTACTGTATCCCTCTGACAATCTTATTGACGATGAAACGCAGAAATTGCATCGGAATTACATAGAAATGGCACAATGCCGACTTAAGTACAAGAAGACTAACCATTCTTACTGTCTATGCTTTGAACTATTCCTGTGACACTAGTTATAGATTCCGATGCTTCACTCCAGGTTTATTGTATCCCTCTGACCTTCTTATTGACGATGAAACACAGATATTGCATCTTAATTAAATAGAAAAGGCACAATGCCGACCTAAGTACAAGAAGACTGATTCTTCTTACTGAATATGTTTTGAACCATTCCTGTGACACTAGTTATAGACTCTGATGTTTCACTTCAGGTTTATTGTATCCCTCTGACCTTCTTATTGACGATGAAACACAGATATTGCATCGGAATTAAATAGAAAAGGCACAATGCCGACTTAAGTACAGGAAGACTGATTCTTCTTATTGAATATGTTTGAACCATTTTTGTGACGCTAGTTATAGATTCCGATGCTTCACTTCATATTTACTGTATCCCTCTGACCATCTTATTGACCTTGAAACACAGAAATTGCATCGGAATTAAATAGAATGGGCACAATGCCGACTTAAGTACAAGAAGAATGACTCTTCCTACTGTCTATGTTTTGAACCAGTCCTGTGACACTAGTTATAGATTCCGATGCTTCACTTCAGGTTTAATGTATCCCTCTGACCTTCTTATTGACGATGAAACACAGAATTTGCATCGGAATTAAATACAAAATCCACAATGCCGATTCAAGTGCAAGAAGACTGACTCTTCTTACTGTCTATGTTTTAAACCATTCCTGTGACGCTAGTTACAGATTCCGATCCATCACTTCAGGTTTACTGCATCCCTCTGACCTTCTTATTGACGATGAAACACAGAAATTGCATCGGAATTAAATACAAAAGGAACAATGCCGACTTAAGTACAAGAAGATTGACTCTCCTTTCTGACTATGTTTGGAAGCATTCCTGTGACACTAGTTATAGATTCCGATGCTTCACTTCAGGTTTACTGTATCCCTCTGACAATCTTATTGACGATGAAACGCAGAAATTGCATCGGAATTAAATAGAAATGGCACAATGCCGACTTAAGTACAAGAAGACTAACCATTCTTACTGTCTATGCTTTGAACTATTCCTGTGACACTAGTTATAGATTCCGATGCTTCACTCCAGGTTTATTGTATCCCTCTGACCTTCTTATTGACGATGAAACACAGATATTGCATCTTAATTAAATTGAAAAGGAACAATGCCGACTTAAGTACAAGAAGACTGACTCTTCTTACTGACTATGTTTTGAACCATTCCTGTGACACTAGTTAGAGATTCCGATGATTCACTTTAGATTTACTGTATCCCTCTGACCTTCTAATTGACGATGAAACACAGTAATTGCATCGGAATTAAATTGAAAAGGGCACAATGCCGACTTAAGTACAAGAAGACTGACTATTCTTACTAACTATGTTTTGAAGCATTCCTGTGACACTAGTTATAGATTCCGATGCTTCACTTCAGGTTTACAGTAACCCTCTGACCTTCTTATTGGCGATGAAACAAGGAAATTCCATCGGAATTAAATACAAAATGCACAATGCCGCCTTAAGTACAAGAAGACTGACTCTTCTTACTGACTGTTTTGAACCAATCCTGTGGCACTAGTTATAGATTCCGATGATTCACTTCAGGATTACTGTATCCCTTGGACCTTCTTATTGACGATGAAACACAGAAATTGCATCGGAATTAAATAGAAAACGCACAATGCCGACCTAAGTACAAGAAGACAGAGTCTTCCTACTGTCTATGTTTTAAACCATTCCTGTGACACTAGTTAGAGACTCCGATGATTCACTTCAGATTTACTGTATCCCTCTGACCTTCTAATTGACGGTGAAACACAGTAATTGAATCGGAATTAAATTGAAAAGGGCACAAGCCGACTTAAGTACAAGAAGACTGACCCTTCTTACTGTCTATGTTTTGAACCATTCCTGTGACACTAGTTATAGATTCCGATGCTTCATTTCAGGTTTACTGTAACTCTTGGACCTTCTTATTGACGATGAAACACAGAAATTGCATCGCAATTGAATACAAAATGCACAATGCCGCCTTAAGTACAAGAAGACTGACTCTTCTTACTGACTGTTTTGAATTATTCCTGTGGCACTAGTTATAGACTCCGATGTTCCACTTCAGGTTTACTGTATCCCTCTGCACTTCTTATTGACTATGAAACACAGAAATTGCATCGGAAGTAAATACAAAAATTAAAATGCCGACGTAAGCACAAGAAGACTGACTCAACTTACTGTCTATGATTTGAACCATTCCTGTGACACTAGTTATAGATTACGATGATTCACGTCTGGTTTACTGTATTCCTTGGACCTCCGTATTGACGATGAAACACAGATATTGCATCGGAATTAAATAGAAAAGCACAATGCCGACTTAAGTACAAGAAGATTGACTCTTCTTTCTGACTATGTTTGGAAGCATTCCTGTGACACTAGTTATAGATTCCGATGCTTAACTTCAGGTTTATTGTATCCCTCTGACCTTCTTATTGACGATGAAACACAGATAATGCGTCGGAATTAAATAGAAAAGGCACAATGCCGACTTAAGTACAAGAAGTCTGATTCTTCTTACTGAATATGTTTTGAACCATTCCTGTGACACTAGTTACAGATTCCGATGCTTCACTTCAGGTTTACTGTATCCCTCTGACCATCTTATTGACGATGAAACGCAGAAATTGCAACGGAATTAAATAGAAATGGCACAATGCCGACTTAAGTACAAGAAGACTAACCATTCTTACTGTCTATGCTTTGAACTATTCCTGTGACACTAGTTATAGATTCCGATGCTTCACTTCAGGTTTATTGTATCCCTCTGACCTTCTTATTGACGATGAAACACAGATATAGCATCGGAATTAAATAGAAAAGGCACAATGCCGCCCTAAGTACAAGAAGACTGATTCTTCTTACTGAATATGTTTTGAACCATTCCTGTGACACTAGTTATAGACTCTGATGTTTCACTTCAGGTTTATTGTATCCCTCTGACCTTCTTATTGACGATGAAACTCAGATATTGCATCGGAATTAAATAGAAAAGGCAAAATGCCGACTTAAGTACAGGAAGACTGATTCTTCTTATTGAATATGTTTGAACCATTTTTGTGACGCTAGTTATAGATTCCGATGCTTCACTTCATATTTACTGTATTCCTCTGACCATCTTATTGACGATGAAACACAGAAATTGCATCGGAATTAAATAGAAAGGGCACAATGCCGACTTAAGTACAAGAAGACTGAATCTTCCTACTGTCTATGCTTTGAACCAGTCCTGTGACACTAGTTACAGATTCCGATGCTTCACTTCAGGCTTAATGTATCCCTCTGACCTTCCTTATTGACGATGAAACACAGAAATTGCATCGGAATTAAATACAAAAGGCACAATCCCGACTCAAGTGCAAGAAGACTGACTCTTCTTACTGTCTATGCTTTGAACCATTCCTGTGACGCTAGTTACAGATTCCGATCCATCACTTCAGGTTTACTGCATCCCTCTGACCTTCTTATTGACGATGAAACACAGAAATTGCATCGGAATTAAATACAAAAGGAACAATGCCGACTTAAGTACAAGAAGACTGACTCTTCTTACTGACTATGTTTTGAACCATTCCTGTGACACTAGTTATAGATTCCGATGATTCACTTCAGGATTACTGTATCCCTTGGAACTTCTTATTCACGATGAAACACAGAAATTGCATCGGAATTAAATAGAAAACGCACAATGCCGACCTAAGTACAAGAAGACAGAGTCTTCCTACTGTCTATGTTTTAAACCATTCCTGTGACACTAGTTAGAGATTCCGATGATTCTCTTCAGATTTACTGTATCCCTCTGACCTTCTAATTGACGATGAAACACAGTAATTGCATCGGAAGTAAATTGAAAAGGGCACATTGCCGACTTAAGTACAAGAAGACTGACTATTCTTACTAACTATGCTTTGAAGCATTCCTGTGACACTAGTTATAGATTCCGATGCTTCACTTCAGGTTTACTGTAACCCTCTGACCTTCTTATTGGCGATGAAACACAGAAATTCCATCGGAATTAAATACAAAATGCACAATGCCGCCTTAAGTACAAGAAGACTGACTCTTCTTACTGACTGTTTTGAACCACTCCTGTGGCACTAGTTATAGATTCCGATGCTTCACTTCAGGTTTACTGTATCCCTCTGCACTTCTTATTGACGATGAAACACAGAAATTGCATCGGAATTAAATACAAAAATCAAAATGCCGACTTAAGCACAAGAAGACTGACTCAACTTACTGTCTATGATTTGAACCATTCCTGTGACACTAGTTATAGATTACAATGATTCACGTCTGGTTTACTGTATTCCTTGGACCTCCGTATTGACGATGAAACACAGAAATTGCATCGGAATTAAATAGAAAAGCACAATGCCGACTTAAGTACAAGAAGACTGACTCTTCTTTCTGACTATGTTTGGAAGCATTCCTGTGACACTAGTTATTGATTTTGATGCTTCACTTCAGGTTTATTGTATCCCTCTGACCTTCTTATTGTCGATGAAACACAGATAATGCGTCGGAATTAAATAGAAAAGGCACAATGCCGACTTAAGTACAAGAAGACTGATTCTTCTTACTGAATATGTTTTGAACCATTCCTGTGACACTAGTTACAGATTCCGATGCTTCACTTCAGGTTCACTGTATCCCTCTGACCATCTTTTTGACGATGAAACGCAAAAATTGCATCGGAATTAAGTAGAAATGGCACAATGCCGACTTAAGTACAAGAAGACTAACCATTCTTACTGTCTATGCTTTGAACTATTCCTGTGACACTAGTCATAGATTCCGATGCTTCACTTCAGGTTTATTGTATCCCTCTGACCTTCTTATTGACGATGAAACACAGATATTGCATCGGAATTAAATAGAAAAGGCACAATGCCGACCTAAGTACAAGAAGACTGAGTCTTCCTACTGTCTATGTTTTAAACCATTCCTGTGACACTAGTTAGAGATTCCGATGATACACTTCAGATTTACTGTAGCCCTCTGACCTTCTAATTGACGATGAAACACAGTAATTGCATCGGAATTAAATTGAAAAGGGCACAATGCCGACTTTGGTACAAGAAGACTGACTCTTCTTACTGACTATGTTTTGAACCATTCCTATGACACTAGTTATAGATTCCGATGCTTCACTTCAGGTTTACTATATCCCTCTGCACTTCTTATTGACGATGAAACGCAGAAATTGCATCGGAATTAAATAGAAATGGCACAATGCCGACTTAAGTACAAGACGACCAACCATTCTTACTCTCTATGCTTTGAACTGTTCCTGTGACACTAGTTATAGATTCCGATGCTTCACTTCAGGTTTATTGTATCCCCCTGACCTTCTTATTGACGATGAAAAACAGATATAGCATCGGAATTAAAGAGAAAAGGCACAATGCCGACTTAAGTACAGGAAGACTGATTCTTCTTATTGAATATGTTCGAACCATTTTTGTGACGCTAGTTATAGATTCCGATGCTTCCATTCATATTTACTGTATACCTCTGACCTTCATATTGACGATGAAACACAGAAATTGCATCGGAATTAAATACAAAAGGCACAATGCCGACTCAAGTGCAAGAAGACTGACTCTTCTTACTGTCTATGCTTTGAACCATTCCTGTGAAACTAGTTGCAGATTCCGATGCATCACTTCAGGTTAACTGCATCCCTCTGACCTTCTTATTGACGATGAAACACAGAAATTGCATCGGAATTAAATACAAAAGGCACAATGCCGACTTAAGTACAAGAAGACTGACTCTCCTTACTGACTATGTTTTGAACCATTCCTGTGACACTAGTTATAGATTCCGATGATTCACTTCAGGATTACTGTATCCCTTGGACCTTCTTATTGACGATGAAACACAGAAATTGCATCGGAATTAAATACAAAAGGCACAATGCCGACTTAAGTACATGAAGACTGACTCTTCTTACTGACTGTTTTGAACCATTCCTGTGGCACTAGATATAGATTCCGATGTTTCACTTCAGGTTTACTGTATCCCTCTGACCTTCTTATTGACGATGAAACACAGAAATTGCATGGGAATTATATACAAATGGCACAAAGCCACTTAAGTACAAGAAGACTAACTCTCCTTACTGTCAATCTTTTGAACCATTCCTGTGACACTAGTTATAGATTCCGATGCTTCACTTCAGGTTTACTGTATCCCTCTGCACTTCTTATTGACGATGAAACACAGAAATTGCATCGGAATTAAATACAAAAATCAAAATGCCGACTTAAGCACAAGAAGACTGTCTCAACTTACTGTCTATTATTTGAACCATTCCTGTGACACTTGTTATAGATTACAATGATTCACGTCAGGTTTACTGTATTCCTTGGACCTAAGTATTGACGATGAAACACAGAAATTGCATCGGAATTAAATAGAAAAGCACAATGCCGACTTAAGTACAAGAAGACTGACTCTTCTTTCTGACTATGTTTGGAAGCATTCCTGTGACACTAGTTATGGATTCCGATGCTTCACTTCAGGTTTATTGAATCCCGCTGACCTTCTTATTGACGATGAAACACAGATAATGCGTCGGAATTAAATAGAAAAGGCACAATGCCGACTTAAGTACAAGAAGACTGGTTCTTCTTACTGAATATGTTTTGAACCATTCCTGTCACACTAGTTACAGATTCCGATGCTTCACTTCAGGTTTACTGTATCCCTCTGACCATCTTATTGACGATGAAACGCAGAAATTGCATCGGAATTAAATAGAAATGGCACAATGCCGACTTAAGTACAAGAAGACTAACCATTCTTACTGTCTATGCTTTGAACTATTCCTGTGACACTAGTTATAGATTCCGATGCTTCACTTCCGGTTTATTGTATCCCTCTGACCTTCTTATTGACGATGAAACACAGATATTGCATCGGAATTAAATAGAAAAGGCACAATGCCGACCTAAGTACAAGAAGACTGATTCCTCTTAATGAATATGTTTGAACCATTTCTGTGACGCTAGTTATAGATTCCGATGCTTCACTTCATATTTACTGTATCCCTCTGACGATCTTATTGACGATGAAACACAGAAATTGCATCGGAATTAAATAAAAAAGGGCACAATGCCGACTTAAGTACAAGAAGACTGACTCTTCTTACTTTCTATGTTTTGAACCAGTCCTGTGACACTAGTTACAGATTCCGATGCTTCACTTCAGATTTAATGTATCCCTCTGACCTTCTTATTGACGATGAAACACAGAAATTGCATCGGAATTAAATACAAAATGCACAATGCCGACTTAAGTGCAAGAAGACTGACTCTTCTTACTGACTATGTTTTGAACCATTCCTGTGAGACTAGTTATAGATTCCGATGCATCACCTTAGGTTTACAGTATCCCTTGGACCTTCCTATTGACGATGAAACACAGAAATTGCATCGGTATTAAATACAAAAGGCACAATGCCGACTTAAGTACAAGAAGACTGACCCTTCTTACTGTCTATGTTTTGAACCATTCCTGTGACACTAGTTATGGATTCCGATGCATCACATTAGGTTTACAGTATCCCTTGGACCTTCCTATTGACGATGAAACATAGAAATTGCATCGGTATTAAATGCAAAAGGCACAATGCCGACTTAAGTACAAGAAGACTGACCCTTCTTACTGTCTATGTTTTGAACCATTCCTGTGACACTAGTTATAGATTCCGATGCTTCACTTCAGGTTTACTGTAACTCTTGGACCTTCTAATTGACGATGAAACACAGAAATTACATCGGAATTAAATAGAAAAGGCGCAATGCCGACTTAAATACAGGCAGACTGACTCTTCTTTCTGACTATGTTTTGAACAATTCCTGTGACACTAGTTATAGATTCCGATGCTTCACTTCAGGTTTACTGTATCCCTCTGACCTTCTTATTGACGATGAAAGTTAGAAATTGCATCGGAATTAAATTGAAAACGCTCAATGCCGACCTAAGTACAAGAAGACTGAGTCTTCCTACTGTCTATGTTTTAGACCATTCCTGTGACACTAGTTAGAGATTCCGATGATTCACTTCAGATTTACTGTATCCCTCTGACCTTCTAATTGACGATGAAACACAGTAATTGCATCGGAATTAAATTGAAAAGGGTACAATGCAGACTTAAGTACAAGAAGACTGACTCTTCTTACTGACTATGTTTTGAACCATTCCTATGACACTAGTTATAGATTCCGATGCTTCACTTCAGGTTTACTGTAACTCTTGGACCTTCTAATTGACGATGAAACCCAGAAATTGCATTGCAATTAAATACAAAATGCACAATGCCGCCTTAAGTACAAGAAGAATGACTCTTCTTACTGACTGTTTTGAACCATTCCTGTGGCACTAGTTATAGATTCCGATGTTCCACTTCAGGTTTACTGTATCCCTCTGACCTTCTTATTGACGATGAAACACAGAAATTGCATTGAAATTAAATACAAATGGCACAATGCCACTTAAGTACAAGAAGACTAACTCTCCTTACTGTCAATGTTTTGAACCATTCCTGTGAGACTAGTTATAGATTCCGATGCATCACCTTAGGTTTACAGTATCCCTTGGACCTTCCTATTGACGATGGAACACAGAAATTGCATCGGTATTAAATACAAAAGGCACAATGCCGACTTAAGTACAAGAAGACTGACCCTTCTTACTGTCTATGTTTTGAACCATTCCTGTGACACTAGTTATAGATTCCGATGCTTCACTTCAGGTTAATGTATCCCTCTGCACTTCTTATTGACGATGAAACACAGAAATTGCATCGGAATTAAATACAAAAATCAAAATGCCGACTTAGGCACAAGAAGACTGACTCAACTTACTGTCTATGATTTGAACCATTCCTGTGACACTAGTTATAGATTACGATGATTCACGTCTGGTTTACTGTATTCCTTGGACCTCCGTATTGACGATGAAACACAGAAATCGCATCGGAATTAAATAGAAAAGCACAATGCCGACTTAAGTACAAGAAGATTGACTCTCCTTTCTGACTATGTTTGGAAGCATTCCTGTGACACTAGTTATAGATTCCGATGCTTCACTTCAGGTTTACTGTATCCCTCTGACAATCTTATTGACGATGAAACGCAGAAATTGCATCGGAATTAAATAGAAATGGCACAATGCCGACTTAAGTACAAGAAGACTAACCATTCTTACTGTCTATGCTTTGAACTATTCCTGTGACACTAGTTATAGATTCCGATGCTTCACTTCAGGTTTATTGTATCCCTCTGACCTTCTTATTGACGATGAAACACAGATATTGCATCTTAATTAAATAGAAAAGGCACAATGCCGACCTAAGTACAAGAAGACTGATTCTTCTTACTGAATATGTTTTGAACCATTCCTGTGACACTAGTTATAGACTCTGATGTTTCACTTCAGGTTTATTGTATCCCTCTGACCTTCTTATTGACGATGAAACACAGATATTGCATCGGAATTAAATAGAAAAGGCACAATGCCGACTTATGTACAGGAAGACTGATTCTTCTTATTGAATATGTTTGAACCATTTTTGTGACGCTAGTTATAGATTCCGATGCTTCACTTCACATTTACTGTATCCCTCTGACCATCTTATTGACGATGAAACACAGAAATTGCATCGGAATTAAATAGAAAGGGCACAATGCCGACTTAAGTACAAGAAGACTGACTCTTCCTACTGTCTATGTTTTGAACCAGTCCTGTGACACTAGTTATAGATTCCGATGCTTCCCTTCAGGTTTAATGTATCCCTCTGACCTTCTTATTGACGATGAAACACAGAAATTACATCGGAATTAAATATAAAATGCACATTGCCGACTCAAGTGCAAGAAGACTGACTCTTCTTACTGTCTATGTTTTGAACCATTCCTGTGACGCTAGTTACAGATTCCGATCCATCACTTCAGGTTTACTGCATCCCTCTGACCTTCTTATTGACGATGAAACACAGAAATTGCATCGGAATTAAATACAAAAGGGACAATGCCGACTTAAGTACAAGAAGACTGACTCTTCTTACTGACTGTTTTGAACCACTCCTGTGGCACTAGTTATAGATTCCGATGATTCACTTCAGGATTACTGTATCCCTTGGACCTTCTTATTGACGATGAAACACAGAAATTGCATCGGAATTAAATAGAAAACGCACAATGCCGACCTAAGTACAAGAAGACAGAGTATTCCTACTGTCTATGTTTTAAACCATTCCTGTGACACTAGTTAGAGATTCCGATGATTCACTTCAGATTTACTGTATCCCTCTGACCTTCTAATTGACGATGAAACACAGTAATTGCATCGGAATTAAATTGAAAAGGGCACAATGCCGACTTAAGTACAAGAAGACTGACCCTTCTTACTGTCTATGTTTTGAACCATTCCTGTGACACTAGTTATAGATTCCGATGCTTCATTTCAGGTTTACTGTAACTCTTGGACCTTCTTATTGACGATGAAACACAGAAATTGCATCGCAATTGAATACAAAATGCACAATGCCGCCTTAAGTACATGAAGACTGACTCTTCTTACTGACTGTTTTGAATTATTCCTGTGGCACTAGTTATAGACTCCGATGTTCCACTTCAGGTTTACTGTATCCCTCTGCACTTCTTATTGACTATGAAACACAGAAATTGCATCGGAATTAAATACAAAAATCAAAATGCCGACTTAAGCACAAGAAGACTGACTCCACTTACTGTCTATGATTTGAACCATTCCTGTGACACTAGTTATAGATTACGATGATTCACGTCTGGTTTACTGTATTCCTTGGACCTCCGTATTGACGATGAAACACAGATATTGCATCGGAATTAAATAGAAAAGCACAATGCCGACTTAAGTACAAGAAGATTGACTCTTCTTTCTGACTATGTTTGGAAGCATTCCTGTGACACTAGTTATAGATTCCGATGCTTAACTTCAGGTTTATTGTATCCCTCTGACCTTCTTATTGACGATGAAACGCAGATAATGCGTCGGAATTAAATAGAAAAGGCACAATAACGACTTAAGTACAAGAAGTCTGATTCTTCTTACTGAATATGTTTTGAACCATTCCTGTGACACTAGATACAGATTCCGATGCTTCACTTCAGGTTTACTGTATCCCTCTGACCATCTTATTGACGATGAAACGCAGAAATTGCAACGGAATTAAATAGAAATGGCACAATGCCGACTTAAGTACAAGAAGACTAACCATTCTTACTGTCTATGCTTTGAAATATTCCTGTGACACTAGTTATAGATTCCGATGCTTCACTTCAGGTTTATTGTATCCCTCTGACCTTCTTATTGACGATGAAACACAGATATAGCATCGGAATTAAATAAAAAAGTCACAATGCCGCCCTAAGTACAAGAAGACTGATTCTTCTTACTGAATATGTTTTGAACCATTCCTGTGACACTAGTTATAGACTCTGATGTTTCACTTCAGGTTTATTGTATCCCTCTGACCTTCTTATTGACGATGAAACTCAGATATTGCATCGGAATTAAATAGAAAAGGCACAATGCCGACTTAAGTACAGGAAGACTGATTCTTCTTATTGAATATGTTTGAACCATTTTTGTGACGCTAGTTATAGATTCCGATGCTTCACTTCATATTTACTGTATTCCTCTGACCATCTCATTGACGATGAAACACAGAAATTGCATCGGAATTAAATAGAAAGGGCACAATGCCGACTTAAGTACAAGAAGACTGAATCTTCCTACTGTCTATGCTTTGAACCAGTCCTGTGACACTAGTTATAGATTCCGATGCTTCACTTCAGGTTTAATGTATCCCTCTGACCTTCCTTATTGACGATGAAACACAGAAATTGCATCGGAATTAAATACAAAAGGCACAATGCCGACTCAAGTGCAAGAAGACTGACTCTTCTTACTGTCTATGCTTTGAACCATTCCTGTGACGCTAGTTACAGATTCCGATCCATCACTTCAGGTTTACTGCATCCCTCTGACCTTCTTATTGACGATGAAACACAGAAATTGCATCGGAATTAAATACAAAAGGAACAATGCCGACTTAAGTACAAGAAGACTGACTCTTCTTACTGACTATGTTTTGAACCATTCCTGTGACACTAGTTATAGATTCCGATGATTCACTTCAGGATTACTGTATCCCTTGGACCTTCTTATTGACGATGAAACACAGAAATTGCATCGGAATTAAATAGAAAACGCACAATGCCTACCTAAGTACAAGAAGACTGACTATTCTTACTAACTATGTTTTGAAGCATTCCTGTGACACTAGTTATAGATTCCGATGCTTCACTTCAGGTTTACTGTAACCCTCTGACCTTCTTATTGGCGATGAAACACAGAAATTCCATCGGAATTAAATACAAAATGCACAATGCCGCCTTAAGTACAAGAAGACTGACTCTTCTTACTGACTGTTTTGAACCACTCCTGTGGCACTAGTTATAGATTCCGATGCTTCACTTCAGGTTTACTGTATCCCTCTGCACTTCTTATTGACGATGAAACACAGAAATTGCATCGGAATTAAATACAAAAATCAAAATGCCGACTTAAGCACAAGAAGACTGACTCAACTTACTGTCTATGATTTGAACCATTCCTGTGACACTAGTTATAGATTACGATGATTCACGTCTGGTTTACTGTATTCCTTGGACCTCCGTATTGACGATGAAACACAGAAATTGCATCGGAATTAAATAGAAAAGCACAATGCCGACTTAAGTGCAAGAAGACTGACTCTTCTTTCTGACTATGTTTGGAAGCATTCCTGTGACACTAGTTATAGATTCCGATGCTTCACTTCAGGTTTATTGTATCCCTCTGACCTTCTTATTGTCGATGAAACACAGTTAATGCGTCGGAATTAAATAGAAAAGGCACAATGCCGACTTAAGTACAAGAAGACTGATTCTTCTTACTGAATATGTTTTGAACCATTCCTGTGACACTAGTTACAGATTCCGATGCTTCACTTCAGGTTCACTGTATCCCTCTGACCATCTTTTTGACGATGAAACGCAAAAATTGCATCGGAATTAAATAGAAATGGCACAATGCCGACTTAAGTACAAGAAGACTAACCATTTTTACTGTCTATGCTTTGAACTATTCCTGTGACACTAGTCATAGATTCCGATGCTTCACTTCAGGTTTATTGTATCCCTCTGACCTTCTTATTGACGATGAAACACAGATATTGCATCGGAACTAAATAGAAAAGGCACAATGCCGACCTAAGTACAAGAAGACTGATTCTTCTCATTGAATATGTTTGAACCATTTCTGTGACGCTAGTTATAGATTGCGATGCTTCAGTTCATATTTACTGTATCCCTCTGACCATCTTATTGACGATGAAACGCAGAAATTGCATCGGAATTAAATAGAAATGGCACAATGCCGACTTAAGTACAAGAAGACTGACTCTTCTTACTGTCTATGATTTGACCCATTTCTGTGACGCTAGTTACAGAATCCGATGCTTCACTTCACGTTTACTGTATCCTTCTGACCATCTTATTGACGATGAAACACAGAAATTGCATCGGAATTAAATAGAAAAGGCACAATGCCGACTTAAGTACAAGAAGACTGACTCTTCCTACTGTCTATGTTTTGAACCATTCCTGTGACACTAGTTATAGTTTCCGATGCTTCACTTCAGGTTTAATGTATCCCTCTGACCTTCTTATTGACGATGAAACACAGAAATTGCATCGGAATTAAGTACAAAAGGCACAATGCCGACTTAAGTACAAGAAGACTGACTCTTCTTACTATGTTTTGAACCATTCCTGTGACACTAGTTATAGATTCCGATGCTTCACTTCAGGTTTACTGTATCCCTCTGACCTTCTTATTGCCGATGAAACACAGAAATTACATCGGAATTAAATAGAAAACGCACAATGCCGACCTAAGTACAAGAAGACTGAGTCTTCCTACTGTCTATGTTTTAAACCATTCCTGTGACACTAGTTAGAGATTCTGATGATTCACTTCAGATTTACTGTAGCCCTCTGACCTTCTAATTGACGATGAAACACAGTAATTGCATCGGAATTAAATTGAAAAGGGCACAATGCCGACTTAAGTACAAGAAGACTGACTCTTCTTACTGACTATGTTTTGAACCATTCCTATGACACTAATTATAGATTCCGATGCTTCACTTCAGGTTTACGGTATCCCTCTGCACTTCTTATTGACGATGAAACACAGAAATTGCATCGGAATTAAATACAAAAATCAAAATGCCGACTTAAGCACAAGAAGACTGACTCAACTTACTGTCTATGATTTGAACCATTCCTGTGACACTAGTTATAGATTACGATGATTCACGTCTAGTTTACTGTATTCCTTGGACCTCCGTATTGACGATGAAACACATAAATTGCATCGGAATTTAATAGAAAAGCACAATGCCGACTTAAGTACAAGAAGACTGACTCTTCTTTCTGACTATGTTTGGAAGCATTCCTGTGACACTAGTTACAGATTCCGATGCTTCACTCAGAATTACTGTATCCCTCTGACCATCTTATTGACGATGAAACACAGATATTGCATCGGAATTAAATAGAAAAGGCACAATGCCGACTTAAGTACAAGAAGACTGATTCTTCTTACTGAATATGTTTTGAACAATTCCTGTGACACTAGTTACAGATTACGATGCTTCACTCAGGTTTACTGTATCCCTCTGACCATCTTATTGACGATGAAACGCAGAAATTGCATCGGAATTAAATAGAAATGGCACAATGCCGACTTAAGTACAAGAAGACCAACCATTCTTACTGTCTATGCTTTGAACTATTCCTGTGACACTAGTTATAGATTCCGATGCTTCACTTCAGGTTTATTGTATCCCCCTGACCTTCTTATTGACGATGAAAAACAGATATAGCATCGGAATTAAATACAAAAGGCACAATGCCGACTCAAGTGCAAGAAGACTGACTCTTCTTACTGTCTATGCTTTGAACCATTCCTGTGACGCTAGTTGCAGATTCCGATGCATCACTTCAGGTTAACTGCATCCCTCTGACCTTCTTATTGACGATGAAACACAGAAATTGCATCGGAATTAAATACAAAAGGCACAATGCCGACTTAAGTACAAGAAGACTGACTCTTCTTACTGACTATGTTTTGAACCATTCCTGTGACACTAGTTATAGATTCCGATGATTCACTTCAGGATTACTGTATCCCTTGGACCTTCTTATTGACGATGAAACACAGAAATTGCATCGGAATTAAATACAAAAGGCACAATGCCGACTTAAGTACAAGAAGACTGACTCTTCTTACTGACTGTTTTGAACCATTCCTGTGGCACTAGATATAGATTCCGATGTTTCACTTCAGGTTTACTGTATCCCTCTGACCTTCTTATTGACGATGAAACACAGAAATTGCATTGGAATTATATACAAATGGCACAAAGCCACTTAAGTACAAGAAGACTAACTCTCCTTACTGTCAATGTTTTGAACCATTCCTGAGACACTAGTTATAGATTCCGATGCTTCACTTCAGGTTTACTGTATCCCTCTGCACCTCTTATTGACGATGAAACACAGAAATTGCATCGGAATTAAATACAAAAATTAAAATGCCGACTTAAGCACAAGAAGACTGACTCAACTTACTGTCTAAGATTTGAACCATTCCTGTGACACTTGTTATAGATTACGATGATTCACGTCAGGTTTACTGTATTCCTTGGACCTAAGTATTGACGATGAAACACAGAAATTGCATCGGAATTAAATAGAAAAGCACAATGCCGACTTAAGTACAAGAAGACTGACTCTTCTTTCTGACTATGTTTGGAAGCATTCCTGTGACACTAGTTATAGATTCCGATGCTTCACTTCAGGATTATTGTATCCCGCTGACCTTCTCATTGGCGATGAAACACAGATAATGCGTCGGAATTAAATAGAAAAGGCACAATGCCGACTTAAGTACAAGAAGACTGGTTCTTCTTAGTGAATATGTTTCGAACCATTCCTGTCACACTAGTTACAGATGCCGATGCTTCACTTAAGGTTTACTGTATCCCTCTGACCATCTTATTGACGATGAAACGCAGAAATTGCATCGGAATTAAATAGAAATGGCACAATGCCGACTTAAGTACAAGAAGACTAACCATTCTTACTGTCTATGCTTTGAACTATTCCTGTGACACTAGTTATAGATTTCGACGCTTCACTTCAGGTTTATTGTATCCCTCTGACCTTCTTATTGACGATGAAACACAGATATTGCATCGGAATTAAATAGAAAAGGCACAATGCCGACCTAAGTACAAGAAGACTGATTCTTCTTATTGAATATGTTTGAACCATTTCTGTGACGCTAGTTATAGATTCCGATGCTTCACTTCATATTTACTGTATACCTCTGACCATCTTATTGACGATGAAACACAGAAATTGCATCGGAATTAAATAGAAAGGGCACAATGCCGACTTAAGTACAAGAAGACTGACTCTTCTTAGTGTCTATGTTTTGAACCAGTCCTGTGACACTAGTTATAGATTCCGATGCTTCACTTCAGATTTAATGTATCCCTCAGACCTTCTTATTGACGATGAAACACAGAAATTGCATCGGAATTAAATAGAAAAGGCACAATGCCGACTTAAGTACAAGAAGACTGACTTTTCTTACTGTCTATGATTTGACCCATTTCTGTGACGCTAGTTACAGAATCCGATGCTTCACTTCACGTTTACTGTATCCCTCTGACCATCTTATTGACGATGAAACACAGAAATTGCATCGGAATTAAATAGAAAAGGCACAATGCAGACTTAAGTACAAGAAGACTGACTCTTCCTACTGTCTATGTTTTGAACCATTCCTGTAACACTAGTTATAGATTCCGTTTCTTCACTTCAGGTTTACTGTACCTCTCTGACCTTCTTATTGACGATGAAACACAGATATTGCATCGGAATTAAATACAAAAGGCACAAAGCCGACGTACGCACAAGAAGACTGACTCTTCTTACTGACTATATTTTAAACCATTCCATTGACACTAGTTAGAAATTCCGATGCTTCACTACAGGTTTACGGTATAACTCTGATCTTCTTATTGACGATGAAACACAGTAATTTCATCGGAAATAAATTGAAAAGGGCACAATGCCGACTTAAGATCCAGAAGACTGACTCTTCTTACTGTCTATGTTTTGAACCATTCCTGTGACACTAGTTATAGATTCCGATGCTTCACTTCAGGTTTACTGTATCCCTTGGACCTTCTTATAGACGATGAAACACAGAAATTGCATCGGAATTAAATACAAAAGGCAGAATGCCGACTTAAGTACATGTAGACTGTCTCTTCCAACTGTCTATGATTTGAAAGATTCCAACGACCTTAGTTATAGATGCCGATGCTTCATTTCAGGTTTACTGTATCCCTTGGATCTTCTTATTGACAATGAAACACAGAAAGGGCGTCGGAATTAAATAGAACAGGCACAATGCCGACTTAAGTACAAGAAGACTGACTATTCCTACTGTCTATGTTTTGAACCATTCCTGTGGCACTAGTTATAGATTCCGATGCTTCACTTCAGGTATACTGTATCCCTCTGACCTTCTTATTGACGATGAAACACAGAAATTGCATCGCAATTAAATACAAAAATCAAAATGCCGACTTAAGTACTAAAAGACTGACTCAACTTACTGTCTATGATTTGAACCATTCCTGTGACACTAGTTATAGATTCCGATGATTCACTGCAGGTTTACTGTATTCCTTGGACCTCCGTATTGACGATGAAACACAGAAATTGCATCGGAATTAAATAGAAAAGGCACAATGCCGACTTAAGTACAAGAAGACTGACTCTTCTTTTTGACTATGCTTTAAACCATTCCTGTGACACTAGTTAGAGATTCCGATGATTAACTTCAGATTTACTGTATCCCTCTGACCTTCTAATTGACGATGAAACACAGTAATTGCATCGGAATTAAAATGAAAAGGGCACAATGCCGATTTAAGTACAAGAAGACTGACTCTTCTTACTGACTATGCTTTGAACCATTCCTATCACACTAGTTATAGATTCCGATGCTTCACTTCAGGTTTAATGTATCCCTCTGACCTTCTTATTGACGATGAAACACAGAAATTGCATCGGAATTCAATACAAAAGGCACAATGCCGACTCAAGTGCAAGAAGACTGATTCTTCTTACTGTCTATGCTTTGAACCATTCCTGTGACACTAGTTATAGATTCCGATGATTCACTTCAGGTTTACTGTATTCCTTGGACCTCCGTATTGACGATGAAACACAGAAATTGTATCGGAATTAAATAGAAAGCGCACAATGCCGACCTAAGTAAAAGAAGACTGAGTCTTCCTACTGTCTATGTTTAAAACCATGCCTGTGACACTAGTTAGAGATTCCGATGATTCACTTCAGATTTACTGTATCCCTCTGTCCTTCTAATTGACGATGAAACACAGTAATTGCATCGGAATTAAATTGAAAAGGGCACAATGCCGACTTAAGTACAAGAAGACTGACTATTCTTACTAACTATGTTTTGAAGCATTCCTGTGACACTAGTTATAGATTCCGATGCTTCACTTCTGGTTTACTGTAACCCTCTGACCTTCTTATTGGCGATGAAACACAGAAATTCCATCGGAATTGAATACAAAATGCACAATGCCGCCTTAAGTACAAGAAGACTGACTCTTCTTACTGACTGTTTTGAACCATTCCTGTGGCACTAGTTATAGATTCCGATGTTTCACTTCAGGTTTACTGTATCCCTCTGACCTTCTTATCGACGATGAAACACAGAAATTGCATTGAAATTATATACAAATGGCACAATGCCACTTAAGTACAAGAAGACTAATTCTCCTTACTGTCAATGCTTTGAACCATTCCTGTGACACTAGTTATAGATTCCGATGCATCACTTTAGGTTTACTGTATCCCTCGGTCCTTCCTATTGACGATGAAACACAGATATTGCATCGGTATTAAATACAAAAGGCACTATGCCGGTAAGTACAAGAAGACTGACCCTTCTTACTGTCTATGTTTTGAACCATTCCTGTGACACTAGTTATAGATTCCGATGCTTCACTTCAGGTTTACTGTATCCCTCTGCACTTCTTATTGACGATGAAACACAGAAATTGCATCGGAATGAAATACAAAAATCAAAATGCCGACTTGAGCACAAGAAGACTGACTCAACTTACTGTCTATGATTTAAACCATTCCTGTGACACTAGTTATAGATTGCGATGATTCACGTCTGGTTTACTGTTTTCCTTGGACCTCCGTATTGACGATGAAACACAGAAATTGCATCGGAATTAAATAGAAAAGCACAATGCCGACTTAAGTACAAGAAGACTAACCATTCTTACTGTCTATGCTTTGAACTATTCCTGTGACACTAGTTATAGATTCCGATGCTTCACTTCAGGTTTATTGTATCCCTCTGACCTTCTTATTGACGATTAAACACAGATATTGCATCGGAATTAAATAGAAAAGGCACAATGCCGACCTAAGTACAAGAAGACTGGTTCTTCTTATTGAATATGTTTGAACCATTTCTGTGACGCTAGTTATAGATTCCGATGCTTCACTTCATATTTACTGTATCTCTCTGACCATCTTATTGACGATGAAACACAGAATTTGCATCGGAATTAAATAGAAAGGTCACAATGCCGACTTAAGTACAAGAAGACTTACTCTTCCTACTGTCTATGTTTTGAACCAGTCCTGTGACACTAGTTATAGATTCCGATGCTTCACTTCAGGTTTAATGTATCCCTCTGACCTTCTTATTGACGATGAAACACAGAAATTGCATCGGAATTAAATAGAAAAGGCACAATGCCGACTTAAGTACAAGAAGACTGACCCTTCTTACTGTCTATGATTTGACCCATTTCTGTGACGCTAGTTACAGAATCCGATGCTTCACTTCACGTTTACTGTATCCCTCTGACCATCTTATTGACGATGAGACACAGAAATTGCATCGGAATTAAATAGAAAAGGCACAATGCCGACTTAAGTACAAGAAGACTGACTCTTCCTACTGTCTATGTTTTGTACCTTTCCTGTGACACTAGTTATAGTTTCCGATGCTTCACTTCAGGTTTAATGTATCCCTCTGACCTTCTTATTGACGATGATACACAGAAATTGCATCGGAATTAAATACAAAAGGCACAATGCCGATTTAAGTGCAAGAAGACTCACTCTTCTTACTGTCTATGTTTTGAACCATTCCTGTGACGCTAGTTACAGATTCCGATGAATCACTTTAGGTTTACTGCATCCCTCTGACCTTCTTATTGACGATGAAACAAAGAAATTGCTTCGGAATTAAATACAAAATGCACAATGCCGACGTAAGTGCAAGAAGACTGACTCTTCTTACTAACTATGTTTTGAACCATTCCTGTGACACTAGTTATAGATTCCGATGCTTCACTTCAGGTTTACTGTATCCCTCTGACCTTCTTATTGACGTTGAAACATAGAAATTGCATCGGAATTAAATAGAAAAGGCACAATTCCGACTCAAGTACTAGATGACTGGCCCATCTTACTGTCTGTGTTTTGAACCATTCCTGTGACACTAGTTATAGATTCCGATGCTTCACTTCAGGTTTACAGTATCCCTCTGACCTTCTTCTTGACGATGAAACATAGATAGTGCATCGGAATTAAATAGAAAAGGCACAATGCCGACTTAAGTACAAGAAGACTGACTCTTCCTACTACCTATGTTTTGAACCATTCCTGTGACACTAGATATAGATTCCGATTCTTCACTTCAGGTTTACTGTATCCCTCTGACCTTCTTATTGACGATGAAACACAGATATTGCATCGGAATTAAATACAAAAGGCACAAAGCCGACGTAAGCACAAGAAGACTGACTCTTCTTACTGACTATATTTTAAACCATTCCTGTAACACTTCTCAGAAATTCCGATGCTTCACTTCAGGTTTACGGTATAACTCTGACCTTCTTATTGACGATGAAACACAGTAATTGCATCGGAAAAAAATTGAAAAGGGCACAATGCCGACTTAAGATCCAGAAGACTGACTCTTCTTACTGTCTATGTTTTGAACCATTCCTGTGACACTAGTTATAGATTCCGATGCTTCACTTCAGGTTTACTGTATCCCTTGGACCTTCTTATAGACGATGAAACACAGAATTTGCATCGGAATTAAATACAAAAGGCACAATGCCGACTTAAGTACATGTAGACTGACTCTTCCAACTGTCTATGATTTGAAACATTCCTGTGACCTTAGTTATAGATTCCGATGCTTCATTTGAGGTTTACTGTATGCCTTGGATCTTCTTATTGACAATGAAACACAGAAAGGGCATCGGAATTAAATAGAACGGGCACAATGCCGACTTAAGTACAAGAAGACTCAGTCTTCCTACTGTCTATGTTTTGAACCATTCCTGTGGCACTAGTTATAGATTCCGATGGTTCACTTCAGGTTTACTGTATCCCTCTGACCTTCTTGTTGACGATGAAACACAGAAATTGCATCGCAATTAAATACAAAAATGAAAATGCCGACTTAAGTACTAAAAGACTGACTCAACTTACTGTCTATGATTTGAACCATTCCTGTGACACTAGTTATAGATTCCGATGATTCACTGCAGGTTTACTGTATTCCTTGGACCTCCGTATTGACGATGAAACACAGAAATTGCATCGGAATTAAATAGAAAATGCACAATGCCGACTTAACTACAAGAAGACTGACTCTTCTTTCTGACTATGTTTGGAAGCATTCCTGTGACACTAGTTATAGATTCCGATGCTTCACTTCAGGTTTATTGTATCCCTCTGACCTTCTTATTGACGATGAAACACAGATATTGCATGGGAATTAAATAGAAAAGGCACAATGCCGACTTAAGTACAGTAAGACTGATTCTTCTTACTGAATATGTTTGAACCATTCCTGTGACACTAGTTATAGATTCCGATGCTTCACTTCAGGTTTACTGTATCCCTTGGACCTTCTTATTGACGATGAAACACATAAATTGCATCGGAATTAAATAGAAAATGCACAATGCCGACTTAAGTACATGTAGACTGACTCTTCCTACTGTCTATGTTTTGAAACATTCCTGTGACACCAACGCAATACAAAAACTGAAGTCAGATCCAACTACACGATTCCAGGCAAATGTGAAACGAACACTGAAAAACATTGAACACACACTCACAGACAAACAAAAATACTACTTAACACAGAAAAACCCACAAGCACCAACACCCCGCAGTCAACCGAAAGTACATAAAGACGGAATGCCAATGAGACCTGTTATCAACTTCAAGAAAGCCCCAACATACCGCATAGCCAAACACCTCCAAAAGTTAGTTACAAAACACTATAAAGTAGAAAACAACAGAACAGTGATAAACACAAGAAACCTAATAAAAAATATACAGAACATACAGGTACCACACACAGCATCACTGATTTCATTCGATATAGAAAATATGTATACCTCCATCCCTATCACAGAAACAATAGAAATCATAGAACAAAATCTCTCATCCCACAGCAACCTCACCACAGACGCAATAAAAGAAATAACAGATATGCTCAGACTGACAACTGAACAAAACTACTTTCAGTTTGAGGAAGAATATTATCTACAAACTGATGGACTGCCCATGGGATCCCCAATATTAGGAACACTAGCAAACATCTTCATCAATCACCTTGAAAATCTGATATTTGATAAGATAACCACAAATGAAAGTTTCAAAATCGTATATTGGTACAGATACGTGGATGACATTATTTGTTTGGTAGACGAGCCAAGTGAAAAAATAGATGAACTGCATTCAGAAATAAACAAAGCTCATAAGAACATAAAATTCACACTTGAAAAAGAAAAAGAAAATCAAATAAATTTTCTTGACATTACAATTAAAAAAGAAAATGGAAAACATACATTTAACATCTTTAGAAAACCAACAGCCATGGACACAATAATACATTCCACATCCAACCACCCCCAAAGCCAGAAATTTGCAGCACTAAGGCACATGTTACATAGATTAAACAGAACCCCACCTAGTAAGAGAAACTATGAACAAGAAATGAACACGATCATACAAATAGCTAGGAACAACGGGTATGACACACATGTGGTACCCGGCCTCTATCAAAAAATTAAAACACAAATAAAAAACAAACACAACATTTCCACAATACAAAAGAACTCACAAGCTGAAAACTTACAAACACACTCAACAAACACACACAATGACAACACCACACAGAAAAGAACCAGTTGGTACACCATGACCTACACACATAAACTAACACACAGAGTTGCAAACATCCTAAAGAGACAGGGCTTCGAAATAGCATATAAGCCTGGGCAAACCCTTCAATCACACCTAAGCCAGCCAGCTACCAAGAGGGACAAATTCCAACAATCAGGAATATATAAACTTGAATGTCAAAGTTGTGATGCAGTATACATAGGCATGACATGCAGCAATTTTGAAACGAGATACAAAGAACATATCAGATGTTGGAAGTATGAAACAAACCATTTCACATTTGCAGAGCATTTAAAACACTACAACCATCATCCTACAAACATGGAACAAGAAATGAAAATAATGAGAATAAGCAACCATGACAAACATCTTATACAAATGCAAGAGAACTTCCACATCCAGAAAGCCATAGCAGATAACAAACATGTGATAAATGAACAAACACACATCAGCACAGGCTCCTTACTACACTTAATAAAGGAAATGATGACATAAAAAAAGTATATAACACCAAAATACACACACCCACACATACACACACACACACACACACACACACACACACACACACACACACACACACCCTCCCAAAAAAAAAAAAAAAATTGCATAACACCAAAATACAGACAGACACACATACACAGCACAAATATATATATATATGACACCAGAACACACATACACAGGACATAAACAAAAATAAATAATTAAATACAATAATATAAAATAATATGACACCAATAAACACACACACACACACACACACACACACACACAAGCGCACACACAAATGCATACACGAACAGACCACTGATACTTCGATAGTTACACTCGTAAGTTTGGCAGTAATATTCGATCTTTGGCAAAAACTTTTGACAGTCGGCAACAGAAACCAAAACATTGCATTAAAAAAAGCTTTCAGTGCATAGTGCTGTGGAATGCAGAAAAAACAGCAAATTGGCGCTCATAGGAAGAAGAACAAGACCAAAAATGCAACAGGAGCGTAATATGTAAGAAACTGTCTACGCAACCTGTAAGTACAGTTCAAAACATTACTACTTAATAGGAAATACCAACCACCAGAACTGTTTATAACCTATAGGCACAGTGACAAAAAATGTAAATAAAATAGCTAAAATATGTACATATTACAGGCCACTGATGGCGCCTTGCAGAAAATAAAGGCGAAACGCGTATGGCACTAAAATTGAGTTTTATTCAGTTGCTGTCAGACGGTCCATAAGTGAAAATCATCAACATACCGTAGTATTACGCGCAACTCAGGAGTACAGGACCAAAAAATTGAAGATGTCAATACAGCTATGTCAAGCATTCCCTGTCAACGTGTACAACAGGTTCAAGAAAATACATCTGAGACTCCATAAGACGATACAGCATATAAAATTCAACAGAACATGCAAAAAGAACGATTTAATTCCAAGCTACATTAATGTAAAGGTTAAAAACAGTTCTACAGTGGCACAAAAGTCGAAATCATTTGCAGAACGATATTGGTTACTACATGAATTTAAGATGCTCTATTCGAAAAAACAGCACCTAAACATGATGCTCTATGACACTCATCTAGAATTGGCAAGAAACGTAGGAAACGCCGCAGTTTTCATGGCACTAGTAGAAAAAACTGAGCACAACACATACATAGCAATGAAACATTTACAAAACAAACATAAACACAAGATAATGAAACTAACAGTAAAAAAGACGCAAAAATACATTTACAGTTTAAATGTGAAACCACATGAACACCAACACTCATTCCATCCACGCTTAGTTAACCTAACAGAGACAGAACTACACGAAAACGAAAAAATGCTCTTGGAAAAAGGTTTGAAACACTGCACCAATAGCAAGGTGAACAATCAATACATAGAAAATCTCATAGTAGAAACCGAACACATCCTTGCACGTGAAGAACAACAAAATAATTGCGAAATAAACGTAGGACTGACAAGAGAACTAGTAAAAGAAGAAATAAGAGGCATAATAAAACAAACATAGCAGACACACAATAAGAGCAACCAAACAGAAGCAGCTACTATGAAAAGGTTAAAACAAAAGTTAACAAACAACAACGTATTAATAACAAGAGCAGACAAGGGCAATGTAACAGTACTCATGGATAAAGAGCAATACATCACAAAAACCAAGGAATACATAAACACCAACGCAATACAAAAACTGAAGTCAGATCCAACTACACGATTCCAGGCAAATGTGAAACGAACACTGAAAAACATTGAACACACACTCACAGACAAACAAAAATACTACTTAACGCAGAAAAACCCACAAGCACCAACACTCCGCAGTCAACCGAAAGTACATAAAGACAGAATGCCAATGAGACCTGTTATCAACTTCAAGAAAGCCCCAACATACCGCATAGCCAAACACCTCCAAAAGTTAGTTACAAAACACTACAAAGTAGAAAACAACAGAACAGTGATAAACACAGGAAACCTAATAGAAAATATACAGAACACACAGGTACCACACACAGCATCACTGATTTCATTCGATATAGAAAATATGTATACCTCCATCCCTATCACAGAAACAATAGAAATCATAGAACAAAATCTCTCATCCAACAGCAACCTCACCACAGACGCAACAAGAGAAATAACAGATATGCTCAGACTGACAACTGAACAAAACTACTTTCAGTTTGAGGAAGAATATTATCTACAAACTGATGGACTGCCCATGGGATCCCCAATATCAGGAACACTAGCAAACATCTTCATCAGTCACCTTGAAAATCTGATATTTGATAAGATAACCACAAATGAAAGTTTCAAAATCGTATATTGGTACAGATACGTGGATGACATTATTTGTTTGGTAGACGAGCCAAGTGAAAAAATAGATGAACTGCATTCAGAAATAAACAAAGCTCATAAGAACATAAAATTCACACTTGAAAAAGAAAAAGAAAATCAAATAAATTTTCTTGACATTACAATTAAAAAAGAAAATGGAAAACATACATTTAACATCTTTAGAAAACCAACAGCCACGGACACAATAATACATTCACATCGAACCACCCCCAAAGCCAGAAATTTGCAGCACTAAGGCACATGTTACATAGATTAAACAGAATCCCACCCAGTAAGAGAAACTATGAACAAGAAATGAACACGATCATACAAATAGCTAGGAACAACGGGTATGACACACATGTGGTACACAGGCTCAATCAAAAAATAAAAACACAGATAAAAAACAAACACAACATTTCCACAATACAAAAGAACTCACAAGCTGAAAACTTACAAACACACTCAACAAACACACACAATGACAACACCACACAGAAAAGAACCAGATGGTACACCATGACCTGCACACATAAACTAACACACAGAGTTGCAAACATCCTAAAGAGACTGGGCTTCAAAATAGCATATAAGCCTGGGCAAACCCTTCAATCACAGCTAAGCCAGCCAGCTACCAAGAGGGACAAATTCCAACAATCAGAAATATATAAACTTGAATGTCAAAGTTGTGATGCAGTATACATAGGCATGACATGCAGGAATTTTGAAACAAGATACAAAGAACATATCAGATGTTGGAAGTATGAAACAAACCATTCCACATTTGCAGAGCATTTAAAATACTACAACCATCACCCTACAAACATGGAACAAGAAATGAAAATAATGAGAATAAGCAACCATGACAAACATCTTATACAAATGCAAGAGAACTTCCACATCCAGAAAGCCATAGCAGAAAACAAACATGTGATAAATGAACAAACACACATCAGCACAGGCTGCTTACTACACTTAATAAAGGAAATGATGACATAAAAAAAGTATATAACACCAAAATACACACACACACACACACACACACACACACACACACACACACACACACACACACACATACCCTCCCAAAAAAAAAAAAAAATTGCATAACACCAAAATACAGACAGACACACATACACAGCACAAATATATATATATATATATATATATGACACCAGAACACACATACACAGGACATAAACAAAAATAAATAATTAAATACAATAAAATAAAATAAAATTATATGACACCAAAAAACACAAACACACACACACACACAAGCGCACACACAAATGCATACACGAACAGACCACTGATACTTCGATAGTTACACTCGTAAGTTTGGCAGTAATATTCGATCTTTGGCAAAAACCTTTGACAGTCGGCAACAGAAACCAAAACATTGCATTAAAAAAAGCGTTCAGGGCATAGTGCTGTGGAATGCAGAAAAAACAGCAAATTGGCGTTCATAGGAAGAAGAACAAGACCAAAAATGCAACAGGAGCGTAATATGTAAGAAACTGTCTACGCAACCTGTAAGTACAGTTCAAAACATTACTACTTAATAGGAAATACCAACCACCAGAACTGTTTATAACCTATAGGCACAGTGACAAAAAATGTAAATAAAATAGCTAAAATATGTACATATTACAGGCCACTGATGATGCCTTGCAGAAAATAAAGGCGAAACGCGTATGGCACTAAAATTGTGTTTTATTCAGTTGCTGTCAGACGGTCCATAAGTGAAATTCATCAACATACCGTAGCACAATGCCGTCTTAAGTACAAGAAGAATGACTCTTCTTACTGACTATGTTTGGACCATTGCTGTGACACTAGTTATAGTTTCCGATGCTTCACTTCAGGTTTACTGTATCCCACTGACCTTCTAATTGACGATGAAACACAGAAATTGCATCGGAATTAAATAGAAAAGGCGCAATGCCGACTTAAATACAAGCAGACTGACTCTTCTTTCTGACTATGTTTTGAACCATTCCTGTGAAACTAGTTATAGATTCCGATGCCTCACTTCAGATTTACTGTATCCCTCTGACCTTCTTATTGACGATGAAACACAGATATTGCATCGGAATTAAATAGAAAAGGCACAATGCCGACCTAAGTACAAGATGACTGAGTCTTCTTACTGAATATGTTTTGAACCATTCCTGTGACACTATTTATAGATTCCGATGCTTCACTTCGGTTTACGGTATCCCTCTGAACTTCTTACTGACGATGAAACGCAGAAATTGCATCGGAATTAAATAGAAAAGCCACAATGCCGACTTAAGTACAAGATGACTGACTCTTCTTACTGTCTAGGGTTTGAAGCATTCCTGTGACACTAGTTATAGATTCCGATGCATCACTTCAGGTTTACTGTATCCCTTGGACCTTCTTATTAACGATGAAACACAGAAATTGCATCGGAATTAAATAGAAAAGGCACAATGCCGACTTAAGTACTAGAAGACTGACTCTTCTTACTGTCTATGATTTGAACGATTCCTGTGACGCTAGTTTCAGATTCCGATGCTTCACTTCAGGTTTACTGTATCCCTCTGACCATCTTATTGACGATGAAACACAGATATTGCATCGGAATTAAATAGAACAGGCACAATGCAGACTTAAGTACAAGAAGACTGATTCTTCTTACTGAATATGTTTTGAACCATTCCTGTGACACTAGTTATAGATTCCGATGCTTCACTTCGGTTTACTGTATCCCTCTGAACTTCTTACTGACGATGAAACGCAGAAATTGCATCGGAATTAAATAGAAAAGCCACAATGCCGACTTATGTACAAGAAGACTGACTCTTCTTACTGTCTAGGGTTTGAAGCATTCCTGTGACACTAGTTATAGATTCCGATGCATCACTTCAGGTTTACTGTATCCCTTGGACCTTCTTATTGACGATGAAACACAGAAATTGCATCGGAATTAAATAGAAAATGCACAATGCCGACCTAAGTACAAGAAGACTGAGTCTTCCTACTGTCTATGTTTTAAACCATTCCTGTAACACTAGTTAGAGATTCCGATGCTTCAATTCAGATTTACTGTATCCCTCTGACCTTCTAATTGTCAATGAAACACAGTAATTGCATCGGAATGAAATTGAAAAAGGCACAATGCCGACTTAAGTACGAGAAGACTGACTCTTCTTACTGTGTATGTTTTGCACCATTCCTATGACACTAGTTATAGATTCCGATGCTTCACTTCATTTTTACTGTATCTCTTGGACCTTGTTATTGACGATGAAACACAGAAATTGCATCGGAATTAAATACAAAATGCACATTGCCGCCTTAAGTACAGGAAGACTGACTCCCCTTACTGTCAATGTTTTGAACCATTCCTGTGACACTAGTTATAGATTCCGATGCATCACTTTAGGTTTACTGTATCCCTTGGACCTTCCTATTGACGATGGAACACAGAAATCGCATCGGTATTAAATACAAAAGGCACAATGCCGACTTAAGTACAAGAAGACTGACCCTTCTTACTGTCTATGTTTTGAACCATTCCTATGACACTAGTTATAGATTCCGATGCTTCACTTCAGGTTTACTGTATCCCTCTGCACTTCTTATTGACGGTGAAACACACAAATTGCATCGGAATTAAATAAAAAATCAAAATGCCGACTTACGTACAAGAAGACTGACTCAACTTACTGTCTATGATTTGAACCATTCCTGTGACACTAGTTATAGATTCCGATGATTCACTTCAGGTTTACTGTATTCCTTGGACATCCGTATTGACGATGAAACACAGAAATTGCATCGGAATTAAATAGAAAAGGCACAATGCCGACTTTAGTACAAGAAGACTGACTCTTCTTACTGTCTATGGTTTGAAGCATTCCTGTGACTCTAGTTATAGATTCCGATGCATCACTTCAGGTTTACTGTATCCCTTGGACCATCTTATTGACGATGAAACACAGAAATTGCATCGGAATTAATTAGAGAAGGCACAATGCCGACTTAAGTACAAAAAGACTGACTCTTCTTACTGTCTATGATTTGAACCATTCCTGTAACGCTAGTTACAGATTCCGATGCTTTACTTCACGTTTACTGTATCCCTCTGACCATCTTATTGACGATGAAACACAGAAATTGCATCGGAATTAAATAGAAAAGGCACAATGCCGACTTAAGTACAAGAAGACTGACTCTTCCTACTGTCTATGTTTTGAACCATTCTTGTGACACTAGTTATAGATACCGATGCATCACTTCAGGTTTAATGTATCCCTCTGACCTTCTTATTTACGATGAAACACAGAAATTGCATCGGAATTAAATACAAAAGGCACAATGCTGATTTAAGTGCAAGAAGACTGACTCTTCTTACTGTCTATGATTTGAACCATTCCTGTGACGCTAGTTACAGATTCCGATGCATAAATTCAGGTTTACAGCATCCCTCTGACCTTTTTATTGACGATGAAACAAAGAAATTGCATCGGAATTAAATACAAAAGGCACAATGCTGACTTAAGTACAAGAAGACTGAGTCTTCCTACTGTCTATGTTTTAAACTATTCCTGTGACACTAGTTAGAGATTTCGATGCTTCACTTCAGATTTACTGTATACCTCTGACCTTCTTATTGACGATGAAACACAGAAATTGCATCGGAATTAAATAGAAAGGGCACAATGCCGACCTAAGTACAAGAAGACTGAGTCTTCCTACTGTCTATGTTTTAAACTATTCCTGTGACACTAGTTACAGATTCCAATGCTTCACTTCAGATTTACTGTATCCCACTGACCTTCTAATTGACGATGAAACACAGTTATTGCATCGGAATTAAATTGAAAAGGGCACAATGCCGACTTAAGTACAAGAAGACTGACTCTTCTTACTGACTATGTTTTGAACCATTTTTGTGACACTAGTTATAGATTCCGATGCTTCGCTTCCGGTTTACTGTATCTCTTGGACCTTCTTATTGACGATGAAACACAGAAATTGCATCGGAATTAAATACAAAATGCACAATGCCGCCTTAAGTGCAAGAAGACTGACTCTTCTTACTAACTATGTTTTGAACCATTCCTGTGACACTAGTTATAGTTTCCGATGCTTCACTTCAGGTTTACTGTATCCCTCTGACCTTCTTATTGATGATGAAACATAGAAATTGCATCGGAATTAAATAAAAAAGGCACAATTCCGACTCAAGTACAAGAAGACTGGCCCTTCTTACTGTCTATGTTTTGAACCATTCCTGTGACACTAGATATAGATTCCGATGCTTCACTTCAGGTTTACTGTATCTCTCTGACCTTCTTATTGACGATGAAACACAGATATTGCATCGGAATTAAATACAAAAGGCACAAAGCCGACGTAAGCACAAGAAGACTGACTCTTCTTACTGACTATATTTTAAACCATTCCATTGACACTAGTTAGAAATTACGATGCTTCACTTCAGGTTTACGGTATAACTCTGACCTTCTTATTGACGATGAAACACAGTAATTGCATCGGAAATAAATTGAAAAGGGCACAATGCCGAATTAAGATCCAGAAGACTGACTCTTCTTACTGTCTATGTTTTGAACCATTCCTGTGACACTAGTTATAGATTCCGATGCTTCACTTCAGGTTTACTGTATCCCTTGGACCTTCTTATAGACGATGAAACACAGAAATTGCATTGGAATTAGATACAAAAGGCACAATGCCGACTTAAGTACATGTAGACTGTCTCTTCCAACTGTCTATGATTTGAAAGATTCCAACGACCTTAGTTATAGATGCCGATGCTTCATTTCAGGTTTACTGTATCCCTTGGATCTTCTTATTGACAATGAAACACAGAAAGGGCGTCAGAATTAAATAGAACAGGCACAATGCCGACTTAAGTACAAGAAGACTGACTCTTCCTACTGTCTATGTTTTGAACCATTCCTGTGGCACTAGTTATAGATTCCGATGCTTCACTTCAGGTATACTGTATCCCTCTGACCTTCTTATTGACGATGAAACACAGAAATTGCATCGCAATTAAATACAAAAATCAAAATGCCGACTTAAGTACTAAAAGACTGACTCAACTTACTGTCTATGATTTGAACCATTCCTGTGACACTAGTTATAGATTCCGATGATTCACTGCAGGTTTACTGTATTCCTTGGACCTCCGTATTGACGATGAAACACAGAAATTGCATCGGAATTAAATAGAAAAGGCACAATGCCGACTTAAGTACAAGAAGACTGACTCTTCTTTTTGACTATGCTTTAAACCATTCCTGTGACACTAGTTAGAGATTCCGACGATTAACTTCAGATTTACTGTATCCCTCTGACCTTCTAATTGACGATGAAACACAGTAATTGCATCGGAATTAAAATGACAAGGGCACAATGCCGACTTAAGTACAAGAAGACTGACTCTTCTTACTGACTATGCTTTGAACCATTCCTATCACACTAGTTATAGATTCCGATGCTTCACTTCAGGTTTACTGTAACTCTTGGACCTTCTTATTGACGATGAAACACAGAAATTGCATCGGAATTAAATACAAAACGCACAATGCCGACCTAAGTACAAGAAGACAGAGTCTTCCTACTGTCTATGTTTTAAACCATTCCTGTGACACTAGTTAGAGATTCCGATGCTTCACTTCAGGTTTACTGTAACCCTCTGACCTTCTTATTGGCGATGAAACACAGAAATTCCATCGGAATTAAATACAAAATGCACAATGCCGCCTTAAGTACAAGAAGACTGACTCTTCTTACTGACTGTTTTGAACCACTCCTGTGGCACTAGTTATAGATTCCGATGTTCCACTTCAGGTTTACTGTATCCCTCTGACCTTCTTATTGACGATGAAACACAGAAATTGCATTGGAATTATATACAAATGGCACAATGCCACTTAAGTACAAGAAGACTAACCCTCCTTACTGTCAATGTTTTGAACCATTCCTGTGACACTAGTTATAGATTCCGAGTCATCACTTTAGGTTTACTGTATCCCTTGGACCTTCCTAATGACGATGAAACACACAAATTGCATCGGTATTAAATACAAAAGGCACAATGCCGACTTAAGTACAAGAAGACTGACCCTTCTTACTGTCTATGTTTTGAACCATTCCTGTGACACTAGTTATAGATTCCGATGCTTCACTTCAGGTTTACTGTATCCCTCTGCACTTCTTATTGACGATGAAACACAGAAATTGCATCGTAATTAAATACAAAAATCAAAATGCCGACTTAAGCACAAGAAGACTGACTCAACATACTGTCTATGATTTGAACCATTCCTGTGACACTAGTTATAGATTACGATGAATCTCGTCTGGTTTACTGTATTCCTTGGACCTGCGTATTGACGATGAAACACAGAAATTGCATCGGAATTAAATAGAAAAGCACAATGCCGACTTAAGTACCAGAAGACTGACTCTTCTTTCTGACTATGTTTGGAAGCATTCTTGTGACACTAGTTATAGATTCCGATGGTTCACTTCAGGTTTATTGTATCCCTCTGAACTTCTTATTGACGATGAAACACAGATAATGCGTCGGAATTAAATAGAAAACGCACAATGTGGACTTAAGTACAAGAAAATTGATTCATCTTACTGAATATGTTTTGAACCATTCCTGTCACCCTAGATACAGATTCCGATGCTTCACTTCAGGTTTACTGTATCCCTCTGACCATCTTATTGACGATGAAACGCAGAAATTGCATCGGAATTAAATAGAAATGGCACAATGCCGACTTAAGTACAAGAAGACTAACCATTCTTACTGTCTATGCTTTGAACTATTAATGTGACACTAGTTATAAATTCCGATGCTTCACTTCAGGTTTATTGTATCCCTCTGACCTTCTTATTGACGATGAAACCCAGATATTGCATCAGAATTAAATAGAAAAGGCACAATGCCGACCTAAGTACAAGAAGACTGATCCTTCTTACTGAATATGTTTTGAACCATTCCTGTGACACTAGTTATAGACGCTGATGTTTCACTTCAGGTTTATTGTATCCGTCTGACCTTCTTATTTACGATGAAACACAGATTTTGCATCGGAATTAAATAGAAAAGGCACAATGCCGACTTAAGTACAGGATGACTGATTCTTCTTTTTGAATATGTTTGAACCTTTTTTGTGACGCTAGTTATAGACTCCGATGCTTCACTTCATATTTACTGTATCCTTCTGACCATCTTATTGACGATGAAATACAGAAATAGCATCGGAATTAAATAGAAAGGGCACAATGCCGACTTAAGTACAAGAAGACTGACTCTTCCTACTGTCTATGTTTTGAACCTGTCCTGTGACACTAGTTATAGATTCCGATGCTTCACTTCAGGTTTAATGTATCCCTCTGACCTTCTTATTGACGATGAAACACAGAAATTGCATCGGAATTCAATACAAAAGGCACAATGCCGACTCAAGTGGAAGAAGACTGATTCTTCTTACTGTCTATGCTTTGAACCATTCCTGTGACACTAGTTATAGATTCCGATGATTCACTTCAGGATTACTGTATCCCTTGGACCTTCTTATTGACGATGAAACACAGAAATTGCATCGGAATTAAATAGAAAGCGCACAATGCCGACCTAAGTAAAAGAAGACTGAGTCTTCCTACTGTCTATGTTTAAAACCATGCCTGTGACACTAGTTAGAGATTCCGATGATTCACTTCAGATTTACTGTATCCCTCTGACCTACTAATTGACGATGAAACACAGTAATTGCATCGGAATTAAATTGAAAAGGGCACAATGCCGACTTAAGTACAAGAAGACTGACTATTCTTACTAACTATGTTTTGAAGCATTCCTGTGACACTAGTTATAGATTCCGATGCTTCACTTCTGGTTTACTGTAACCCTCTGACCTTCTTATTGGCGATGAAACACAGAAATTCCATCGGAATTAACTACAAAATGCACAATGCCGCCTTAAGTACAAGAAGACTGACTCTTCTTACTGACTGTTTTGAACCATTCCTGTGGCACTAGTTATAGATTCCGATGTTTCACTTCAGGTTTACTGTATCCCTCTGACCTTCTTATCGACGATGAAACACAGAAATTGCATTGGAATTATATACAAATGGCACAATGCCACTTAAGTACAAGAAGACTAATTCTCCTTACTGTCAATGCTTTGAACCATTCCTGTGACACTAGTTATAGATTCCGATGCATCACTTTAGGTTTACTGTATCCCTCGGTCCTTCCTATTGACGATGAAACACAGATATTGCATCGGTATTAAATACAAAAGGCACAATGCCGGTAAGTACAAGAAGACTGACCCCTCCTACTGTCTATGTTTTGAACCATTCCTGTGACACTAGTTATAGATTCCGATGCTTCACTTCAGGTTTACTGTATCCCTCTGCACTTCTTATTGACGATGAAACACAGAAATTGCATCGGAATTAAATACAAAAATCAAAATGCCGACTTAAGCACAAGAAGACTGACTCAACTTACTGTCTATGATTTAAACCATTCCTGTGACACTAGTTACAGATTACGATGATTCACGTCTGGTTTACTGTATTCCTTGGACCTCCGTATTGACGATGAAACACAGATATTGCATCGGAATTAAATAGAAAAGGCACAATGCCGACCTAAGTACAAGAAGACTGGTTCTTCTTATTGAATAAGTTTGAACCATTTCTATGACGCTAGTTATAGATTCCGATGCTTCACTTCATATTTACTGTATCCCTCTGACCATCTTATTGACGATGAAACACAGAATTTGCATCGTAATTAAATAGAAAGGGCACAATGCCGACTTAAGTACAAGAAGACTGACACTTCCTACTGTCTATGTTTTGAACCAGTCCTGTGACACTAGTTATAGATTCCGATGCTTCACTTCAGGTTTAATGTATCCCTCTGACCTTCTTATTGACGATGAAACACAGAAATTGCATCGGAATTAAATAGAAAAGGCACAATGCCGACTTAAGTACAAGAAGACTGACCCTTCTTACTGTCTATGATTTGACCCATTTCTGTGACGCTAGTTACAGAATCCGATGCTTCACTTCACGTTTACTGTATCCCTCTGACCATCTTATTGACGATGAGACACAGAAATTGCATCGGAATTAAATAGAATAGGCACAATGCCGACTTAAGTACAAGAAGACTGACTCTTCCTACTGTCTATGTTTTGTACCTTTCCTGTGACACTAGTTATAGTTTCCGATGCTTCACTTCAGGTTTAATGTATCCCTCTGACCTTCTTATTGACGATGATACACAGAAATTGCATCGGAATTAAATACAAAAGGCACAATGCCGATTTAAGTGCAAGAAGACTCACTCTTCTTACTGTCTATGTTTTGAACCATTCCTGTGACGCTAGTTACAGATTCCGATGAATCACTTTAGGTTTACTGCATCCCTCTGACCTTCTTATTGACGATGAAACAAAGAAATTGCATCGGAATTAAATACAAAATGCACAATGCCGACGTAAGTGCAAGAAGACTGACTCTTCTTACTAACTATGTTTTGAACCATTCCTGTGACACTAGTTATAGATTCCGATTCTTCACTTCAGGTTTACTGTATCCCTCTGACCTTCTTATTGACGATGAAACATAGAAATTGCATCGGAATTAAATAGAAAAGGCACAATTCCGACTCAAGTACTAGATGACTGGCCCATCTTACTGTCTATGTTTTGAACCATTCCTATGACACTAGTTATAGATTCCGATGCTTCACTTCAGGCTTACAGTATCCCTCTGACCTTCTTCTTGACGATGAAACATAGATAGTGCATCGGAATTAAATAGAAAAGGCACAATGCCGACTTAAGTACAAGAAGACTGACCCTTCTTACTGTCTATGATTTGACCCATTTCTGTGACGCTAGTTACAGAATCCGATGCTTCACTTCACGTTTACTGTATCCCTCTGACCATCTTATTGACGATGAGACACAGAAATTGCATCGGAATTAAATAGAATAGGCACAATGCCGACTTAAGTACAAGAAGACTGACTCTTTCTACTATCTATGTTTTGAACCATTCCTGTGACACTAGTTATAGATTCCGATTCTTCACTTCAGGTTTACTGTATCCCTCTGACCTTCTTATTGACGATGAAACACAGATATTGCATCGGAATTAAATACAAAAGGCACAAAGCCGACGTAAGCACAAGAAGACTGACTCTTCTTACTGACTATATTTTAAACCATTCCTGTGACACTTCTTAGAAATTCCGATGCTTCACTTCAGGTTTACGGTATAACTCTGACCTTCTTTTTGACGATGAAACACAGTAATTGCATCGGAAATAAATTGAAAAGGGCACAATGCCGACTTAAGATCCAGAAGACTGACTCTTCTTACTGTCTATGTTTTGAACCATTCCTGTGACACTAGTTATAGATTCCGATGCTTCACTTCAGGTTTACTGTATCCCTTGGACCTTCTTATAGACGATGAAACACAGAATTTGCATCGGAATTAAATACAAAAGGCACAATGCCGACTTAAGTACATGTAGACTGACTCATCCAACTGTCTATGATTTGAAACATTCCTGTGACCTTAGTTATAGACTCCGATGCTTCATTGGAGGTTTACTGTATCCCTTGGATCTTCTTATTGACAATGAAACACAGAAAGGGCATCGGAATTAAATAGAACAGGCACAATGCCGACTTAAGTACAAGAAGACTCACTCTTCCTACTGTCTGTGTTTTGAACCATTCCTGTGGCACTAGTTATAGATTCCGATGGTTCACTTCAGGTTTACTGTATCCCTCTGACCTTCTTATTGACGATGAAACACAGAAATTGCATCGCAATTAAATACAAAAATGAAAATGCTGACTTAAGTACTAAAAGACTGACTCAACTTACTGTCTATGATTTGAACCATTCCTGTGACACTAGTTATAGATTCCGATGATTCACTGCAGGTTTACTGTATTCCTTGGACCTCCGTATTGACGATGAAACACAGAAATTGCATCGGAATTAAATAGAAAAGGCACAATGCCGACTTAACTACAAGAAGACTGACTCTTCTTTCTGACTATGTTTGGAAGCATTCCTGTGACACTAGTTATAGATTCCGATGCTTCACTTCAGGTTTATTGTATCCCTCTGACCTTCTTATTGACGATGAAACACAGATATTGCATCGGAATTAAATAGAAAAGGCACAATGCCGACTTAAGTACAGGAAGACTGATTCTTCTTACTGAATATGTTTGAACCATTCCTGTGACACTAGTTATAGATTCCGATGCTTCACTTCAGGTTTACTGTATCCCTTGGACCTTCTTATTGACGATGAAACACAGAAATTGCATCGGAATTAAATAGAAAATGCACAATGCCGACTTAAGTACATGTAGACTGCCTCTTCCTACTGTCTATGTTTTGAAACATTTCTGTGACACCAACGCAATACAAAAACTGAAGTCAGATCCAACTACACGATTCCAGGCAAATGTGAAACGAACACTGAAAAACATTGAACACACACTCACAGACAAACAAAAATACTACTTAACACAGAAAAACCCACAAGCACCAACACTCCGCAGTCAACCGAAAGTACATAAAGACGGAATGCCAATGAGACCTGTTATCAACTTCAAGAAAGCCCCAACATACCGCATAGCCAAACACCTCCAAAAGTTAGTTACAAAACACTATAAAGTAGAAAACAACAGAACAGTGATAAACACAAGAAACCTAATAAAAAATATACAGAACATACAGGTACCACACACAGCATCACTGATTTCATTCGATATAGAAAATATGTATACCTCCATCCCTATCACAGAAACAATAGAAATCATAGAACAAAATCTCTCATCCCACAGCAACCTCACCACAGACGCAATAAAAGAAATAACAGATATGCTCAGACTGACAACTGAACAAAACTACTTTCAGTTTGAGGAAGAATATTATCTACAAACTGATGGACTGCCCATGGGATCCCCAATATCAGGAACACTAGCAAACATCTTCATCAGTCACCTTGAAAATCTGATATTTGATAAGATAACCACAAATGAAAGTTTCAAAATCGTATATTGGTACAGATACGTGGATGACATTATTTGTTTGGTAGACGAGCCAAGTGAAAAAATAGATGAACTGCATTCAGAAATAAACAAAGCTCATAAGAACATAAAATTCACACTTGAAAAAGAAAAAGAAAATCAAATAAATTTTCTTGACATTACAATTAAAAAAGAAAATGGAAAACATACATTTAACATCTTTAGAAAACCAACAGCCATGGACACAATAATACATTCCACATCCAACCACCCCCAAAGCCAGAAATTTGCTGCACTAAGGCACATGTTACATAGATTAAACAGAATCCCACCCAGTAAGAGAAACTATGAACAAGAAATGAACACGATCATACAAATAGCTATGAACAACGGGTATGACACACATGTGGTACACAGGCTCAATCAAAAAATAAAAACACAAATAAAAAACAAACACAACATTTCCACAATACAAAAGAACTCACAAGCTGAAAACTTACAAACACACTCAACAAACACACACAATGACAACACCACACAGAAAAGAACCAGTTGGTACACCATGACCTACACACATAAACTAACACACAGAGTTGCAAACATCCTAAAGAGACAGGGCTTCAAAATAGCATATAAGCCTGGGCAAACCCTTCAATCACACCTAAGCCAGCCAGCTACCAAGAGGGACAAATTCCAACAATCAGGAATATATAAACTTGAATGTCAAAGTTGTGATGCAGTATACATAGGCATGACATGCAGCAATTTTGAAACAAGATACAAAGAACATATCAGATGTTGGAAGTATGAAACAAACCATTTCACATTTGCAGAGCATTTAAAACACTACAACCGTCATCCTACAAACATGGAACAAGAAATGAAAATAATGAGAATAAGCAACCATGACAAACATCTTATACAAATGCAAGAGAACTTCCACATCCAGAAAGCCATAGCAGATAACAAACATGTGATAAATGAACAAACACACATCAGCACAGGCTCCTTACTACACTTAATAAAGGAAATGATGACATAAAAAAAGTATATAACACCAAAATACACACACCCACACACACACACACACACACACACACACACACACACACACACACACACACACCCTCCCAAAAAAAAAAAAATTGCATAACACCAAAATACAGACAGACACACATACACAGCACAAATATATATATATATATGACACCAGAACACACATACACAGGACATAAACAAAAATAAATAATTAAATACAATAATATAAAATAATATGACACCAATAAACACACACACACACACACACACACACACAAGCGCACACACAAATGCATACACGAACAGACCACTGATACTTCGATAGTTACACTCGTAAGTTTGGCAGTAATATTCGATCTTTGGCAAAAACTTTTGACAGTCGGCAACAGAAACCAAAACATTGCATTAAAAAAAGCTTTCAGTGCATAGTGCTGTGGAATGCAGAAAAAACAGCAAATTGGCGCTCATAGGAAGAAGAACAAGACCAAAAATGCAACAGGAGCGTAATATGTAAGAAACTGTCTACGCAACCTGTAAGTACAGTTCAAAACATTACTACTTAATAGGAAATACCAACCACCAGAACTGTTTATAACCTATAGGCACAGTGACAAAAAATGTAAATAAAATAGCTAAAATATGTACATATTACAGGCCACTGATGGCGCCTTGCAGAAAATAAAGGCGAAACGCGTATGGCACTAAAATTGAGTTTTATTCAGTTGCTGTCAGACGGTCCATAAGTGAAAATCATCAACATACCGTAGTATTACGCGCAACTCAGGAGTACAGGACCAAAAAATTGAAGATGTCAATACAGCTATGTCAAGCATTCCCTGTCAACGTGTACAACAGGTTCAAGAAAATACATCTGAGACTCCATAAGACGATACAGCATATAAAATTCAACAGTACATGCAAAAAGAACGATTTAATTTCAAGCTACATTAATGTAAAGGTTAAAAACAGTTCTACAGTGGCACAAAAGTCGAAATCATTTGCAGAACGATATTGGTTACTACATGAATTTAAGATGCTCTATTCGAAAAAACAGCACCTAAACATGATGCTCTATGACACTCATCTAGAATTGGCAAAAAAAAGGAAACGCCGCAGTTTTCATGGCACTAGTAGAAAAAACTGAGCACAACACATACATAGCAATGAAACATTTACAAAACAAACATAAACACAAGATAATGAAACTAACAGTAAAAAAGACGCAAAAATACATTTACAGTTTAAATGTGAAACCACATGAACACCAACACTCATTCCATCCACGCTTAGTTAACCTAACAGAGACAGAACTACACGAAAACGAAAAAATGCTCTTGGAAAAAGGTTTGAAACACTGCACCAATAGCAAGGTGAACAATCAATACATAGAAAATCTCATAGTAGAAACCGAACACATCCTTGCACGTGAAGAACAACAAAATAATTGCGAAATAAACGTAGGACTGACAAGAGAACTAGTAAAAGAAGAAATAAGAGGCATAATAAAACAAACATAGCAGACACACAATAAGAGCAACCAAACAGAAGCAGCTACTATGAAAAGGTTAAAACAAAAGTTAACAAACAACAACGTATTAATAACAAGAGCAGACAAGGGCAATGTAACAGTACTCATGGATAAAGAGCAATACATCACAAAAACCAAGGAATACATAAACACCAACGCAATACAAAAACTGAAGTCAGATCCAACTACACGATTCCAGGCAAATGTGAAACGAACACTGAAAAACATTGAACACACACTCACAGACAAACAAAAATACTACTTAACACAGAAAAACCCACAAGCACCAACACTCCGCAGTCAACCGAAAGTACATAAAGACAGAATGCCAATGAGACCTGTTATCAACTTCAAGAAAGCCCCAACATACCGCATAGCCAAACACCTCCAAAAGTTAGTTACAAAACACTACAAAGTAGAAAACAACAGAACAGTGATAAACACAGGAAACCTAATAGAAAATATACAGAACACACAGGTACCACACACAGCATCACTGATTTCATTCGATATAGAAAATATGTATACCTCCATCCCTATCACAGAAACAATAGAAATCATAGAACAAAATCTCTCATCCAACAGCAACCTCACCACAGACGCAACAAGAGAAATAACAGATATGCTCAGACTGACAACTGAACAAAACTACTTTCAGTTTGAGGAAGAATATTATCTACAAACTGATGGACTGCCCATGGGATCCCCAATATCAGGAACACTAGCAAACATCTTCATCAGTCACCTTGAAAATCTGATATTTGATAAGATAACCACAAATGAAAGTTTCAAAATCGTATATTGGTACAGATACGTGGATGACATTATTTGTTTGGTAGACGAGCCAAGTGAAAAAATAGATGAACTGCATTCAGAAATAAACAAAGCTCATAAGAACATAAAATTCACACTTGAAAAAGAAAAAGAAAATCAAATAAATTTTCTTGACTTTACAATTAAAAAAGAAAATGGAAAACATACATTTAACATCTTTAGAAAACCAACAGCCACGGACACAATAATACATTCACATCGAACCACCCCCAAAGCCAGAAATTTGCAGCACTAAGGCACATGTTACATAGATTAAACAGAATCCCACTCAGTAAGCGAAACTATGAACAAGAAATGAACACGATCATACAAATAGCTAGGAACAACGGGTATGACACACATGTGGTACACAGGCTCAATCAAAAAATAAAAACACAAATAAAAAACAAACACAACATTTCCACAATACAAAAGAACTCACAAGCTGAAAACTTACAAACACACTCAACTAACACACACAATGACAGCACCACACAGAAAAGAACCAGATGGTACACCATGACCTGCACACATAAACTAACACACAGAGTTGCAAACATCCTAAAGAGACTGGGCTTCAAAATAGCATATAAGCCTGGGCAAACCCTTCAATCACACCTAAGCCAGCCAGCTACCAAGAGGGACAAATTCCAACAATCAGGAATATATAAACTTGAATGTCAAAGTTGTGATGCAGTATACATAGGCATGACATGCAGGAATTTTGAAACAAGATACAAAGAACATATCAGATGTTGGAAGTATGAAACAAACCATTCCACATTTGCAGAGCATTTAAAATACTACAACCATCACCCTACAAACATGGAACAAGAAATGAAAATAATGAGAATAAGCAACCATGACAAACATCTTATACAAATGCAAGAGAACTTCCACATCCAGAAAGCCATAGCAGAAAACAAACATGTGATAAATGAACAAACACACATCAGCACAGGCTGCTTACTACACTTAATAAAGGAAATGATGACATAAAAAAAGTATATAACACCAAAATACACACACACACACACACACACACACACACACACACACACACCCTCCCAAAAAAAAAAAAAAATTGCATAACACCAAAATACAGACAGACACACATACACAGCACAAATATATATATATATATATATATATATATATATATATATATATATATATATATATATGACACCAGAACACGCATACACAGGACATAAACAAAAATAAATAATTAAATACAATAAAATAAAATAAAATAATATGACACCAAAAAACACAAACACACACACACACACAAGCGCACACACAAATGCATACACGAACAGACCACTGATACTTCGATAGTTACACTCGTAAGTTTGGCAGTAATATTCGATCTTTGGCAAAAACCTTTGACAGTCGGCAACAGAAACCAAAACATTGCATTAAAAAAAGCGTTCAGTGCATAGTGCTGTGGAATGCAGAAAAAACAGCAAATTGGCGCTCATAGGAAGAAGAACACGACCAAAAATGCAACAGGAGCGTAATATGTAAGAAACTGTCTACGCAACCTGTAAGTACAGTTCAAAACATTACTACTTAATAGGAAATACCAACCACCAGAACTGTTTATAACCTATAGGCACAGTGACAAAAAATGTAAATAAAATAGCTAAAATATGTACATATTACAGGCCACTGATGATGCCTTGCAGAAAATAAAGGCGAAACGCGTATGGCACTAAAATTGTGTTTTATTCAGTTGCTGTCAGACGGTCCATAAGTGAAAATCATCAACATACCGTAGCACAATGCCGTCTTAAGTACAAGAAGACTGACTCTTCTTACTGACTATGTTTGGAACCATTGCTGTGACACTAGTTATAGTTTCCGATGCTTCACTTCAGGTTTACTGTATCCCACTGACCTTCTAATTGACGATGAAACACAGAAATTGCGTCGGAATTAAATAGAAAAGGCGCAATGCCGACTTAAATACAAGCAGACTGACTCTTCTTTCTGACTATGTTTTGAACCATTCCTGTGAAACTAGTTATAGATTCCGATGCCTCACTTCAGATTTACTGTATCCCTCTGACCTTCTTACTGACGATGAAACGCAGAAATTGCATCGGAATTAAATAGAAAAGCCACAATGCCGACTTAAGTACAAGAAGACTGACTCTTCTTACTGTCTAGGGTTTGAAGCATTCCTGTGACACTAGTTATAGATTCCGATGCATCACTTCAGGTTTACTGTATCCCTTGGACCTTCTTATTGACGATGAAACACAGAAATTGCATCGGAATTAAATAGAAAAGGCACAATGCCGACTTAAGTACTAGCAGACTGACTCTTCTTACTGTCTATGATTTGAACGATTCCTGAGACGCTAGTTTCAGATTCTGATGCTTCACTTCAGGTTTACTGTATCCCTCTGACCATCTTATTGACGATGAAACACAGATATTGCATCGGAATTAAATAGAACAGGCACAATGCAGACTTAAGTACAAGAAGACTGATTCTTCTTACTGAATATGTTTTGAACCATTCCTGTGACACTAGTTATAGATTCCGATGCTTCACTTCGGTTTACTGTATCCCTCTGAACTTCTTACTGACGATGAAACGCAGAAATTGCATCGGTATTAAATAGAAAAGCCACAATGCCGACTTAAGTACAAGAAGACTGACTCTTCTTACTGTCTAGGGTTTGAAGCATTCCTGTGACACTAGTTATAGATTCCGATGCATCACTTCAGGTTTACTGTATCCCTTGGACCTTCTTATTGACGATGAAACACAGAAATTGCATCGGAATTAAATAGAAAATGCACAATGCGGACCTAAGTACAAGAAGACTGAGTCTTCCTACTGTCTATGTTTTAAACCATTCCTGTGACACTAGTTAGAGATTCCGATGCGTCAATTCAGATTTACTGTATCCCTCTAACCTTCTAATTGTCAATGAAACATAGTAATTGCATCGGAATGAAATTGAAAAAGGCACAATGCCGACTTAAGTACGAGAAGACTGACTCTTCTTACTGACTATGTTTTGAACCGTTCCTATGACACTAGTTATAGATTCCGATGCTTCACTTCATTTTTACTGTATCTCTTGGACCTTGTTATTGACGATGAAACACAGAAATTGCATCGGAATTAAATACAAAATGCACATTGCCGCCTTAAGTACAAGAAGACTGACTCCCCTTACTGTCAATGTTTTGAACCATTCCTGTGACACTAGTTATAGATTCCGATGCATCACATTAGGTTTACTGTATCCCTTGGACCTTCCTATTGACGATGGAACACAGAAATTGCATCGGTATTAAATACAAAAGGCACAATGCCGACTTAAGTACAAGAAGACTGACCCTTCTTACTGTCTATGTTTTGAACCATTCCTGTGACACTAGTTATAGATTCCGATGCTTCACTTCAGGTTTACTGTATCCCTCTGCACTTCTTATTGACGGTGAAACACACAAATTGCTTCGGAATTAAATAAAAAATCAAAATGCCGACTTACGTACAAGAAGACTGACTCAACTTACTGTCTATGATTTGAACCATTCCTGTGACACTAGTTATAGATTCCGATGATTCACTTCAGGTTTACTGTATTCCTTGGAAATCCGTATTGACGATGAAACACAGAAATTGCATCGGAATTAAATAGAAAGGGCACAATGCCGACTTTAGTACAAGAAGACTGACTCTTTTTACTGTCTATGGTTTGAAGCATTCCTGTGACACTAGTTATAGATTCCGATGCATCACTTCAGGTTTACTGTATCCCTTGGACCATCTTATTGACGATGAAACACAGAAATTGCATTGGAATTAAATAGAAAAGGCACAATTCCGACTTAAGTACAAGAAGACTGACTCTTCTTACTGACTGTTTTGAACCATTCCTGTGGCACTAGTTATAGATTCCGATGCTTCACTTCAGGTTAACTGTATCCCTCTGACCTTCTTACTGACGATGAAACACAGAAATTGCATCGGGGTTATATACAAATGGCACAATGCGACCTAAGTACAAGAAGACTGACTCTCGTTACTGTCTATGTTATGAACCATTCCTGTGACACTAGTTATAGATTCCGAGGCATCACTTCAGGTTTACTGTATCCCTTGGACCTTCTTATTGACGATGAAACACAGAAATTGCACCGGTATTAAATACAAAAGGCACAATGCCGACTTAAGTACAAGAAGACTGACCCTTTTTACTGTCTATGTTTTGAACCATTCCTGTGACACTAGTTATAGATTCCGATGCTTAACTTCAGGTTTATTGTAACCTTCCGACCTTCTTATTGACGATGAAACACAGAAATTGCATCGGAATTAAATACAAAAATAAAAATGCCGACTTAAGTACAAGAAGACTGACTCTTCCTACGGTCTATGTATTCAACCATTCCAGTGACGCTAGTTTTAGATTCCGATGCTTCACCTCAGGTTTACTGTGTCTCTCGGACCTTCTTATTGACGATGAAACACAGAAATTGCATTGGAATTAGATACAAAATGCACAATGCCGACTACAGTGCAAAAGGACCGACTCTTCTTACTGTCTATGTTTTGAACCATTTCTGTGACACTAATTATAGATTCCGATGTTTCACTTCAGGTTTACTGTATCCCTTATACCTTCTTATTGACGACGAAACACAGAAATTGTATCGGAATTAAATAGAAAAAGCACAATGCAGACTTGAGTACAAGAAGACTGACCCTTCCTATTGTCTATGATTTGAACCATTCCTGTGACACTAGTTATAGATTCCGATGTTCCACTTCAGGGTTACTGTATCCTTGGATCTTCCTATTGACGATGAAACACAGAAATTGCATCGGAATTAAATACAAAAAGCTCATTGCCGACTTAAGTACAAGAAGACTGACTCTTCTTACTGTCTATGTTTTGATCCAGTCCTGTGACACTAGTTATAGAATCCGATGCTTCATTTCAGGTTTACTGTATCCCTCTGACCTTCTTATTGACAATGAAACACAGAAATTGCATCGGAATTTAATAGAAAAGGCACAATGCCGACTTAAGTACAAGCAGACTGACTCTTCTTTCTGACTATGTTTTGAACCATACCTGTGACACTAGTTATAGATTCTGATGCTTCACTTCAGGTTGACTGTATCCCTTGGACCTTCTTATTGACGACGAAACACAGAAATTGCATCGGAATTAAATAGAAGAGGCACAGTGCCGACCTAAGTACAAGAAGACTGACTCTTCCTACTGTCTATGTTTTCAACCATTCCTGTGACACTAGTTATAGAATCCGATACTTCACCTCAGGTTTACTGTATCTCTCGGACCTTCATATTGACGATGAAACACAGGAATTGCATTGGAATTAGATACAAAATGCACAATGCCGACTACTGTGCAAAAGGACCGACTCTTCTTACTGTCTATGTTTTGAACCATTTCCGTGACACTAGTTATAGATTCCGATGTTTCACTTCAGGTTTACTGTATCCCTTATACCTTCTTATTGACGACGAAACACAGAAATTGCATCGGAATTAAATAGAAAAGGCACAATGCCGACATAAGTGCAAGAAGACTGATTCTTCTTACTGTCTATGTTTGGAACCATTCCTGTAACACTAGTTATAGATTACAATGCTTCACTTCAGGTTTACTGTATCCCTTGGACCTTCCTATTGACGATGAAACACAGAAATTGCATCGGAATTAAATACAAAAGGCACATTGTCGAGTTAAGTACAAGAAGACTGACTCTTCTTACTGTCTATGTTTTGAACCATTCCTGTGATACTAGTTATAGATTCCGATGCTTCACTTCAGATTTATTGTATCCCTCTGACCTTCCTATTGGCGATGAAACACAGATATTGCATCGGAATTAAATAGAAAAGGCACAATGCCGACCTAAGTACAAGAAGACTGAGTCTTCCTACTGTCTATGTTTAAACCATTCCTGTGACACTAGTTAGAGATTCCGATGCTCCTCTTCAGGTTTACTGTATCCCTTGGACCTTCTTATTGACGACGAAACACAGAAATTGCATCGGAAGTAAATAGAAGAGGCACAATGCCGACTTAAGTACAAGGAGACTGACTCTTCTTACTGACTATGTTTGAACCATTCCTGTGACACTAGTTATAGATTCCGATGATTCACTTCAGGTTTACTATATCCCTCAGACCCTCTTATTGACGATGAAACACAGAAATTGCATCGGAATTAAATACAAAAGGCACAATGCCGACTTAAGTACAAGAAGACTGTCGCTTCCAACTCTCTATGTTTTGAACCATTCCTGTGACACTAGTTATAGATTCCGATGCTTCACTTCAGGTTTACTGTATCCCTCTGACCTTCTTATTGACGATGAAACACTGATATTGCATCGGAATTAAATACAAAAGGCACAATGCCGACTTAAGTACAAGAAGACTGACTCTTATCACTGTCTATGTTCTGAACTTTTCCTGTGACACTAGTTATGGATTCCGATGCTTCACTTCAGGTTTACTGTATCCTTTGGATCTTCTTATTGACGAAGAAACACAGAAATTGCATCGGAATTAAATAGAAGAGGCACAATGCCGACTTAAGTACAAGAAGACTGACTCTTCCTACGGTCTGTTTTCAACGATTCCTGTGACACTAGTCATAGATTCCGATGCTTCACCTCAGGTTTACTGCATCTCTCTGACCTTCTTATTGACGATGAAACACAGAAACTGCATTGGAATTAGATACAAAATGCACAATGCCGACTACAGTGCAAAAGGACCGACTCTTCTTACTGTCTATGTCTGAACCATTTCTGTGACACTAGTTATAGATTCCGATGTTTCACTTCAGGTTTACTGTATCCCTTATACCTTCTTATTGACGACGAAATACAGAAATTGCATCGGAATTAAATAGAAAAGGCACAATGCTGACTTTAGTACAAGAAGACTGACCCTTCCTATTGTCTATGTTTTGAACCATTCCTGTGACAGTAGTTATTGATTCCGATGCTTCACTTCAGGTTTACTGTATCCCTCTTTCCTTCTTATTGACGATGAAACACAGAAATTGCATCGGAATTAAATAGAAAAGGCACAATGCCGACTTAGGTGCAAGAGGACTGATTCTTCCTACTGTCTATGTTTAAACCATTCCTTTGACACTAGTTATAGATTCCGATGCTTCACTTCAGATTAATTGTATCCCTTGTACCCTCGTATTGACGACGAAACACAGAAATTGCATCGGAATGAAATAGAAAAGGCACAATGCCGGCTAAGTACATGAAGACTGACTGTTCCTACTGTCTATGTTTTGAACCATTCCTGTGACACTAGTTACGGATTCCGATGCTTCACTTCAGGTTTACTGTATCCCTCTGACCTTCTTATTGACGATGAAACACAGAAATTGCATCGGAATTAAATACAAAAGGCACAATGCCGACTTAAGTACAAGAAGACTGACTCTTCTTACTGTCTATGTTTTGAACCATTCCTGTGACACTAGTTATAGATTCCGATGCTTCACTTCAGGTTTACTGCATCCCTCTGACCTGCCTATTGACGATGAAACACAGAAATTCCATCGGAATTAAATACAAAAGGCACAATGCCGACTTAAGTCCAAGAAGACTGACTCTTCTTACTGACTATGTTTTGAACCATTCCTCTGACACTAGTTATAGATTCCGATGATTCACTTCAGGTTTACTGTATCCCTTGGACCTTCTTATTGACGATGAAACACAGAAATTGCATCGGAATTAAATACAAAAGGCACAATGCCGACTTAAGTACAAGAAGACTGACTCTTCTTACTGACTATGTTTGGAACCATTGCTGTGACACTAGTTATAGATTCCGATGCCTCACTTCAGGTTTACTGTATCCCTCTGATCTTCTTTTTGACAATGTAACACAGAAATTGCATCGGAATTAAATAGAAAAGGCACAATGCCGACTTAAGTACAAGCAGACTGACTCTTTTTTCTGACTATGTTTTGAACGATTCTTGTGACACTAGTTATAGTTTCCGATGCTTCACTTCAGGTTTAGTCTATCCCTCTGACCTTCTTATTGACAATGAATCACAGAAATTGCATCGGAATTAAATACAAAAGGCACAATGCCGACCTAAGTACAAGAAGACTGAGTCTTCCTACTGTCAATGTTTAAACCATTCCTGTGACACTAGTTATAGATTCCGATGCTTCACTTCAGATTAATTGTATCCCTTGGACCTTCGTATTGACGACGAAACACAGAAATTACATCGGAATGAAATAGAAAAGGCAGAATGCCGGCTAAGTACATGAAGACTGACTCTTCCTACTGTCTATGTTTTGAACCATTCCTGTGACACTAGTTATAGAATCCGATGCTTCATTTCAGGTTTACTGTATCCCTCTGACCTTCTTATTGACAATGAAACACAGAAATTGCATCGGAATTAAATAGAAAAGGCACAATGCCGACTTAAGTACAAGCAGACTGACTCTTCTTTCTGACTATGTTTTGAACCATTCCTGTGACACTAGTTATAGATTCCTATGTTTCACTTCAGGTTTACTGTATCCCTTATACCTTCTTATTGACGACGAAACACAGAATTTGCATCGGAATTAATTAGAAAAGGCACAATGCTGACTTGTGTACAAGAAGACTGATCTTTCCTATTGTCTATGTTTTGAACCATTCCTGTGACACTAGTATTAGATTCCGATGCTTCACGTCAGGTTCACTGTATCCCTCTGACCTTCTTATTGACGATGAACCTTAGAAATTGCATCGGAATTAAATAGAAAAGGCACAATGCCGACTTAAGTGCAAGAAGACTGATTCTTCTTACTGTCTATGTTTGGAACCATTCCTGTGACACTAGTTATAGATTCCGATGCTTCTTTTTAGGTTTACTGTATCCCTTGGACCTTCCTATTGTCGATGAAACACAGAAATTGCATCGGAATTATATACAAAAGGCACATTGCCGACTATAGTACAAGAAGACTGACTCTTCTTACTGTCTATGTTTTGAACCATTCCTGTGACACTAGTTATAGATTCCGATGCTTCACTTCAGATTAATTGTATCCCTTGGACCTTCGTATTGACGACGAAACACAGAAATTGCATCGGAATGAAATAGAAAAGGCACAGTGCCGGGTAAGTACATGAAGACTGACTCTTCCTACTGTCTATGTTTTGAACCATTCCCGTGACACTAGTTATTGAATCCGATGCTTCATTTCAGGTTAACTGTATCCCTTGGACCTTCTTATTGACGATGAAACACAGAAAGTGCAACGGAATTAAATAGAAAACGCACAATGCCGAGTTAAGTACAAGAAGACTGACTCTTCCTACTGTCTATGTTTTGAACCATTCCTGTGACACTAGTTACGGATTCCGATGCTCCACTTCAGGTTTACTATATCCCTCTGACCTTCTTATTGACGATGAAACACAGACATTGCATCGGAATTAAATACAAAAGGCACAATGCCGACTTAAGTACAAGAAGACTGACTCTTCTTACTGACTATGATTTTAACCATTCCTGTGACACTAGTTAGAGATTCCGATGCTTCACTTCAGGTTTACGGTATCCCTCTGACTTTCTTATTGACGATGAAACACAGAAATTGCATCGGAATTCAATTAAAAGGCACAATGCCGACTTAAGTCCAAGAAGACTGACTCTTCTTACTGACTATGCTTTGAACCATTCCTGTGACACTAGTATTAGATTCCGATGCTTCACTTCAGGTTTACTGTATCCCTCTGACCTTCTTATTGACGATGAACCACAGAAATTGCATCGGAATTAAATAGAAAAGGCACAATGCCGACTTAAGTGCAAGAAGACTGATTCTTCTTACTGTCTATGTTTGGAACCATTCCTGTGACACTAGTTATAGATTCCGATGCATCTTTTTATGTTTACTGTATCCCTTGGACCTTCCTATTGTCGATGAAACACAGAAATTGCATCGGAATTATATACAAAAGGCACATTGCCGACTATAGTACAAGAAGACTGACTCTTCTTACTGTCTATGTTTTGAACCATTCCTGTGACACTAGTTATAGATTCCGATGCTTCACTTCAGATTAATTGTATCCCTTGGACCTTCGTATTGACGACGAAACACAGAAATTGCATCGGAATGAAATAGAAAACGCACAATGCCGGGTAAGTACATGAAGACTGACTCTTCCTACTGTCTATGTTTTGAACCATTCCCGTGACACTAGTTATAGAATCCGATGCTTCATTTCAGGTTAACTGTATCCCTTGGACCTTCTTATTGACGATGAAACACAGAAAGTGAAACGGAATTAAACAGAAAACGCACAATGCCGAGTTAAGTACAAGAAGACTGACTCTTCCTACTGTCTATGTTTTGAACCATTCCTGTGACACTAGTTACGGATTCCGATGCTCCACTTCAGGTTTACTATATCCCTCTGACCTTCTTATTGACGATGAAACACAGAAATTGCATCGGAATTAAATACAAAAGGCACAATGCCGACTTAAGTACAAGAAGACTGACTCTTCTTACTGACTATGATTTGAACCATTCCTGTGACACTAGTTATAGATTCCGATGCTTCACCTCAGGTTTACTGTATCTCTCGGACCTTCTTATTGACGATGAAACACAGAAATTGCATTGGAATTAGAAACAAAATGCACAATGCCGACTACAGTGCAAAAGGACCGACTCTTCTTACTGTCTATGATTTGAACCATTTCTGTGCCACTAGTTATAGATTCCGATGTTTCACTTCAGGTTTACTGTATCCCTTATACCTTCTTATTGACGACGAAACACAGAAATTGCATCGGAATTAAATAGAAAAGGCACAATGCTGACTTGAGTACAAGAAGACTGATCCTTCCTATTGTCTATGTTCTGAACCATTCCTGTGACACTAGTATTAGATTCCGATGCTTCACTTCAGGTTTACTGTATCCCTCTGACCTTCTTATTGACGATGAACCACAGAAATTGCATCGGAAATAAATAGAAAAGGCACATTGCCGTCTATAGTACAAGTAGACTGACTCTTCTTACTGTCTATGTTTTGAACCATTCCTGTGACATTAGTAATAGATTCCGATGCTTCACTTCAGATTAATTGTATCCCTTGGACCTTCGTATTGACGACGAAACACAGAAATTGCATCGGAATGAAATAGAAAAGGCACAATGCCGGGTAAGTACATGAAGACTGACTCTTCCTACTGTCTATGTTTTGAACCATTCCCGTGACACAAGTTATAGAATCCGATGCTTCATTTCAGGTTTACTGTATCCCTTGGACCTTCTTATTGACGATGAAACACAGAAAGTGAAACGGAATTAAATAGAAAACGCACAATGCCGAGTTAAGTACAAGAAGACTGACTCTTCCTACTGTCTATGTTTTGAACCATTCCTGTGACAGTAGTTAGAGATTCCGATGCTTCACTTCAGGTTTACTGTATCCCTTGGACCTTCTTATTGACGACGAAACACAGAAATTGCATCGGAATTAAATAGAAGAGGCACAATGCCGACTTAAGTACAAGGAGACTGACTCTTCTTACTGACTATGTTTGAACCATTCCTGTGAAACTAGTTATAGATTCCGATGCTTCACTTCAGGTTGACTGTATCCCTTGGCCCTTCTTATTGACGACGAAACACAAAAATTGCATCGGAATTAAATAGAAGAGGCACAATGCCGACCTAAGTACAAGAAGACTGACTCTTCCTACTGTCTATGTTTCAACCATTCCTGTGACACTAGTTATAGAATCCGATACTTCACCGCAGGTTTACTGTATCTCTCGGACCTTCTTATTGACGATGAAACACAGAAATTGCATTGGAATTAGATACAAAATGCACAATGCCGACTACAGTGCAAAAGGACCGACTCTTCTTACTGTCTATGATTTGAACCATTTCTGTGACACTAGTTATAGATTCCGATGTTTCACTTCAGGTTTACTGTATCCCTTATACCTTCTTATTGACGACGAAACACAGAAATTGCATCGGAATTAAATAGAAAAGGCACAATGCTGACTTGAGTACAAGAAGACTGACCCTTCCTATTGTCTATGTTTTGAACCATTCCTGTGACACTAGTTATAGATTCCGATGCTTCACTTCAGGTTTACTGTATCCCTCTGACCTTCTTATTGACGATGAACCACAGAAATTGCATCGGAATTAAATAGAAAAGGCACAATGCCGACATAAGTGCAAGAAGACTGATTCTTCTTACTGTCTATGTTTGGAACCATTCCTGTGACACTAGTTATAGATTCCGATGCTTCACTTCAGGTTTACTGTATCCCTTGGACCTTCCTATTGACGATGAAACACAGAAATTGCATCGGAATTAAATACAAAAGGCACATTGCCGACTTAAGTACAAGAAGACTGACTCTTCTTATTGTCTATGTTTTGAACCATTCCTGTGACACTAGTTATAGATTGCGATGCTTCACTTCAGATTAATTGTATCCCTTGGACCTTCGTATTGACGACGAAACACAGAAATTGCATCGGAATGAAATAGAAAAGGCACAATGCCGGCTAAGTACATGAAGACTGACTCTTCCTACTGTCTATGTTTTGAACCATTCCCGTAACACTAGTTATAGAATCCGATGCTTCATTTTTGGTTTACTGTATCCCTTGGACCTTCTTACTGACGATGAAACACAGAAAGTGCAACGGAATTAAATAGAAAAGGCACAATGCCGACTTAAGTACAAGGAGACTGACTCTTCCTACTGTCTATGTTTTGACCCATTCCTGTGACACTAGTTACGGATTCCGATGCTCCACTTCAGGTTTACTGTATCCCTCTGACCTTCTTATTGACGATGAAACACAGAAATTGCAACGGAATTAAATAGAAACGGCACAATGCCGACCTAAGTACAAGAAGACTGAGTCTTCCTACTGTCTATGTTCAAACCATTCCTGTGACACTAGTTAGAGATTCCGATGCTTCACTTCAGGTTTACTGTATCCCTTGGACCTTCTTATTGACGACGAAACACAGAAATTGCATCGGAAGTAAATAGAAGAGGCACAATGCCGACTTAAGTACAAGGAGACTGACTCTTCTTACTGACTATGTTTGAACCATTCCTGTGACACTAGTTATAGATTCCGATGCTTCACTTCAGGTTTACTGTATCCCTCTGACCTTCTTATTGACGATGAAACACAGAAATTGCATCGGAATTAAATAGAAACGGCACAATGCCGACCTAAGTCCAAGAAGACTGAGTCTTCCTACTGTCTATGTTTAAACCATTCCTGTGACACTAGTTAGAGATTCCGATGCTTCACTTCAGGTTTACTGTATCCCTTGGACCTTCTTATTGACGACGAAACACAGAAATTGCATCGGAAGTAAATAGAAGAGGCACAATCTCGACTTAAGTACAAGGAGACTGACTCTTCTTACTGACTATGTTTGAACCATTCCTGTGACACTAGTTATAGATTCCGATGCTTCACTTCAGGTTTACTATATCCCTCAGACCCTCTTATTGACGATGAAACACAGAAATTGCATCGGAATTAAATACAAAAGGCACAATGCCGACTTAAGTACAAGAAGACTGTCTCTTCCAACTCTCTATGTTTTGAACCATTCCTGTGACACTAGTTATAGATTCCGATGCTTCACTTCAGGTTTGCTGTATCCCTCTGACCTTCTTATTGTCGATGAAACACTGATATTGCATCGGAATTAAATACAAAAGGCACAATGCCGACTTAAGTACAAGAAGACTGACTCTTATCACTGTCTATGTTCTGAACCTTTCCTGTGACACTAGTTATGTATTCCGATGCTTCACTTCAGGCATACTGTATCCCTTGGATCTTCTTATTGACGAAGAAACACAGAAATTGCATCGGAATTAAATAGAAGAGGCACAATGCCGACTTAAGTACAAGAAGACTGACTCTTCCTACGGTCTATGTTTTCAACGATTCCTGTGACACTAGTTATAGATTCCGATGCTTCACCTCAGGTTTACTGTATCTCTCTGACCTTCTTATTGACGATGAAACACAGAAACTGCATTGGAATTAGATACAAAATGCACAATGCCGACTACAGTGCAAAAGGACCGACTCTTCTTACTGTCTATGTCTGAACCATTTCTGTGACACTAGTTATAGATTCCGATGTTTCACTTCAGGTTTACTGTATCCCTTATACCTTCTTATTGACGACGAAACACAGAAATTGCACCGGAATTAAATAGAAAAGGCACAATGCTGACTTTAGTACAAGAAGACTGACCCTTCCTATTGTCTATGTTTTGAACCATTCCTGTGACACTAGTTATTGATTCCGATGCTTCACTTCAGGTTTACTGTATCCCTCTGACCTTCTTATTGACGATGAAACACAGAAATTGCATCGGAATGAAATAGAAAAAGCACAATGCCGACTTAGGTGCAAGAAGACTGATTCTTCCTACTGTCTATGTTTAAACCATTCCTGTGACACTAGTTATAGATTCCGATGCTTCACTTCAGATTAATTGTATCCCTTCGACCTTCGTATTGACGACGAAACACAGAAATTGCATCGGAATGAAATAGAAAAGCCACAATGCCGGCTAAGTACATGAAGACTGACTCTTCCTACTGTCTATGTTTCAAATGGTTCAAATGGCTCTGAGCACTATGGGACTCAACTGCTGAGGTCATTAGTCCCCTAGAACTTAGAAATTGTTAAACCTAACTAACCTAAGGACATCACAAACATCCACGCCCGAGGCAGGATTCGAACCTGCGACCGTAGCGGTCTTGCGGTTCAAGACTGCAGCGCCTTTAACCGCACGGCCACTTCTGCCGGCTACTGTCTATGTTTTGAACCATTCCCGTGACACTAGTTATAGAATCCGATGCTTCATTTCAGGTTTACTGTATCCCTCTGACCTTCTTATTGACAATGAAACACAGAAATTGCATCGGAATTTAATAGAAAAAACACAATGCCGACTTAAGTACAAGCAGACTGACTCTTCTTTCTGACTATGTTTTGAACCATACCTGTGACACTAGTTATAGATTACGTTGCTTCACTTCAGGTTTACTGTATCCCTCTGTCCTTCTTATTGACGATGAAACACTGAAAATGCATCGGAATTAAATACAAAACTCACAATGCCGACTTAAGTACAAGAAGACTGACTCTTATTACTGTCTATGTTATGAACCATTCCAGTGACACTAGTTATAGATTCCGATGCTTCACTTCAGGTTTACTGTATCCCTTATACCTTCTTATTGACGACGAAACACAGAAATTGCATCGGAATTAAATAGAAAAGGCACAATGCTGACTTGAGTACAAGAAGACTGACCCTTCCTATTGTCTATGTTTTGAACCATTCCTGTGACACTAGTTATAGATTCCGATGCTTCACTTCAGGTTTACTGTATCCCTCTGACCTTCTCATTGACGATGAACCACAGAAATTGCATCGGAATTAAATAGTAAGGGAAAATGCCGACTTAAGTGCAAGAAGACTGATTCTTCTTACTGTCTATGTTTGGAACCATTCCTGTGACACTAGTTATAGATTCCGATGCTTCACTTCAGGTTTACTGTATCCCTTGGACCTTCCTATTGTCGATGAAACACAGAAATTGCATCGGAATTAAATACAAAAAGCACATTGCCGACTTAAGTACAAGAAGACTGACTCTTCTTACTGTCTATGTTTTGAACCATTCCTGTGACACTAGTTATAGATTCCGATGCTTCACTTCAGTTTAATTGTATCCCTTGGACCTTCGAATTGACGACGAAACACAGAAAGTGCATCGGAATGAAATAGAAAAGGCACAATGCCGGCTAAGTACTTGAAGACTGACTCTTCCTACTGTCTATGTTTTGAACCATTCCCGTGACACTAGTTATAGAATCCGATGCTTCATTTCAGGTTTACTGTATCCCTTGGACCTTCTTATTGACGATGAAACACAGAAAGTGCAACGGAATTAAATAGAAAAGGCACAATGCCGACTTAAGTACAAGAAGACTGACTCTTCCTACTGTCTATGTTTTGAACCATTCCTGTGACACTAGTTACGGATTCCGATGCTGCACTTCAGTTTCACTGTATCCCTCTGACCTTCTTATTGACGATGAAACACAGAAATTGCATCGGAATTAAATACAAAAGGCACAATGCCGACTTAAGTACTAGAAGATTGACTCTTCTTTCTGTCTGTGTTTTGAACCATTCCTGTGACACTAGTTATAGATTCCGAAGCTTCACTTCAGGTTTACTGCATCCCTCTGACCTTCCTATTGACGATGAAACACAGAAATTGTATCGGAATTAAATACAAAAAGCACAATGCCGACTTAAGTCCAAGAAGACTGACTCTTCTTACTGACTATGCTTTGAACCATTCCTGTGACACTAGTTATAGATTCCGATGATTCACTTCTGGTTTACTGTATCCCTCTGACCTTCTTATTGACAATGAAACACAGAAATTGCATCGGAATTAAATACAAAAGGCACAATGCCGACCTAAGTTCAAGAAGACTGAGTCTTCCTACTGTCTATGTTTAAACCATTCCTGTGACACTAGTTATGGATTCCGATGCTTCTCTTCAGGTTTAATGTATCCCTTGGATTTTCTTATTGACGACGAAACACAGAAATTGCATCGGAATTAAATAGAAAAGAAACAATGCTGACTTTAGTACAAGAAGACTGACCCTTCCTATTGTCTATGTTTTGAACCATTCCTGTGACACTAGTTATTGATTCCGGTGCTTCACTTCAGGTTTACTGTATCCCTCTGACCTTCTTATTGACGATGAACCACAGAAATTGCATCGGAATTAAATAGAAAAGGCACAATGCCGACATAAGTGCAAGAAGACTGATTCTTCTTACTGTCTATGTTTGGAACCATTCCTGTGACACTAGTTATAGATTCTGATGCTTCACTTCAGGTTTACTGTATCCCTTGGTCCTTCCTATTGACGATGAAACACAGAAATTGCATCGGAATACAATACAAAAGGCACATTGGAGACTTAAGTGCTAGAAGACTGACTCTTCTTACTGACCATGTTCTGAACCATTCGTGTGACACTAGTTATAGATTCCGATGATTCACTTCAGGTTTACTGTATCCCTTGGACCTTCTTATTGACGATGAAACACAGAAATTGCATCGGAATTAAATACAAAAGGCACAATGCCGACTTAAGTACAAGAAGACTGACTCTTCTTACTGACTATGTTTGGAACCATTGCTGTGACACTAGTTATAGATTCCGATGCTTCACTTCAGGTTTACTGTATCCCACTGACCTTCATATTGACAATGAAACACTGAAATTGCATCGGAATTAAATACAAAAGGCACAATGCTGACTTGAGTACAAGAAACTGACCCCTCCTATTGTCTATGTTTTGAACCATTCCTGTGACACTAGTTATAGATTACGATGCTTCACTTCAGGTTTACTGTATCCCTCTGACATTCTTATTGACGGTGAAACACAGAAATTGCATTGGTATTAAATAGAAAAGGCACAATGCCGACTTAAGTGCAAGAAGACTGATTCTTCTTACTGTCTATGGTTGGAACCATTCCTGTGACACTAGTTATAGATTCCGATGCTTCACTTCAGGTTTACTGTATCCCTTGGACTATCCTATTGACGATGAAAGACAGAAATTGCATCGGAATTAAATACAAAAGGCACATTGCCGACCTAAGTACAAGAAGACTGACTCTTCTTACTGTCTATGTTTTGAACCATTCCTGTGCCACTAGTTATAGATTCCTATGCTTCACTTCAGAATAATTGTATCCTTTGGAACTTCGTATTGACGACGAAACACAGTAATTGCATCGGAATGAAATAGAAAAGGCACAATGCCGGCTAAGTACATGAAGACTGACTCTTCCTACTGTCTATGTTTGGACCATTCCCGTGACACTAGTTATAGAATCCGATGCTTCATTTCAGGTTTACTGTATCCCGTGGACTTTCTTATTGACGATGAAACACAGAAAGTGCAACGGAATTAAATAGAAAAGGCACAATGCCGACTTAAGTACACGAAGACTGACTCGTCCTCCTTTCTATGTTTGAACCATTCCTGTGACACTAGTTATGGATTCAGATTTCTCACTTCAGGTTTACTGTATCCCTCTGACCTTCTTATTGACGATGAAACACAGAAATAGCGTCGGAATTAAATACAAAAGGCACAATGCCGACTTATGTACAAGAAGACTGACTCTTCTTACTGCCTATGTTTTGAACCATTCCTGTGACACTAGTTATAGATTCCGATGCCTCACTTCAGGTTTCCTGTATCCCTGTGACCTTCTTATTGACGATGAAACACAGAAATTGCATCGGAATTAAATAGAAAAGGCAGAATGCCGACTTATGTACAAGAAGACTGACTCTTCTAACTGTCTATGTTTTGAACCATTCCTGTGACACTAGTTATAGATTCCGATGCCTCACTTCAGGTTTACTGTATCCCTCTGACCTTCTTATTGACGATGAAACACAGAAACTGCATCGGAATTCAATTAAAAGGCACAATGCCGACTTAAGTACATGAAGACTGACTCTTCTTTCTGACTATGTTTGAACCATTCCTGTAACACTAGTTATAGATTCCGATGCTTCACTTCAAGTTTACTATATCCCTCTGACCCTCTTATTGACGATGAAACACAGAAATTGCATCGGAATTAAATACAAAAGGCACAATGCCGACATAAGTACAAGTAGACTGTCTCTTCCAAATCTCTATGTTTTGAACCATTCCTGTGACACTAGTTATAGATGCCGATGCTTCACTTCAGGTTTACTGTATCCCTCTGACCTTCTTATTGTCGATGAAACACTGAAATTGCATCGGAATTAAATACTAAAGGCACAATGCCGACTTAGGTACAAGAAGACTGACTCTTATTACTGTCTATATTCTGAACCATTCCTGTGACACTAGTTATAGATTCCGATGCTTCGCTTCAGGTTTACTGTATCCCTTGGACCTTCTTATTGACGACGAAACACAGAAATTGCATCGGAATTAAATAGAAGAGGCACAACGCCGACTTACGTACAAGAAGACTGACACTTCCTACGGTCTATGTTTTGAACCATTCCTGTGACACTAGTTATAGATTCCGATGCTTCACTTCAGGTTTTCTGTATCCCTCTGATCTTCTTATTGACGATGAAACACCGAAATTGCATCGGAATTAAATACAAAAGGCACAATGCCGACTTAAGTACAAGAAGACTGACCCATCTTACTGTCTATGTTTTGAACAATTCCTGTGACAATAGTTATAGATTCCGATGCTTCACTTCAGGTTTACAGTATCCCTCAGACCTTCGTATTGACGATGAAACACCGAAACTGCATCGGAATTAAATAGAAAAGGCACAATGCCGACTTATATACAAGAGGACTGACTCTTCTTACTGACTGTGTTTTGAACCATTCCTGTGACACTAGTTATAGATTCCGATGCCTCACTTCAGGTTTACTGTATACCTCTTACCTTCTTATGGACGATGAAACACAGAAATTGCATCGGAATTAAATAGAAAAGGCACAATGCTGACTTAAGTACAAGGAGACTGACTCTTCTTACTGACTATGTTTTGAACCTTTCCTGTGACAATAGTTATAGATTCCGATGCCTCACTTCAAGTTTACTGTATAACTCTGATCTTCTTATTGACGATGAAACACCGAAATTACATCGGAATAAAATACAAAAGGCACAATGCCGACTTAAGTACAAGAAGACTGACACATCATACTGTCTATGTTTTGAACAATTCCTGTGAGAATAGTTATAGATTCCGATGCTTCACTTCAGAATTACAGTATCCCTCTGACCTTCTTATTGACGATGAAACACAGAAATTGCATCGGAATTAAATACAAAATGCACAATGTAGACTTAACTACAAGAAGACTGACTCTTCTTACTGTCTATGTTTCGAACCATTCCTGTGACACCAGTTATAGATTCTGATGCTTCACTTCAGGTTTACTGCATCCCTTGGACCTTCTTATCGGCGATGAAACACAGAAATTGCATCGGAATTTAATACAAAAGGCACAATGCCGACTTAAGTACAAGAAGATTGACTCTTCCTACTGACTATGCTTTGAACCATTCCTGTGTCACTAGCTATAGATTCCGATTTCTCACTTCAGGTTTACTGTATCCCTCTGACCTTCTTATTGACGATGAAACACAGAAATTGCATCGGAATTAAATACAAAAGGCACAATGCCGACTTAAGTACAAGAAGTCTGACTCCTCTTACTGCCTATGTTTTGAACCATTCCTGTGACACTAGTTATAGATTCCGATGCCTCACTTCAGGTTTACTGTATCCCTGTGACCTTCTTATTGACGATGAAACACAGAAATTGCATCGGAATTAAATAGAAAAGGCACAATACCGACTTAAGTACAAGAAGACTGACTCTTCTAACTGTCTATGATTTGAACCATTCCTATGACACTAGTTATAGATTCCGATGCTTCACATCAGGTTTACTGTATACCTCTTACCTTCTTATGGACGATGAAACACAGAAATTGCATCGGAATTAAATAGAAAAGGCACAATGCTGACTCAAGTACAAGGAGACTGACTCTTCTTACTGACTATGTTTGAACCATTCCTGTGACAATAGTTATAGATTCCCATGCTTCACTTAAGGTTTACTGTATCTCTTGGACCTTCTTATTGACGATGAAACACAGAAATTGCATCGGAATTAAATACAAAAGGAATAATGCCGACTCAAGTACAAGAAGACTGACTCTTCATACTGCCTATGTTTTGAACCACTCCTGTGACACTAGTTATAGATTCCGATGCCTCACTTCAGGTTTACTGTATCCCTCTGACCTTCTTATTGACGATGAAACACAGAAATTGCATCGGAATTGAACACAAAAGGCACAATGCCGACTCAAGTACAAGAAGACTGAGTCTTCCTACTGTCTATGTTTTGAACCATTCCTGTGACACTAGTTATAGATTCCGATGCTTCACTTCAGGTTTGCTGTATCCCTCTGAACTTCTTATTGACGATGAAACACAGAAATTGCATCCGAATTAAATAGAAAAAGCGCAATGCTGACTTAAGTACAAGTAGACTGACTCTTTTTACTCTCTATGATTTGAACCATTCCTGTGACACTAGTTATAGATTCCGATGCTTCATTTCAGGTGTACTATATCCCTTGGACTTTCTTAATGACGATGAAACACGGAAACTGCATCGGAATAAATACAAAAATCACAATGCCGACTTAAGTACAAGTAGACTGACCATTCGTTCTGTCTATGTCTTGAACCATTCCTGTGGCACTAGTTATGGATTCTGATGCTTCACTTCAGGTTTACTGTGTCCCTCTGACCTTCTTATTGTCGACGAAACACAGAAATTGCATCGGAATTAAATACAAAAGTCACAATGCCGACGTAAGTACAAGAAGACTGACTCTTCCTACTGTCAATGTTTTGAACCATTCCTGTGACACTAGTTATAGATTCCGATGCTTCACTTCAGGTTTACTGTATCCCTCTGATCTTCTTATTGACGAGGAAACACCGAAATTGCATCGGAATTAAATACAAAAGGCACAATGCCGACTTAAGTACAAGAAGACTGACCCATCTTACTGTCTATGTTTGAACAACTCCTGTGACAATAGTTATAGATTCGGATGCTTCATTTCACGTTTACAGTATCCCTCTGACCCTCTTATTGACGATGAAACACAGAAATTGCATCGGAATTAAATACAAAATGGACAATGCCGACTTAAGTACAAGAAGACTGACTCTTCTTACTGTTTATGTTTCGAACCATTCCTGTGACACTAGTTATAGATTCTGAGGCTTCACTTCAGGTTTACTGCATCCCTTGGACCTTCTTATCGACGATGAAACACAGAAATTGCATCTGAATTAAATACAAAAGGCACAATGCCGACTTAAGTACAAGAAGACTGACTCTTCCTACCGACTATGCTTTGAACCATTCCTGTGTCACTAGTTATAAATTCCGATGCTTCACTTCTGATTTACTGTATCCCTTGGACCTTCTTATTGACGACGAAACACAGTAATTGCATCGGAATTAAATAGGAAAGGCACTATGCCGGCTTAAGTACAAGAAGACTGACTCTTCCTAATGTCTATGTTTTGAACCATTTATGTGACACTAGTTATAGATTCCGATGCTTCACTTCAGGTTTACTGTATCCCTCTGATCTTCTTATTGACGATGAAACACAGAAATTGCATCGGAATTAAATTGAAAAGGCACAATTCCGACTTAAGTACAAGAAGACTGACTCTTCTTACTGACTATGTTTTGAACCATTCCCGTGACACTAGTTATAGATTCCGATTCTTCACTTCAAGTTTACTGTATCCCTCTGTAATTCTTATTGACGATGAAACACAGAAATTGCATCGGAATTAAATACAAAAGGCACAATGCCGACGTAAGTACAAGAAGACTGACTCTTCCTACTGTCAATGTTTTGAACCATTCCTGTGACACTAGTTATAGATTCCGATGCTTCACTTCAGGTTTACTGTATCCCTCTGATCTTCTTATTGACGATGAAACACCGAAATTGCATCGGAATTAAATACAAAAGGCACAATGCCGACTTAAGTACAAGAAGACTGACCCATCTTACTGTCTATGTTTGAACAACTCCTGTGACAATAGTTATAGATTCGGATGCTTCACTTCACGTTTACAGTATCCCTCTGACCCTCTTATTGACGATGAAACACAGAAATTGCATCGGAATTAAATACAAAATGGACAATGCCGACTTAAGTACAAGAAGACTGACTCTTCTTACTGTCTATGTTTCGAACCATTCCTGTGACACTAGTTATAGATTCTGAGGCTTCACTTCAGGTTTACTGTATCCCTCTGACCTTCTTATTGACGTTGAAACACAGAAATTGCGTCGGAATTAAATACAAAAGGCACAATGCCGACTTTAGTACAAGAAGACTGACTCTTCTTACTGTCTATGTTTGAACCATTCCTGTGAACCTAGTTATACATTCCGATGCTTGACGTCAGGTTTACTGTATCCATCTGACCATCTTATTGACGATGAAACACAGAAATTGCATCGGAATTAAATGGAAAAGGCACAATGCCGACTTAAGTACAAGAAGACTGACACTTCCTAATGTCTATGCTTTCAACCATTCCTGTGACACTAGTTGTTGATTCCTATGCTGCACTTCAGGTTTACTGTATCCCTCTGAACTTCTTATTGGCGATGAAACACAGAAATTGCGTCCGAATTAAATAGAAAAGGCATAATGCTGACTTAAGTACAAGTAGACTGACTCATTTTACTCTCTATGATTTGAGCCATTCCTTTGACACTAGTTATAGATTCCGATGCTTCACTTCAGGTGTACTGTATCCCTTGGACTTTCTTAATGACGATGAAACACCGAAACTGCATCGGAATAAATACAAAAGGCACAATGCAGACTTAAGTACAAGTAGACTGACCCTTCGTACAGTCTATGTCTTGAACCATTCCTGTGACACTAGGTACAGATTCTGATGCTTCACTTCTAGTTTACTGTGTCCCTATGACCTTCTTATTGACGATGAAACACAGACATTGCATCGGAAATCAATACAAAATGCACAATGCCGACTTAAGTACAAGAAGACAGACTCTTCTTACTGACTATGATTTGAACCATTCCTGTGTCACTAGTTATAGATTCCGTTGCTTCACTTCAGATTTACTGTATCCCTTGGACCTTCTCATTGACGACGAAACACAGAAATTGCATCGGAATTAAATAGGAAAGGCACTATGCCGGCTTAAGTACAAGAAGACTGACTCTTCCTAATGTCTATGTTTTGAACCATTTATGTGACACTAGTTATAGATTCCGATGCTTCACTTCAGGTTTACTGTATCCCTCTGATCTTCTTATTGACGATGAAACACAGAATTTGCGTCGGAATTAAATACAAAAGGCACAATGCCGAATTAAGTACAAGAAGACTGACTCTTCTTACTGTCTATGTTTGAACCATTCCTGTGAACCTAGTTATAGATTCCGATGCTTGACTTCAGGTTTACTGTATCCCTTTGACCATCTAATTGGCGATGAAACACAGAAATTGCTTCGGAATTAAATAGAAAAAGCACAATGCCGACTTAAGTACAAGAAGACTGAGTCATCCTACTGTCTATGTTTTGAACCATTCCTGTGACACTAGTTATGGATTCCGATGCTTCACTTCAGGTTTACTGTATCCCTCTGAACTTCTTATTGACGATGAAACACAGAAATTGCATCCGAATTAAATAGAAAAGGCACAATGCTGACTTAATTACAAGTAGACTGACTCATTTTATTCTCTATGATTTGAACCATTTCTGTGACACTGGTTATAGATTCCGATGCTTCACTTCAGGTGTACTGTATCCCTTGGACTTTCTTAATGACGATGAAACACAGAAACTGCATCGGAATAAATACAAAAGGCACAATGCGGACTACAGTACAAGTAGACTGACCCTTCGTACTGTCTATGTCTTGAACCATTCCTGTGACTCTTGTTATAGATTCTGATGCTTCACTTCAGGTTTACTGTGTCCCTCTGACCTTCATATTGACGACGAAACACAGAATTTGCATCGGAATTAAATACAAAAGGCACAATGCCGACTTAAGTACAAGAAGACTGACTCTTCTTACTGACTATGATTTCAACCATTCCTGTGACACTAGTTAGAGATTCCGATGTTTCACTTCAGGTTTACGGTATCCCTCTGACTTTCTTATTGACGATGAAACACAGAAATTGCATCGGAATTCAATTAAAAGGCACAATGCGGACTTAAGTACAAGTAGACTGACTCTTCTTACTGACTATGTTTTGAACCATTACTGTGACACTAGTTATAGATTCCGTTGCTTCACTTCAGGTTTACTGTATCCGTCTGACCCTCTTATTGACGATGAAACACAGAAATTGCATCGGAATTAAATACAAAAGGCACAATGCCGACTTAAGTACAAGAAGACTGCCTCTTCCTACTCTCTACGTTTTGAACCATTCCTGTGACACTAGTTATAGATTCCGATGCTTCACTTCTGGTATACTGTATCCATCTGACCTTCTTATTGACGATGAAACAGAGATATTGCATCGGAATTAAATAGAAAAGGCACAATGCCGACTTAAGTGCAAGAAGACTGACTCCTCCTACTGTCTATGGTTTGAACCATTCCTGTGACACTAGTTATAGATTCCGATGCTTCACTTCAGGTTTACTGTATCCCTCTGACCTTCTTAATGAGGATGAAACACAGAAATTGCATCGGAATTAAATGCAAAAGGCACAATGCCGACTCAAGTACAAGAAGACTGACTCTTCCTACAGTCTATGATTTGAACCATTCCTGCGACACTAGATATAGATTCCGATGCTTCACTTCACGTTTACTGTATCCCTCTGACCTTCTTATTGACGATGAAACCCAGAAATTGCATCGGAATTAAATACAAAGGGCACAATGCCGACTTAAGTACAAGAAGACTGACTCTTCCTACTGTCCATGCTTTGAACCGTTCCAGTGACACTAGTTATAGATTCCGATGCTCCACTTCCGGTTAACTGTATCCCTCTGACCTTCTTATTGACGATGAAACACCGAAATTGCATCGGAATTAAATACAAAAGGCACAATGCCGACTTAAGTACAAGAACACTGACCCTTCTTACTGTCTATGTTTTGAACCATTCCTGTGACACTGGTTATAGATTCCAATGCTTCACTTCAGGTTTACAGTATCCCTTGGACCTTCTTATTGACGATGAAACACAAAAATTGCATCGGAATTAAATAGAAGAGGCACAATGCCGACTTAAGTACAGGAAGACTGACTCTTCTTACTGTCTATGTTTTGAACCATTCCTGTGACACTAGTTATAGATTTCGATGCTTCACTTCAGGTGTATTGCATCCCTTGGAACTTGTTACTGACGCTGAAACACGGAAATTGCATCGGAATTAACAAGAAAAGGCACAATGCCGTCTTAAGTACAAGAAGACTGACTCTTCCTACTGACTATGTTTGAACCATTACTGCGACACTAGTTATAGATTCCGATGCTTCACTTCAGGTTTACTGTATCCCTTGGACCTTCTTAATGACGTTGAAACACAGAAATTGCATCGGAATTAAACACAAAAGGCACAATGCCGACTTGAGTACTAGAAGACTGACCCTTCCTGTTGCCTATGTTTTGAACCATTCCTGTGCCACTAGTTATAGATTCCGATGCTTCACTTCAGGGTTACTGTATCCCTCTGACCTTCTTATTGACAATGAAACTCAGAAATTGCATCGGAATTAAATAGAAAAGGCACAATGCCGACTAAAGTACAAGAAGACTGATTCTTCTTACTGTCTATGTTTTCGAACCATTCCTGAGACACTAGTTATAGATTCCGATGCTTCGCTTCAGGTTTACTGTATCCCTCTGACCTTCTTATTGACGACGAAACACAGCAATTGCATCGGAATTAAATAGAAAATGCACAATGAAGACTTATGTACAAGAAGACTGACTATTCCTACCGTCTATGTTTTGAACCATTCCTGTTCACACTAGTTATAGATTCCGATGCTTCACTTCAGGTTTACTGTACACCTCTTACCTTCTTATTGACGATGAAACACAGAAATTGCATCGGAATTAAATAGAAAAGGCACAATGCCGACTTAAGTACAAGAAGACTGACTCTTCTTACTGACTATGTTTTCAACCATTCCTGTGACACTAGTTATAGATTGCGATAGTTCACTTCAGGTTTACAGTATCCCTTGGACCTTCTTATTGACGATGAAACACAGAAATTGCATCGGAATTAAATACAAAATTCACAATGCCGAGCTAAGTACAAGAAGACTGACTCTTCTTACTGACTATGTTTTTAACCATTCCTGTGACACTAGTTATAGATTCCGATGCCTCACGTCAGGTTTACTGTATCCCTTGGACTTTCTTATTGACGATGAAACACAGAAATTCCATCGGAATTAAATACAAAAGGCACAATGCCGACTTAAGTAAAAGTAGTCTGACTTATCCTATTGTCTACGTTTTGAACCATTCCTGTGACACTAGTTATAGATTCCGATGCTTCACTTCAGGTTTACTATATCCATCTGACCTTCTTATTGACGATGAAACAGAAATATTGCATCGGAATTAAATAGAAAAGGCACAATGCCGACTTAAGTACAAGAAGACTGACTCTTCCAACTGTCTATGATTTGAACCATTCCTGTGACACTAGTTATAGATTCCGATGCTTCACTTCAGGTTTACTGTATCCCTCTGACCTTCTTATTGACGATGAAACACAGAAATTGCATCGGAATTAAATACAAAAGGCACAATGCCAACTTAAGTACATGTAGACTGACTCTTTTTTTATTTATTTATTTATTTATTTATTTATTGTTCCGTGGGACCACATTTAGGAGAAGTCTCAATGGTCATGGAACGAGTCAATACATGAAATTATAACACGATTGTAGAAACAGATAAAATGAAATATAAGAAACATATTCAGGCGACAAGTCGTTAGTTTAAATAAAGAAAATCAAGAATGTAACACTGGAATTTGCTTAATTTTTTATCTCTTCCAGGAGCTCCTCGACAGAGTAGAAGGAGTGAGCCATGAGGAAACTCTTCAGTTTAGACTTAAAAGTGTTTGGGCTACTGCTAAGATTTTTGAGTTCTTGTGGTAGCTTATTGAAAATGGATACAGCAGAATACTGCACTCCTTTCTGCACAAGAGTCAAGGAAGTGCATTCCACATGCAGATTTGATTTCTGCCTAGTATTAACTGAGTGAAAGCTGCTAACTCTTGGGAATAAGCTAATATTGCTAACAACAAACGACATTAAAGAAAATACATACTGTGAGGGCAGTGTCAAAATTCCCAGACTATTGAATAGGGGTCGACAGGAGGTTTTCGAACTTACACCATACATAGCTCGAACAGCCCGTTTTTGAGCCAAAAATACCCTTTTTGAATCAGAAGAATTACCCCAAAAAATAATACCATATGACATAAGCGTATGAAAATATGCGAAGTATACTACTTTTCGTGTTGAAATGTCACTTATTTCAGATACTGTTCTAATGGTAAATAAAGCGGCATTTAGTTTCTGAACAAGATCCTGAACATGGGCTTTCCACAACAGCTTACTATCTATCCGTACGCCTAGGAACTTGAACTGTTCCGTCTCGCTTATAACATGCCCATTCTGTCTGATTAAAATGTCAGTTCTTGTTGAATTGTGGGTTAGAAACTGTAAAAACTGAGTCTTACTGTGATTTAGCATCAAATTATTTTTCACAAGCCACGAACTTATATCATGAACTACATTATTTGATAATGTTTCAATATTACACATAAGATCCTTCACTACCAAGGTGGTGTCATCAGCAAACAGAAATATTTTTGAATCACCTGTAATACTAGAAGGCATATCATTTACATAAATAAGGAACAGCAGTGGCCCCAGCACCGACCCTTGGGGAATGCCCCATTTAACAGTGCCCCATTGGGACTGAACATCATTACCACTCTCAATATTGCGGAGGATTACCTTCTGCTTTCTGTTCTTAAAGTAGGAGGCGAACCAATTGTAAGCTACTCCCCTTACTCCATAATGTTCCAACTTCTGCAGTAATATTTTGTGGTCAACACAGTCAAAAGCCTTCGTTAAATCAAAGAAAACACCTAACGTTCGCAACCTTTTATTTAATCCGTCCAAAACCTCACAGAGAAAAGAGACTATAGCATTTTCAGTTGTTAAGCCATTTCTAAAACCAAACTGTACATTTGATAGCAAATTATGTGAATTTAAATGCTGCAGTAACCTTGTATATACAACCCTCTCGATAACTATAGCAAACACCGATGGCATAGAAATGGGTCTATAATTGTCAACATTATCCCTGTCTCCCTTTTTATAAAGTGGCTTCACTACCGAGTACTTTAATCGGTCAGGAAACTGACCACTCCTAAAGGAAAAGTTACAGATATGGCTAAGTACTGAGCTAACATACGTGGAACAATACTTCAGTATTCTGCTAGATATCCCGTCATATCCATGAGAGTTCTTGGTCTTTAGTGATTTAATTATTAACTCAATCTCCCTCTTGTCAGTATCATGGAGGAGCATTTCAGGTAACAGTCTCGGAACACTTTTTTCTAAGAGCGCTATATGATTCCCTGTTGGGACTAGGTTTCTATTTAGTTCACCTGCTATATTCAGAAAGTGATTATTAAGTACTGTACATATATGCGACTTATCAGTAACACGGACATCCCCACTACACACTGATTCTATATTCTCGACCTGTCTCTGCAGACCAGCCACTTCCTTTACGACTGACCATATGGTTTTAATTTTATCCTGAGACTTAGCTATTCTATCTGCATACCACATACTTTTTGCCTTCCTAATAACTTTTTTAAGCACCTTACAATACTGTTTGTAACGGGCTGCTGCATTTAGATTTTGACTGTTTCTAACATTTTGATATAACTGCCACTTTGTTCTACAAGATATTCTTATCCCTTTAGTCAGCCACCCAGGCTGCCTGTTTGTGCTAGTACCCTGTTTTGAACGTTCTAACGGAAAGCAACTTTCAAAGAGCACGAGAAAAGTCTTGAGGAAAGCATTATATTTACCGTCTACTGTATCAGCACTATAAACATCTTGCCACTCTTGTTCCTTGATAAGGTTTATAAAAGTCTGTACAGCAACTGGATCAGCTTTCCTAAAAAGTTGGTAACTATATTTAACATGTGTTGCAGCACAAAAATGTCTTAGACTTAAAATTTGTGCATCATGATCTGAAAGGCCATTCACCTTTTTGCTAACAGAATGCCCTTCTAATAATGACGAATGAACAAAAATATTGTCTATGGTTGTTCTACTGTTCCCTTGCACTCTCGTTGGAAAGAATACGGTTTGCATAAGATTATATGAATTAAGGAGGTCTACCAGCATCCTTTTCCTTGCACAATCACTTATACAATTAATATTGAAGTCACCACATATAACAAACTTTTTGTATTTCCTATAAAGTGAACCAAGAACCTCCTCTAGCTTTAGCAAAAATGTTGTAAAATCGGAGTCTGGGGATCTATAAATAACAACAGTAAGAAGTTTAGCTCCACTAAATTTAACCACACCTGCACAACATTCAAACACCTTTTCAGTGCAGTACTTTGAAACATCAATTGACTCAAATGGGATACCGTTTTTCACATACATGGCTACTCCCCCACACCGCAAAGAGCTCCTAGAAAAGCTGCCAGCCAACCTGTATCCTGGTAAAGGAAGCCTCTGAATGATCTCCTTACTTAAGAAGTGTTCAGATATACCAATAATTTCAGAGTCAACATCTATAAGCAGTTCACTAACTTTATCTCTAATACCTTGTATATTTTGATGAAATATACTAATTCCCTCATTAATCAGATACCCAAGCTTTGTAGAAAGTGGTTTCTTTGTTAGAGAGACTTCCCTTAAGCAGGAATACCTATCAGCTGACTTCAATCTAAAAAAGGTACAGCTCTAACACCCACAACTACCGGAATTTTCCCATGAGTGATCCCACCACCCCCACCTATGCTGTCACCTATAAGTTTTGCCAACCTCCCCTTCCCATACCTGTTGAGGTGCAGGCCATGTCTAGTGAAACCCGTCCTACTGATAGACTCCACCGACACCACTGAAATGTGACTCATGCCTTCTGTCATCAGCGCACCCCCAAGTCTCATGTTATTACGCCTGACGGCTGTATTAAGATGAGGCCGATCGTGACGCTGAAACAGTTCCACGAAATGCACATTGGTGTTGCCAGTCTGAGTGGCTATCTTTTCCAGGTCACCATCTATGTCATACTCCCCATCCCTATCAATACTATTACCAGCCCCACCCACAATCACTACCTGATCCTCTTTAGTAAAATCCCTACACAACCCCCCTATGTTAAAAGTCACCTGAGCCAATCCTGCATTAGGCTTCACAATGCTGGTGACCTGGTACTCACTCCCCAAAACTTCCTGCAACTGCTGGCCTACACCTCTACCATGAGAACTACCTAACAGCAGAACCTTCTTCTTTCTCTTAGACTTTGCAACTGTCCTAGCCACCGTAACTGCTGAGGTCTGCTGCATACTTCCTACATCTACAGCTACTAGAGATTCCTCTCCACTAGACTCTGACAGTTGGTCATATCTATTACAAACACCAATAGTAAAACTATCTGAAAATCTCCTTCTCCTAGCAGATCTCTTGCCAACAGCCAGCTCCCATTCCCCAACCCCCTTCTCCCTCCTCATCCTATCTAGCTCCTCCTGTGCGTTTTTCAACTGCACCTGAAGGGCACAGATCTTACGCTCCTGCTCCTCTATCAACTTACTCTTGCTACATAACCTGCAGTTCCAGGAGAGGATCTCACCAGAATGCCCACTGGCTTCCCCACTGCATTCCCCCCAGTGAAAATACTTCGAACAAGTCTCACACCACAATCCACTACTCACGAACCTACGGCAAAGCCCACACTTCTCACTCATGGTAAAATTTTACAATTATTGAAACAAGAAAACAACTTTATCTAAGTTCCGCTACTACAATAAGAAGATGTTAAAAACTGACTACAATTATCACAAACTTGCTCTACAAGGGAAGTAACTACTATTATTGACAGTATTAATCAACAACAAATGAGAATATAACAAAATACTAACACAGAAAGAAAATCAAACGTCTAATGACAGTAACGAAACTGACAGCAGTTCGCAAAAATTTCTTCTGAAGTTATTTCACCGGAAAACACCAAGAACACCGGTTGAAGACTACTAAAGTTCCTAAATAAACTACTATACACAAACAATTAATTAGTACTTAGCTTTCGATGCGCCGCTACAGCTGCAACTGGTCAGCGCGGAATGTAAACACGGGTAAGAGGTTAAGTTACTCGATACGAAACACTCACAAATATCACGCCACAACACAAGAAATGCAGAGGTGAATGAAGAAACCACTAATAAGTCACTTATATAGTAAATATTATCACAAAAAAAGGTTAAAATATATATCTGAAACCTAAAAATAGATGAAAACTTAGAGAGCGATCACACACGCAGTCACGCGCTTCCTACTGTCTATGTTTTGAACCATTCCTGTGACACTAGTTATAGAATCCGATGCTTCATTTCGGGTTTACTGTATCCCTTGGACCTTCTTATTGACGATGAAACACAGAAAGTGCAACGGAATTAAATAGAAAAGGCACAATGCCGACTTAAGTACAAGAAAACTGACCCTTCCTACAGTCTGTGTTTTGAACCACTCCTGTGACACTAGTTACAGATTCCGATGCTTCACTTCAGGTTAACTGTATCCCTCTGACCTTCGTATTGACAATGAACCACGGAAATAGCATCGGAATTAAATACAAAAGGCACAATGCCGACTTAAGGACAAGACGACTGACCCTTCTTACTGTCTATGTTTTGAACCATTCCTGTGACAATAGTTATAGATTCCGATGCTTCACTTCAAGTTTACAGTATCCCTTGGACCTTCGTATTGACGATGAAACACAGAAATTACATCGGAATTAAATAGAAATGGCACAATGCCGAGGCCGGCCGCGGTGGTCTCGCGGTTCTAGGCGCGCAGTCCGAAACCGTGCGACTGCTGCGGTCGCAGGTTCGAAACCTGCCTCGGGCATGGATGTGTGTGATGTCCTTAGGTTAGTTAGATTTAAGTAGTTCTAAGTTCTTGGGGACTGATGACCACAGCAGTTGAGTCCCATAGTGCTCAGAGCCATTTGAACCACAATGCCGACTTATGTACAGGAAGACTGACTCTTCTTACTGTCTATGTTTTGAACCATTCCTCTGACACTAGTTATAGATTCCGATGCTTCACTTCAGGTGTACTGCATCCCTTGGACCTTGTTACTGACGATGAAACACGGAAATTGCATCGGAATTAAATAGAACAAGCACAATGCCGACTTAAGTACAAGAAGACTGACTCTTCTTACTGTCTATGTTTTGAACCATTCCTGTGACACTAGTTATAGATTCCGATGCCTCACTTCAGGTTTACTGTATGCCTCTGACCTTCTTATTGACGATGAAACAAATAAATTGCATCGGAATTAAATAGAAAAGGCACAATGCCGACCTAAGTACAAGAAGACTGACTCTTCCTACTTTCTATGCTTTGAACCATTCCTGTGACACTAGTTATAGATTCCGATTCTTCACTTCAGGTTTACTGTATCCCTCTGACCTTCTTATTGACGATGAAACACAGAAATTGCATCGGAAGTAAATCCAAAAGGCACAATGCCGACTCAAGTACAAGAAGACTGATTCTTCTTACTGTCTATGTTTGAACCATTCCTGTGACACTAGTTATAGATTCCGATGGCTCACTTCAGGTTTACTGTATCCCTCTGACCTTCTTATTGACGATGAAACACAGAAATTGCATCGGAATCAAATAGAAAAGGCACAATGCCGAGATAAGTACAAGAAGACTGACTCTTCCTACCGTCTATGTTTTGAACCATTCCTGTTACACTAGTTATAGATTCCAATGCTTCACTTCAGGTTTACTGTATAACTCTTACCCTCTTATTGACGATGAAACACAGAAATTGCATCGGAATTAAATAGAAAAGGCACAATGCCGACTTAAGTACAAGATGACTGACTCTTCTTACTGACTATGTTTTGAATCATTCCTGTGACAATAGTTATAGATTGCGATGCTTCACTTCAGGTTTACTGTATCCCTTGGACCTTCTTATTGACGAAGAAACACAGAAATTGCATCGGAATTAAATACAAAAGGCACAATGCCGACCTAAGTACAAGAAGACTGACTCTTCTTACTGACTATGTTTTTATCCATTCCTGTGACACTAGTTATGGATTCCGGTGCTTCACTTCAGGTTTACTGTATCCCTCTGACCTTCTTATTGACGATTGGACACAGATATTGCATCGGATTTAAATAGAAAAGGCACAATGCCGACTTAAGTACAAGAAGACTGACTCTCCCTACTGACTATGGCTTCAAATGGCTCTGAGCACAATGGGACTCAGCTGCTGTGGTCATAAGTCCCCTAGAACTTAGAACTACTTAAACCTAACTAACCTAAGGACAGCACACAACACCCAGCCATCACGAGGCAGAGAAAATCCCTGACCCCGCCGGGAATCGAACCCGGGAACCCGGGCGTGGGAAGCGAGAACGCTACCGCACGACCACGAGATGCGGGCCCCTACTGACTATGTTTTGAACCATTCCTGTGACACTAGTTATATACTCCGATGCTTCACTTCAGGTTTACTGTATCCCTCATACCTTCTTATTGATGATGAAACACAGAAATTGCATCGGAATTAAATACAAAAGGCACAATGCCGACTTAAGTACAAGAAGACTGACTCTTCATACTGTCTATGTTCAGAACAGTTCCTGTGACACTAGTTATAGCTTCCGATGCTTCACGTCAGGTTTACTGTATCCCTTGGACCTTCTTATTGACGATGATACAACGAAATTGCAACGGAATTAAATACGAAAGGCACAATGCCGACTTAAAAACAAGAAGACTGACTCTATTTACTGTCTATGATTTGAACCATTCCTGTGACACTAGTTATAGGTTCCGATGCTTCACTTCTGGTGTACTGCAACCCTTGGACCGTCTTATTGACGATGAAACACAGAAATTGCATCGGAATTAAATAGAAAAGGCACAATGCCGACTTAAGTACAAGAAGACTGACTCTTCTTACTGACTGTGTTTTTAACCATTCCTGTGACACTAGTTATAGATTCCGATGCCTCACTTCAGGTTTACTGTTTCCCTTGGACTTTCTTATTGACGATGAAACACAGAATTTCCATCGGAATGAAATACAAAGGGCACAATGCCGACTTAAGTACAAGTAGTTTCACTTTTCCTACTGTCTATGATTTGAACCATTCCTGTGACACTATTTATAGATTCCGATTTATCACTTCAGGTTTACTGTATCCATCTGACCTTCTTATTGACGAAGAAACAGAGATATTGCATCGGAATTAAATAGAAAAGGCACAATGCCGACTTAAGTACAAGAAGACTGACTCCTCCTACTGTCTATGTTTTGAATAATTCCTGTGACATTAGTTTTAGATTCCGATGCTTCACTTCAGGTTTACTGTATCCCTCTGACCTATTTATTGACGATGAAACACAGAGATTGCATCGGAATTAAATGCAAAAGGCACAATGCCGACTCAAGTACAAGAAGACTGACTCTTCCTACTGTCTACGTTTTGAACCATTCCTGTGACACTAGTTACAGATTCCGATGCTTCACTTCAGGTTTACTGTATCCCTCTGACCTTCGTATTGACAATGAAACACAGAAATTGCATCGGATTTAAATACAAAAGGCACAATGCCGACTCAGGTACAAGAAGACTGACTCTTCCTACTGTCCATGTTTTGAACCATTCCTGTGACACTAGTTATAGATTCCGATGCTTCACTTCCCGTTAACTGAATCCCTCTGAACTTCTTATAGTCGATGAAACACCGAAATTGCATCGGAATGAAATACAAAAGGCACAATGCCGACTTAAGTACAAGAAGACTGACTCTTCTTATTGTCTATGTTTTGAACCGTTCCTGTGACACTAGTTATAGATTCCGATGATTCACTTCAGGTTTACAGTATCCCTTGGACCTTCTTATTGACGATGAAACACAGAAATTGCATCGGAATTAAACAGAAAAAGCACATTGCCGACTTAAGTACAGGAAGACTGACCCTTCTTACTCTCTATGTTTTGATCCATTCCTGTGACACTAGTTATAGATTCCGAGAATTCACTTCAGACTTACTGTAACTCTCTGACCTTCTTATTGACGATGAAGCACAGAAATTGGACCGGAATTAAATTGAATAAGCACAATGCCACCTTAAAAACAAGAAGACTGACTCTTCTTACTTTCTATGTTTAGAACCAATCCTGTGACACTAGTTATAGATTCCGATGCCTCACTTCAGGTTTACTGTATACCTCTGACCTTCTTATTGACGATGAAACAAATAAATTGCATCGGAATTAAATAGAAAAGGCACAATGCTGACTTAAGTACAGGAAGACTGACTCTTGCTACTGTCTATGTTTTGAACCCTTCCTGTGACACTAGTTATAGATTCCGATTCTTCACTTCAGGTTTACTGTATCCCTCTGCCCTTTTTATTGACGATGAAACACAGAAATTGCATCGGAATTAAATACAAAAGGAACAATGCCGACTCACGTACCAGAAGACTGACTCTTCTTACTGTCTATGATTTGAACCATTCCTGTGACACTAGTTACAGATTCCGATGCCCCACTTCAGGTTTACTGTATCCCTCTGACCTTCTTATTGACGATGAAACACAGAAATTGGATCTGAATTAAATAGAAAAATCACAATGCCGACTTAAGTACAAGAAGACTGACTCTTCCTACTGAGTATGATTTGAACCATTCCTGTGACACTAGTTATAGATTCCGATGCCTCATATCAGGTTTACTGTATCCCTCTGACCTTCTTATTGACAGTGACGCAGAAATTGCATCGGAATTAAATACAAAAGCACAATGCCGACTTAAGTACAAGAAGACTGACTCTTCCTTCTGTCTATGCTTTGATCCATTTCTGTGACACTAGTTATAGATTCCGATGTTTCACCTCTGGTTTACTCTATCCCTCTGACCTTCTTAGTGACTATTAAACACCGAAATTGCATCCGAATTAAATACAAAAGGCACAATGCCGACCCAAGTACAAGAAGACTGACTCTTCTTACTGTCTATGTTTTGAACCATTCCTGTGACACTAGTTATAGATTCCGATGCTTCACTTCAGGTTTACTGGATCACTCTGACCTTCTTATTGACGATGAAGCACAGAAATTGCAACGGAATTAAATACAAATTGCACAATGCCGACTCAAGTACAACAAGACTGGCTCTTCTTACTGTCTCTGTTTTGGACCATTTCTGTGACACTAGTTATAGATTCCGATGCTTCACTTTAGGTTTACTGTATTCCTCTGACCTTCTTATTGACGAAGAAACACAGATATTGCATCGGAAATAAATACAAAAGGAACAGTGCCGACTTAAGTACAAGAAGACTGACCCTTCTTACTGTCTATGTTTTGAACCATTCCAGTGACACTAGTTATAGATTCCGATGCTTCACTTCAGGTTTACTGTATCCCTCTTACCTTCGTATTGACGATGAAACACAGAAATTGCATCGGAATTAAATACAAAAGGCACAATGCCGATTTAAGTAAAAAAAGACTGACTCTTCTTACTGTCTACGTTTTGAACCATTCCTGTGACACTAGTTATAGATTCCGACGCTTCACTTCAGGTTTACTGTATCCCTCTGTCCTTCTTATTGACGATAGAACACAGAAATTGCATCTTAATTAAATGCAAAAGGCACAATGCCGACTTAAGTACAAGATGACTGACTCTTCTTACTGTCTATGTTTTGAACCATTCCTGTGACACTAGTTATAGATTCCGATGCTTCACTTCAGGTTTACTGTATCCCTTTCACCGTCTTATTGACGTTGAAACACAGAAATTGCATCTTAATTAAATGCAAAAGGCACAATGCCGACTTAAGTACAAGAAGACTGACTCTTCTTACTGTCTATGATTTGAAACATTCCTGTGACACTAGTTATAGATTCCGATGCTTCACTTCAGGTTTACTGTATCCCTCTGACCTTCTTATTGACGATCAAACACAGAAAATTCATCGAAATTAAAAAAAAAAGCACAATGCCGACTCAAGTGCAAGAAGACTGTCTCTTCTTACTGTCTATGTTTTTAACCATTCCTGTGACACTAGTTATAGATTCCGATGCCTCACATCAGGATTACTGTATCCCTCTGAGCTTCTTATTGACGGTAACGCAGAAATTGCATCGGAATTAAATACAAAAGCACAATACCGACTTAAGTACAAGAAGACTGACTCTTCCTTCTGTCTATGTTTTGTACCATTCCTGTGACACTAGTTATAGATTCCGATGCTTCACTTCAGGTTTACCGTATCCCTCTGACCTTCTTATTGACTATTAAACACCGAAATTGCATCCGAATTAAATACAAAATGCACAATGCCGACCCAAGTACAAGAAGACTGGCCCTTCTTACTGTCTATGTTTTGAACCATTCCTATGACACTAGTTATAGATTCCGATGCTTCACTTCAGGCTTATTGTATCCCTCTGACCTTCTTATTAACGAAGAAACACGTAAATTGCATCGAAATTAAATACAAAAGGCACAATGCCGACTCAAGTACAAGAAGACTGGCTCTTCTTACTGACTATGTTTTGAACCATTTCTGTAACACTAGTAATAGATTCCGATGCTTCACTTCAGGTTTACTGTATCCCTCTGACCTTCTTATTGACGTTGAAACACAGAAATTGCATCGTAATTATATACAAAAGGCCCAATGCCGACTTAAGTACAAGAAAACTGACTCTTCTTACTGACTATGTTTTGAACCATTCCTGTGACACTAGTTATAGATTCCGATGCTTCACTTCAGGTTTACTGTATCCCTCTGACCTTCTTATTGACGATGAAATACAGAAATTGCATCTTAATTAAATTCAAAAGGCACAATGCCGACTTCAGTACAAGAACACTTACTCTTCTTTTTGTCTATGGTTAGAACCATTCCTGTGCCACTAGTTATAGATTCCGATGCTTCACTTCAGGTTTACTGTATCCCTCGAATCTTTTTATTGACGATGAAACACAGTAATTGCTTTGGAAAAAAATATAAAAGGCACAATGCCGACTTAAGTACAAAAAGACTGACTCTTCTTACTCTCTATGTTTTGAACCATTCCTGTGACACTAGTTATAGATTCCGATGCTTCACTTCTGGTTTACTATATCCCTCTGACCTTCTTATTGGCGATGAAACACAGAAATTGCATCTTAATTAAATACACAAGGCACAATGCCGACTTCAGTACAAGAACACTGACTCCTCTTACTGTCTATGGTTAGAACCATTCCTGTGCCACTAGTTATAGATTCCGATGCTTCACTTCAGGTTTACTGTACCATTCTGACCTTCTTATTGACGATGAAACACAGAAATTGCATCGGAATGAAACACAAAAGGCACAATACCGACTCAAGCACAAGAAGACTAGCTCTTCTTACTGTCTATGTTTTGAACCATTCCTGTGACACTAGTTATAGATTCCGATGCTTCACTTAGGGTTTACTGTATCCCTCTCATCTTTTTATTGATGATGAAACACAGAAATTGCGTCGAAATTAAATATAAAAGACACAATGCCGACTTAAGTACAAAAAGTCTGACTCTTCTTACTCTCTATGTTTTGAACCATTCCTGTGACACTAGTTATAGATTTCGATGCTTCACTTCAGGTTTACTGTATCCCTCTGACCTTCTTATTGACGATGAAACACAGAAATTGCATCGGAATTAAATACAAAAGGCACAATGCCAAGTACAAGAAAACTGACTCTTCTTACTGTCTATGTTTGAACCATTCCTGTGACACTAGTTATAGATTCCGATGCTTCACTTCAGGTTTACTGTATCCCTCTGACCATCTTATTGACGATGAAACACAAAAATTGCATCGGAATTAAATACAAAACGTACAATGCCGACTCAAGTACAAGAAGACTGGCTCTTCTTACTGTCTATGCTTTGAACCATTCCTGTGACACTAGTTATAGATTCATATGCTTCACTTCAGGTTTACTGTATCACTCTGACCTTCGTATTGACGATGAAACACAGAAATTGCATCGGAATTAAATACAAAAGGCACAATGCCGACTTAAGTACAAAAAAACTGACTCTTCTTACTGTCTACGTTTTGAACCATTCCTGTGACACTAGTCATAGATTCCGATGCTTCACTTCAGGTTTACTGCATCCCTCTGACCTTCTTATTGGCGATGAAACACAGTAATTGCATCGGAATTAAATACAAAAGGCACAATGCCGACTTAAGTACAAGAAAACTGACTCTTCTTACTCTCTATGTTTTGAACCATTCCTGTGACACTAGTTACAGATTCCGATGCTTCACTACAGGTTTACTGTATCCCTCTAAGCTTCTTATTGACGATGAAACACAGAAATTGCATCGGAATTATATACAAGAGGCACAATGCCGACTTAAGTACAAGATGACTGTCTCATCTTACTGTCTATGTTTTGAACCATTCCTGTGACACTAGTTATATATTCCGATGCCTCACATCAGGTTTACTGTATGCCTCTGACCTTCTTATTGACAATGACAAAGAAATTGCATCGGAATTATATACAAAAGCACAATGACGACTTAAGTACATGAAGACTGACTCTTCCTTCTGTCTATGTTTTGTACCATTCCTGTGACACTAGTTATAGATTCCGATGCTTCACTTCAGGTTTACTGGATCACTCTGACCTTCTTATTGACGATGAAGCACAGAAATTGCAACGGAATTAAATACAAATTGCACAATGCCGACTCAAGTACAACAAGACTGGCTCTTCATACTGTCTCTGTTTTGGACCATTTCTGTGACACTAGTTATAGATTCCGATGCTTCACTTTAGGTTTACTGTATTCCTCTGACCTTCTTATTGACGAAGAAACACAGATATTGCATCGGAAATAAATACAAAAGGCACAGTGCCGACTTAAGTACAAGAAGACTGACCCTTCTTACTGTCTATGTTTTGAACCATTCCAGTGACACTAGTTATAGATTCCGATGCTTCACTTCAGGTTTACTGTATCCCTCTTACCTTCGTATTGACGATGAAACACAGAAATTGCATCGGAATTAAATACAAAAGGCACAATGCCGATTTAAGTACAAAAAGACTGACTCTTCTTACTGTCTACGTTTTGAACCATTCCTGTGACACTAGTTATAGATTCCGATGCTTCACTTCAGGTTTACTGTATCCCTCTGTCCTTCTTATTGACGATAGAACACAGAAATTGCATCTTAATTAAATGCAAAAGGCACAATGCCGACTTAAGTACAAGATGACTGACTCTTCTTACTGTCTGTGTTTTGAACCATTCCTGTGACACTAGTTATAGATTCCGATGCTTCACTTCAGGTTTACTGTATCCCTTTCACCGTCTTATTGACGTTGAAACACAGAAATTGCATCTTAATTAAATGCAAAAGGCACAATGCCGACTTAAGTACAAGAAGACTGACTCTTCTTACTGTCTATGATTTGAAACATTCCTGTGACACTAGTTATAGATTCCGATGCTTCACTTCAGGTTTACTGTATCCCTCTGACCTTCTTATTGACGATCAAACACAGAAAATTCATCGAAATTAAAAAAAAAAGCACAATGCCGACTCAAGTGCAAGAAGACTGTCTCTTCTTACTGTCTATGTTTTTAACCATTCCTGTGACACTAGTTATAGATTCCGATGCCTCACATCAGGATTACTGTATCCCTCTGTGCTTCTTATTGACGGTAACGCAGAAATTGCATCGGAATTAAATACAAAAGCACAATACCGACTTAAGTACAAGAAGACTGACTCTTCCTTCTGTCTATGTTTTGTACCATTCCTGTGACACTAGTTATAGATTCCGATGCTTCACTTCACGTTTACCGTATCCCTCTGACCTTCTTATTGACTATTAAACACCGAAATTGCATCCGAATTAAATACAAAATGCACAATGCCGGCCCAAGTACAAGAAGACTGGCCCTTCTTACTGTCTATGTTTTGAACCATACCTATGACACTAGTTATAGATTCCGATGCTTCACTTCAGGCTTATTGTATCCCTCTGACCTTCTTATTAACGAAGAAACACGTAAATTGCATCGAAATTAAATACAAAAGGCACAATGCCGACTCAAGTACAAGAAGACTGGCTCTTCTTACTGACTATGTTTTGAACCATTTCTGTAACACTAGTAATAGATTCCGATGCTTCACTTCAGGTTTACTGTATCCCTCTGACCTTCTTATTGACGTTGAAACACAGAAATTGCATCGTAATTATATACAAAAGGCCCAATGCCGACTTAAGTACAAGAAAACTGACTCTTCTTACTGACTATGTTTTGAACCATTCCTGTGACACTAGTTATAGATTCCGATGCTTCACTTCAGGTTTACTGTATCCCTCTGACCTTCTTATTGACGATGAAATACAGAAATTGCATCTTAATTAAATTCAAAAGGCACAATGCCGACTTCAGTACAAGAACACTTACTCTTCTTTTTGTCTATGGTTAGAATCATTCCTGTGCCACTAGTTATAGATTCCGATGCTTCACTTCAGGTTTACTGTATCCCTCGAATCTTTTTATTGACGATGAAACACAGTAATTGCTTTGGAAATAAATATAAAAGGCACAATGCCGACTTAAGTACAAAAAGACTGACTCTTCTTACTCTCTATGTTTTGAACCATTCCTGTGACACTAGTTATAGATTCCGATGCTTCACTTCTGGTTTACTATATCCCGCTGACCTTCTTATTGGCGATGAAACACAGAAATTGCATCTTAATTAAATACACAAGGCACAATGCCGACTTCAGTACAAGAACACTGACTCCTCTTACTGTCTATGGTTAGAACCATTCCTGTGCCACTAGTTATAGATTCCGATGCTTCACTTCAGGTTTACTGTACCATTCTGACCTTCTTATTGACGATGAAACACAGAAATTGCATCGGAATGAAACACAAAAGGCACAATACCGACTCAAGCACAAGAAGACTAGCTCTTCTTACTGTCTATGTTTTGAACCATTCCTGTGACACTAGTTATAGATTCCGATGCTTCACTTAGGGTTTACTGTATCCCTCTCATCTTTTTATTGATGATGAAACACAGAAATTGCGTCGAAATTAAATATAAATGACACAATGCCGACTTAAGTACAAAAAGTCTGACTCTTCTTACTCTCTATGTTTTGAACCATTCCTGTGACACTAGTTATAGATTTCGATGCTTCACTTCAGGTTTACTGTATCCCTCTGACCTTCTTATTGACGATGAAACACAGAAATTGCATCGGAATTAAATACAAAAGGCACAATGCCAAGTACAAGAAAACTGACTCTTCTTACTGTCTATGTTTGAACCATTCCTGTGACACTAGTTATAGATTCCGATGCTTCACTTCAGGTTTACTGTATCCCTCTGACCATCTTATTGACGATGAAACACAAAAATTGCATCGGAATTAAATACAAAACGTACAATGCCGACTCAAGTACAAGAAGACTGGCTCTTCTTACTGTCTATGTTTTGAACCATTCCTGTGACACTAGTTATAGATTCCGATGCTTCACTTAGGGTTTACTGTATCCCTCTGTCCTTCTTATTGACGATAGAACACAGAAATTGCATCTTAATTAAATGCAAAAGGCACAATGCCGACTTAAGTACAAGATGACTGACTCTTCTTACTGTCTGTGTTTTGAACCATTCCTGTGACACTAGTTATAGATTCCGATGCTTCACTTCAGGTTTACTGTATCCCTTTCACCGTCTTATTGACGTTGAAACACAGAAATTGCATCTTAATTAAATGCAAAAGGCACAATGCCGACATAAGTACAAGAAGACTGACTCTTCTTACTGTCTATGATTTGAAACATTCCTGTGACACTAGTTATAGATTCCGATGCTTCACTTCAGGTTTACTGTATCCCTCTGACCTTCTTATTGACGATCAAACACAGAAAATTCATCGAAATTAAAAAAAAAAGCACAATGCCGACTCAAGTGCAAGAAGACTGTCTCTTCTTACTGTCTATGTTTTTAACCATTCCTGTGACACTAGTTATAGATTCCGATGCCTCACATCAGGATTACTGTATCCCTCTGTGCTTCTTATTGACGGTAACGCAGAAATTGCATCGGAATGAAACACAAAAGGCACAATACCGACTCAAGCACAAGAAGACTAGCTCTTCTTACTGTCTATGTTTTGAACCATTCCTGTGACACTAGTTATAGATTCCGATGCTTCACTTAGGGTTTACTGTATCCCTCTCATCTTTTTATTGATGATGAAACACAGAAATTGCGTCGAAATTAAATATAAATGACACAATGCCGACTTAAGTACAAAAAGTCTGACTCTTCTTACTCTCTATGTTTTGAACCATTCCTGTGACACTAGTTATAGATTCCGATGCTTCACTTCAGGTTTACTGTATCCCTCTGACCTTCTTATTGACGATGAAATACAGAAATTGCATCTTAATTAAATTCAAAAGGCACAATGCCGACTTCAGTACAAGAACACTTACTCTTCTTTTTGTCTATGGTTAGAATCATTCCTGTGCCACTAGTTATAGATTCCGATGCTTCACTTCAGGTTTACTGTATCCCTCGAATCTTTTTATTGACGATGAAACACAGTAATTGCTTTGGAAATAAATATAAAAGGCACAATGCCGACTTAAGTACAAAAAGACTGACTCTTCTTACTCTCTATGTTTTGAACCATTCCTGTGACACTAGTTATAGATTCCGATGCTTCACTTCTGGTTTACTATATCCTGCTGACCTTCTTATTGGCGATGAAACACAGAAATTGCATCTTAATTAAATACACAAGGCACAATGCCGACTTCAGTACAAGAACACTGACTCCTCTTACTGTCTATGGTTAGAACCATTCCTGTGCCACTAGTTATAGATTCCGATGCTTCACTTCAGGTTTACTGTACCATTCTGACCTTCTTATTGACGATGAAACACAGAAATTGCATCGGAATGAAACACAAAAGGCACAATACCGACTCAAGCACAAGAAGACTAGCTCTTCTTACTGTCTATGTTTTGAACCATTCCTGTGACACTAGTTATAGATTCCGATGCTTCACTTAGGGTTTACTGTATCCCTCTCATCTTTTTATTGATGATGAAACACAGAAATTGCGTCGAAATTAAATATAAATGACACAATGCCGACTTAAGTACAAAAAGTCTGACTCTTCTTACTCTCTATGTTTTGAACCATTCCTGTGACACTAGTTATAGATTTCGATGCTTCACTTCAGGTTTACTGTATCCCTCTGACCTTCTTATTGACGATGAAACACAGAAATTGCATCGGAATTAAATACAAAAGGCACAATGCCAAGTACAAGAAAACTGACTCTTCTTACTGTCTATGTTTGAACCATTCCTGTGACACTAGTTATAGATTCCGATGCTTCACTTCAGGTTTACTGTATCCCTCTGACCATCTTATTGACGATGAAACACAAAAATTGCATCGGAATTAAATACAAAACGTACAATGCCGACTCAAGTACAAGAAGACTGGCTCTTCTTACTGTCTATGCTTTGAACCATTCCTGTGACACTAGTTATAGATTCATATGCTTCACTTCAGGTTTACTGTATCACTCTGACCTTCGTATTGACGATGAAACACAGTAATTGCATCGGAATTAAATACAAAAGGCACAATGCCGACTTAAGTAAAAGAAAACTGACTCTTCTTACTCTCTATGTTTTGAACCATTCCTGTGACACTACTTACAGATTCCGATGCTTCACTACAGGTTTACTGTATCCCTCTAAGCTTCTTATTGACGATGAAACACAGAAATTGCATCGGAATTATATACAAGAGGCACAATGCCGACTTAAGTACAAGATGACTGTCTCATCTTACTGTCTATGTTTTGAACCATTCCTGTGACACTAGTTATATATTCCGATGCCTCACATCAGGTTTACTGTATGCCTCTGACCTTCTTATTGACAATGACAAAGAAATTGCATCGGAATTATATACAAAAGCACAATGACGACTTAAGTACATGAAGACTGACTCTTCCTTCTGTCTATGTTTTGTACCATTCCTGTGACACTAGTTATAGTTTCCGATGCTTCACTTCAGGTTTACCGTATCCCTCTGACCTTCTTATTGACTATTAAACACCGAAATTGCATCCGAATTAAATACAAAATGCACAATGCCGGCCCAAGTACAAGAAGACTGGCACTTCTTACTGTCTATGTTTTGAACCATTCCTATGACACTAGTTATAGATTCCGATGCTTCACTTCAGGTTTATTGTATCCCTCTGACCTTCTTATTAACGAAGAAACACGTAAATTGCATCGAAATTAAATACAAAAGGCACAATGCCGACTTCTGTACAAGAACACTGACTCTTCTTACTGTCTATGTTTTGAACCATTTCTGTGACACTAGTTATAGATTCCGATGCTTCACCTCAGGTTTACTGTTTCCCTCTGACCTTCTTGTTGACGATGAAACACAGAAATTGCATCGTAATTTTATACAAAAGGCCCAATGCCGACTTAAGTACAAGGAAACTGCCTCCTCTTACTGTCCATGTTTTGAACCATTCCTCTGACACTAGTTATAGATTCCGATGCTTCACTTCAGGGTTACTGTATCCCTCTGACCTTCTTATTGACGATGAAACACAGAAATTGCATCATAATTAAATACAAAAGGCACAATGCAGGCGTAAGTACATGGAGACTGACTCTTCTTACTGTCTATGTTTTGAACCATTCCTGTGACACCAGTAATAGATTCCGATGCTTCACTTCAGGTTTACTGTATCCCTCTGATCTTCTTATTGACGATGAAACACAGAAATTGCATCGGAATCAATTATAAAAGGCACAATGCCAACTTAAGTACAAAAAAACTGACTCTTCTTACTCTCTATGCTTTGAACCATTCCTGTGACACTAGTTATAGATTCCGATGCTTCACTTCAGGTTTGCTGTATCCCTCTGACCTTCTTATAGACGATGATACACAGATATTGCATCGGAATTAAATACAAAAGGCACAATGCGGACTTAAGTACAAGAAAACTGACTCTTCTTACTGTCTATGTTTTGAACCATTCCTGTGACACTAGTTATAGATTCCGATGCTTCACTTCAGGTTTACTGTATCCCTCTGACCTTCTTATTGACGATGAAACACAGATATTGCATCTTAATTAAATACAAAAGGCACAATGCCGACTTAAGTACAAGAAGACTGACTCTTCTTACTGTCTATGTTTTGAACCATTCCTGTGACTCTATTTATAGGTTCCGATGCTTCTCTGCATTTTTACAGTATCCCTCTGACTTTCTTATTGACGATGAAACACAGATATTGCATCTTAATTAAATACAAAATTCACAATGCCGACTCAAGTACAAGAAGACTGGCTCTTCTTACTGTCTATGATTTGAACCATTCCTGTGACACTAGTTATAGGTTCCGATGCTTAACTTCAGGTTCACTGTATCCAGCTGACCTTCTTATTGACGATGAAGCACAGAAATTGCATCGGAGTTAAATACAAAAGGCACAATGCCGACTTAAGTACAAGAAGACTGACTCTTCTTACTGTCTATGTTTTCAACCATTCCTGTGACACTAGTTATGGATTCCGGTGCTTCACTTCAGTTTTACTGTATCCCTCTGACCTTCTTATTAACGACGAAACAAAGAAACTGCATCGGAATTAAATACAAAAGGCACAATGCCGACTTAAGTACAAGAAAACTGAATCTTCTTACTGTCTATGTCTTGAACCAATCCTGTGACGCTAGTTATAGATTCCGATGCTTCACTTCACGTTTACTGTATCCCTCTGACCTTCTTATTGATGATGAATCACAGAAATTGCATCGGAATTAAATACAAATGCACTATGCCGACTTAAGTACAAAAAGACTGACTCTTCCTTCTGTCTATGTTTTGTACCATTCCTGTGACACTAGTTATAGATTCCGATGCTTCACTTCAGGTTTACTGTATCCCTCTGACCTTCTTATTGACTATGAAACACAGAAATTGCATCCGAATTGAATACAAAATGCACAATGATGACCCAAGTACAAGATGACTGGCTCTTCTTACTGTCTATGTTTTGAACCATTCCTGTGACACTAGTTATAGATTCCGATGCTTCACTTCAGGTTTATTGTATCCCTCTGACCTTCTTATTGTCGAAGAAACACATAAATTGCATCGGAATTAAAAACAAAATGAACAATGCCGACTCAAGTACAAGAAGACTGGCACTTCCTACTGTCTATGTTTTGAACCATTTCTGTGACACTAGTTATAGTTTCCGATGCTTCACTTCAGGTTTACTGTATCCCTCTGACCTTCTTGTTGACGATGAAACACAGAAATTGCATCTTAATTAAATACAAAAGGCACAATGCCGACTTCTGTACAAGAACACTGACTCTTCTTACTGTCTATGGTTAGAACCATTCCTATGCCACTAGTTATAGATTCCGATGCTTCGCTTCAGGTTTCCTGTATCCCTCCGACCCTCTTATTGACGATGAAACGCAGATATTGCATCGGAATTAAACACAAAACGCACAATGCCGAATTAAGTTCATGAAGACTGACTCCTCTTACTGTCTACGTTTTGAACCATTCATGTGACACTAGTTATAGATTCCGATGCTTCACTTCAGGTTTACTGTATCCCTCTGATCTTCTTATTGACGATGAAACACATACATTGCATCGGAATTAAATATAAAAGGCACAATGCCGACTTAAGTACAAAAAGACTGACTCTTCTTACTCTCTATGTTTTGAAGCATTCGTGTGACACTAGTTATGGATTCCGATGCTTCACATCAGGTTTACTGTATCCCTCTGAGCTGCTTATTGACGATGAAACACAAAAATTGCATCGGAATTAAATACAAAAGGCACAATGCCGACTTAAGTACAAGAAGACTGACTCTTCTTACTGTCTATGTTTTGAACCATTCCTGTGACACTAGTTATAGATTCCGATCCTTCACTTCAGGTTCACTGTATCCCTCTGACCTTCTTATTGTCGATGAAACATAGAAATTGCATCGGAATTATATACAAAAGGCACAATGCCGACTTAAGTACGAGAAGACTGACTCTTCTTACTGTCTATGTTTTGAACCTTTCCTGTGACAATAGTTACTCATTCCGATGCTTCGCTTCAGGTTGACTGTATCCCTCTGACCTTCTTATTGACGATGAAACACAGAAATTGCATCTTAATTAATTACAAAAGACACAATGCCGACTTAAGTACAAGAACACTGACTCTTCTTTCTGTCTATGTTATGAACCATTCCTGTGGCACTAGTTATAGATTCCGATGCTTCACTTCATTTTTACTGTATAGCTCTGCCCTTCTTAATGACGATCAAACACAGAAAATTGATCGGAATTAAATACAAAAGGCACAACGCCGACTCAAGTACAAGAAGACTGGCTCTTCTTGCTGTCTATGATTTGAACCATTTCTGTGACACTAGTTACAGATTCCGATGCTTAACTTCAGGTTCACTGTATCCAGCTGACCTTCTTATTGACGACGAAACACAAAAACTGCATCGGAATTATATACAAAAGGCCCAATGCCGACTTAAGTACAAGAAAACTGACTCTTCTTACTGTCTATGTTTTGAACCATTCATGTGACATTAGTTATAGATTCCGATGCTCCACCTCAGGTTCCCTGTATCCCTCCGACCTTCTTATTGACGATAAAACACAGAAATTGCATCGTAATTATATACAAAAGGCCCAATGCCGACTTAAGTACAAGAAAACTGACTCTTCCTACTGTTTTAGTTTTGAACCATTCCTGTGACACTAGTTATGGATTCCGATGCTTCACTTCAGGTTTACTGTATCCCTCTGACCTTATTGACGATGAAACACAGAAATTGCATCATAATTAAATACAAAAGGCACAATGCAGACGTAAGTACAAGAAGACTGACTCTTCTTACTGTCTATGTTTTGAACCATTCCTGTGACACTAGTAATTGATTCCGATGCTTCACTTCAGGTTTACTGTATCCCTCTGACCTTCTTATTGACGATCAACACAGAAAATTCATCGGAATTAAATAGAAAAGGCACAATGCCGACTCAAGTACAAGAAGACTAGCCCTTCTTACTGTCTATGCTTTGAACCATTCCTGTGACACTAGTTATAGATTCTGATGCTTCACTTCAGGTTTACTGTATCCCTCTGACCTTCTTATTGACGATGAAACACAGAAATTGCATCGGAATTAAACACAAAAGGCACAAGGCCGACTCAAGTACAAGAAGACTGGCTCTTCGAACTGTCTATGTTTTGAACCATTCCTGTGACACTACTTATAGATTCCGATGTTTCACTTCAGGTTTACTCTATCCCTCTGACCTTCTTATTGACGATGAAACACAGAAATTGCATCGGAATTAAATACAAAAGGCACAATGCCAACTTAAGTACAAGAAAACTGACTCTTCTTACTGTCTATGTTTTGAATCATTCCTGTGACACTAGTTATAGATTCCGATGCTTCACTTCAGGTTTACTGTATCCCTCTGACCTTCTTATTAACGATGAATCACAGAAATTGCATCGGAATTAAATACAAAAGGCACAATGCCTACTCAAGTACAAGAAAACCGGCTCTTCTTACTGTCTATGTATTGAACTATTCCTGTGACACTAGTTATAGCTTCCTATGCATCTCTTCAGGTTTACTGTATCCCTCTGACCTTCTTATTGACGATGAAACACAGATATTGCAAATTAATTAAATACAAAAGGCACAATGCCGACTTAAGTACAAGAAGACTGACACTTCTTACTGTCTATGTTTTGAACCATTACTGTGACCCTAGTTATAGATTCCGATGCTTCACTTCATTTTTACTGTATCCCTCTGACCTTCTTATTAACGACCAAACACAGAAAATCGATCGGAATTAAATACAAAAGGCACAATGCCGACTCAAATACAATAAGACTGGCTCTTCGTACTGTCTATGATTTGAACCATTCCTGTGACACTAGTTATAGATTCCGATGCTTAACTTCAGGTTCACTGTATCCAGCTGACATTCTTACCGACGATGGAGCACAGATATTGCATCGGAGTTAAATACAAAAGGCACAATGCCGACTTAAGTACAAGAAGACTGACTCTCCATACTGTCTATGTTTTGAACCAATCCTGTGACACTAGTTATGGATTCCGATGCTTCACTTCAGTTTTACTGTATTCCTCTGATCTTCTTATTGACGATGAAACACAGAAACTGCATCGGAATTAAATACAAAAGGAACAATGCCGACCCAAGTACAAGAAGACTGGCTCTTCTTACTGTCTATGTTTTGAACCATTCCTGTGACACTAGTTATAGGTCCGATGCTTCACTTCTGGTTTATTGTATCCCTCTGACCTTCTTATTTACGAAGAAACACATAAATTGCATCGGAATTAAATACAAAAGGCACAATGCCGACTCAAGTACAAGAAGACTGGCTCTTCTTACTGTCTACGTTTTGAACCATTTCTGTGACACTAGTTATAGATTCCGATGCTTCACCTCAGGTTTACTGTATCCCTCTGACCTTCTTATTGACGATGAAACACAGAAATTGCATCGTAATTATATACAAAAGGCCCAATGCCGACTTAAGTACAAGAAAACTGACTCTTCTTACTGTCTATGTTTTGAACCATTCATGTGACACTAGTTATAGATTCCGATGCTTCACCTCAGGTTCCCTGTATCCCTCCGACCTTCTTATTGACGATGAAACACAGAAATTGCATCGTAATTATATACAAAAGGCCCAATGCCGACTTAAGTACAAGAAAACTGACTCTTCCTACTGTCAATGTTTTGAACCATTCCTGTGACACTAGTTATGGATTCCGATGCTTCACTTCAGGTTTACTGTATCCCTCTGACCTTATTGACGATGAAACACAGAAATTGCATCATAATTAAATACAAAAGGCACAATGCAGACGTAAGTACAAGAAGACTGACTCTTCTTACTGTCTATGTTTTGAACCATTCCTGTGACACTAGTAATAGATTCCGATGCTTCACTTCAGGTTTACTGTATCCCTCTGACCTTCTTAGTGACGATCAACACTGAAAATTCATCGGAATTAAATAGAAAAGGCACAATGCCGACTCAAGTACAAGAAGACTAGCCCTTCTTACTGTCTATGCTTTGAACCATTCCTGTGACACTAGTTATAGATTCTGATGCTTCACTTCAGGTTTACTGTATCCCTCTGACCTTCTTATTGACGATGAAACACAGAAATTGCATCGGAATTAAACACAAAAGGCACAAGGCCGACTCAAGTACAAGAAGACTGGCTCTTCGAACTGTCTATGTTTTGAACCATTCCTGTGACACTACTTATAGATTCCGATGCTTCACTTCAGGTTTACTGTATCCCTCTGACCTTCTTATTGACGATGAAACACAGAAATTGCATCGGAATTAAATACAAAAGGCACAATGCCAACTTAAGTACAAGAAAACTGACTCTTCTTACTGTCTATGTTTTGAATCATTCCTGTGACACTAGTTATAGATTCCGATGCTTCACTTCAGGTTTACTGTATCCCTCTGACCTTCTTATTAACGATGAATCACAGAAATTGCATCGGAATTAAATACAAAAGGCACAATGCCTACTCAAGTACAAGAAGACCGGCTCTTCTTACTGTCTATGTATTGAACCATTCCTGTGACACTAGTTATAGCTTCCTATGCATCTCTTCAGGTTTACTGTATCCCTCTGACCTTCTTATTGACGATGAAACACAGATATTGCAAATTAATTAAATACAAAAGGCACAATGCCGACTTAAGTACAAGAAGACTGACACTTCTTACTGTCTATGTTTTGAACCATTACTGTGACCCTAGTTATAGATTCCGATGCTTCACTTCATTTTTACTGTATCCCTCTGACCTTCTTATTGACGACCAAACACAGAAAATCGATCGGAATTAAATACAAAAGGCACAATGCCGACTCAAATACAATAAGACTGGCTCTTCTTACTGTCTATGATTTGAACCATTCCTGTGACACTAGTTATAGATTCCGATGCTTAACTTCAGGTTCACTGTATCCAGCTGACATTCTTACCGACGATGGAGCACAGATATTGCATCGGAGTTAAATACAAAAGGCACAATGCCGACTTAAGTACAAGAAGACTGACTCTCCATACTGTCTATGTTTTGAACCAATCCTGTGACACTAGTTATGGATTCCGATGCTTCACTTCAGTTTTACTGTATCCCTCTGATCTTCTTATTGACGATGAAACACAGAAACTGCATCGGAATTAAATACAAAAGGAACAATGCCGACCCAAGTACAAGAAGACTGGCTCTTCTTACTGTCTATGTTTTGAACCATTCCTGTGACACTAGTTATAGGTCCGATGCTTCACTTCTGGTTTATTGTATCCCTCTGACCTTCTTATTTACGAAGAAACACATAAATTGCATCGGAATTAAATACAAAAGGCACAATGCCGACTCAAGTACAAGAAGACTGGCTCTTCTTACTGTCTACGTTTTGAACCATTTCTGTGACACTAGTTATAGATTCCGATGCTTCACCTCAGGTTTACTGTATCCCTCTGACCTTCTTATTGACGATGAAACACAGAAATTGCATCGTAATTATATACAAAAGGCCCAATGCCGACTTAAGTACAAGAAAACTGACTCTTCTTACTGTCTATGTTTTGAACCATTCATGTGACACTAGTTATAGATTCCGATGCTTCACCTCAGGTTCCCTGTATCCCTCCGACCTTCTTATTGACGATTAAACACAGAAATTGCATCGTAATTATATACAAAAGGCCCAATGCCGACTTAAGTACAAGAAAACTGACTCTTCCTACTGTCTTAGTTTTGAACCATTCCTGTGACACTAGTTATAGATTCCGATGCTTCACTTCAGGTTTACTGTATCCCTCTGACCTTATTGACGATGAAACACAGAAATTGCATCATAATTAAATACAAAAGGCACAATGCAGACGTAAGTACAAGAAGACTGACTCTTCTTACTGTCTATGTTTTGAACCATTCCTGTGACACTAGTAATAGATTCCGATGCTTCACTTCAGGTTTACTGTATCCCTCTGACCTTCTTAGTGACGATCAACACTGAAAATTCATCGGAATTAACTAGAAAAGGCACAATGCCGACTCAAGTACAAGAAGACTAGCCCTTCTTACTGTCTATGCTTTGAACCATTCCTGTGACACTAGTTATAGATTCTGATGCTTCACTTCAGGTTTACTGTATCCCTCTGACCTTCTTATTGACGATGAAACACAGAAATTGCATCGGAATTAAACACAAAAGGCACAAGGCCGACTCAAGTACAAGAAGACTGGCTCTTCGTACTGTCTATGTTTTGAACCATTCCTGTGATACTACTTAAAGATTCCGATGCTTCACTTCAGGTTTACTGTATCCCTCTGACCTTCTTATTGACGATGAAACACAGAAATTGCATCGGAATTAAATACAAAAGGCACAATGCCAACTTAAGTACAAGAAAATTGACTCTTCTTACTGTCTATGTTTTGAACCATTCCTGTGACACTAGTTATAGATTCCGATGCTTCACTTCAGGTTTACTGTAACTCTCTGACCTTCTTATGAACGATGAAACACAGAAACTGCATCGGAATTGAATACAAAAGGCACAATGCCTACTCAAGTACAAGAAGACCGGCTCTTCTTACTGTCTATGTATTGAACCATTCCTGTGACACTAGTTATAGCTTCCTATGCATCACTTCGGGTTTAGTGTATCCCTCTGACCTTCTTATTGTCGATGAAACACAGAAATTGCATCGTAATTATATACAAAAGGCCCAATGCCGACTTAAGTACAAGAAAACTGACTCTTCCTACTGTCTTAGTTTTGAACCATTCCTGTGACACTAGTTATGGATTCCGATGCTTCACTTCAGGTTTACTGTATCCCTCTGACCTTATTGACGATGAAACACAGAAATTGCATCATAATTAAATACAAAAGGCACAATGCAGACGTAAGTACAAGAAGACTGACTCTTCTTACTGTCTATGTTTTGAACCATCCCTGTGACACTAGTTATAGCTTCCTATGCATCACTTCAGGTTTACTGTATCTCTCTGACCTTCTTATTGTCGATGAAACACAGAAAATGCATCGGAATTATATACAAAAGGCACAATGCCGACTTAAGTACAAGAAGACTGACTCTTCTTACTGACTATGATTTGAACCTTTCCTGTCACACTTGTTATTGATTCCGATGCTTCACTTCAGGTTGACTGTATCCCTCTGACCTTCTTATTGACGATGAAACACAGATATTGCATATTAATTAAATACAAAAGGCACAATGCCGACTTAAGTACAAGAAGACTGACACTTATTACTGTCTATGTTTTGAACCATTCCTGTGACCCTAGTTATGGATTCCGATGCTTCACTTCATTTTTACTGTATCCCTCTGACCTTCTTATTGACGACCAAACACAGAAAATCGATCGGAATTAAATACAAAAGGCACAATGCCGACTCAAATACAATAAGACTGGCCCTTCTTACTGTCTATGATTTGAACCATTCCTGTGACACTAGTTATAGATTCCGATGCTTAACTTCAGGTTCACTGTATCCAGCTGACATTCTTACCGACGATGAAGCACAGATATTGCATCGGAGTTAAATACAAAAGGCACAATGCCGACTTAAGTACAAGAAGACTGACTCTCCATACTGTCTATGTTTTGAAGCAATCCTGTGACACTAGTTATGGATTCCGATGCTTCACTTCAGTTTTACTGTATCCCTCGGACCTTCTTATTGACGATGAAACACAGAAACTGCATCGGAATTAAATACAAAAGGAACAATGCCGACCCAAGTACAAGAAGACTGGCTCTTCTTACTGTCTATGTTTTGAACCATTCCTGTGACACTAGTTATAGGTCCGATGCTTCACTTCTGGTTTATTGTATCCCTCTGACCTTCTTATTTACGAAGAAACACATAAATTGCATCGGAATTAAATACAAAAGGCACAATGCCGACTCAAGTACAAGAAGACTGGCTCTTCTTACTGTCTACGTTTTGAACCATTTCTGTGACACTAGTTATAGATTCCGATGCTTCACCTCAGGTTTACTGTATCCCTCTGACCTTCTTATTGACGATGAAACACAGAAATTGCATCGTAATTATATACAAAAGGCCCAATGCCGACTTAAGTACAAGAAAACTGACTCTTCTTACTGTCTATGTTTTGAACCATTCATGTGACACTAGTTATAGATTCCGATGCTTCACCTCAGGTTCCCTGTATCCCTCCGACCTTCATATTGACGATGAAACACAGAAATTGTATCGTAATTATATACAAAAGGCTCGATGCCGACTTAAGTACAAGAAAACTGACTCTTCCTACTGTCTTAGTTTTGAACCATTCCTGTGACACTAGTTATGGATTCCGATGCTTCACTTCAGGTTTACTGTATCCCTCTGACCTTATTGACGATGAAACACAGAAATTGCATCATAATTAAATACAAAAGGCACAATGCAGACGTAGGTACAAGAAGACTGACTCTTCTTACTGTCTATATTTTGAACCATTCCTGTGACACTAGTAATAGATTCCGATGCTTCACTTCAGGTTTACTGTATCTCTCTGACCTTCTTAGTGACGATCAACACAGAAAATTCATCGGAATTAAATAGAAAAGGCACAATGCCGACTCAAGTACAAGAAGACTAGCCCTTCGTACTGTCTATGTTTTGAACCATTCCTGTGACACTACTTATAGATTCCGACGCTTCACTTCAGGTTTACTGTATCCCTCTGACCTTCTTATTGACGATGAAACACAGAAATTGCATCGGAATTGAATACAAAAGGCACAATGCCAACTTAAGTACAAGAAAACTGACTCTTCTTACTGTCTATGTTTTGAACCATTCCTGTGACACTAGTTATAGATTCCGATGCTTCACTTCAGGTTTACTGTATCCCTCTGACCTTCTTATTAACGATGAAACACAGAAACTGCATCGGAATTAAATGCAAAAGGCACAATGCCTACTCAAGTACAAGAAGACCGGCTCTTCTTACTGTCAATGTATTGAACCATTCCTGTGACACTAGTTATAGCTTCCTATGCATCACTTCAGGTTTACTGTATCCCTCTGACCTTCTTATTGTCGATGAAACACAGAAATTGCATCGGAATTATATACAAAAGGCACAATGCCGACTTAAGTACAAGAAGACTGACTCTTCTTACTGACTATGATTTGAACCTTTCCTGTGACACTTGTTATTGATTCCGATGCTTCACTTCAGGTTGACTGTATCCCTCTGACCTTCTTATTGACGATGAAACACAGATATTGCATATTAATTAAATACAAAAGGCACAATGCCGACTTAAGTACAAGAAGACTGACACTTCTTACTGTCTATGTTTTGAACCATTCCTGTGACCCTAGTTATAGATTCCGATGCTTCACTTCATTTTTACTGTATCCCTCTGACCTCCTTATTGACGACCAAACACAGAAAATCGATCGGAATTAAATACAAAAGGCACAATGCCGACTCAGATACAATAAGACTGGCTGTTCTTACTGTCTATGATTTGAACCATTCCTGTGACACTAGTTATAGATTCCGATGCTTAACTTCAGGTTCACTGTATCCAGCTGACATTCTTACCGACGATGAAGCACAGATATTGCATCGGAGTTAAATACAAAAGGCACAATGCCGACTTAAGTACATAAAGACTGACTCATCATACTGTCTATGTTTTGAACCAATCCTGTGACACTAGTTATGGATTCCGATGCTTCACTTCAGTTTTACTGTATCCCTCTGATCTTCTTATTGACGATGAAACACAGAAATTGCATCGGAATCAATTATAAAAGGCACAATGCCAACTTAAGTACAAAAAAACTGACTCTTCTTACTGTCTATGCTTTGAACCATTCCTGTGACACTAGTTATAGATTCCGATGCTTCACTTCAGGTTTACTGTATACAGGTAACCTTCTTATTGACTGTGGAGCACAGAAATTGCATCGGAATTAAATACAAAAGGCACAATGCCGACTTAAGTACAAGAAGACTGACTCTTCTTACTGTCTATGTTTTGAACCATTTCTGTGACACTAGTTATAGATTCCAAAGCTTCACTTCAGGTTTACTGTATCCCTTGGACCTTCTTATTGACGATGAAACACAGAAATTGTATCTTAATTAAATACATAAGGCACAATGCCGACTTCAGTACAAGAACACTGACTCTTCTTACTGTCTATGGTTAGAACCATTCCTGTGCCACTAGTTATAGATTCCGATGCTTCACTTCAGGTTTACTGTATCCCTCTGATCTTCTTATTGTCGATGAAACACAGAAATTGCATCGGAATTAAATATAAAAGGTACAATGCTGACTCAAGTACAAGAAGACTGGCTCTTCTTACTGTCTATGCTTTGAACCATTCCTGTGACACTAGTTATAGATTCCGATGCTTCACTTCAGGTTTACTGTATGCAGCTGACCTTCTTATTGACTATGAAGCACAGAAATTGAATCGGAATTAAATATAAAAGGCACAATGCCGAATTAAGTACAAGAAGACTGACTCTTCTTACTGTCTATGTTTTGAACCATTTCTGTGACACTAGTTATAGATTCCGATGCCACACTTCAGGTTTACTGTATCCCTCTGACCTTCTTGTTGACGATGAAACACAGAAATTGCATCTTAGTTAAATACATAAGGCACAATGCCGACTTCTGTACACGAACACTGACTCTTCTTACTGTCTATGGTTAGAACCATTCCTATGCCACTAGTTATAGATTCCGATGCTTCACTTCAGGTTTACTGTATCCCTCCGACCTTCTTATTGACGATGAAACACAGAAATTGTATCGGAATTAAACACAAAACGCACAATGCCGACTCAGGTACAAGAAGACTGGCTCTTCTTGCTGTCCATGTTTTGAACCATTCATGTGACACTAGTTATAGATTCCGATGCTTCACTTCAAGTTTACTGTATCCCTCTGATCTTCTTATTGACGATGAAACACAGAAATTGCATCGGAATTAAATATAAAAGGCACAATGCCGACTTAAGTACAAAAAGACTAACTCTTCTTACTCTCTATGTTTTGAACCATTCCTGTGACCCTAGTTATAGATTCAGATGCTTCACTTCAGGTTTACTGTATCCCTCTGAGCTGCTTGTTGACGATGAAACACAAAAATTGCATCGGTATTAAATACAAAAGGCACAATGCCGACTTAAGTACAAGAAGACTGACTTTTCTTACTGTCTATGTTTTGAACCATTCCTGTGACTCTAGTTATAGATTCCTTTGCTTCACTTCAGGTTTACTGTATCCCTCTGACCTTCTTATTGTCGATGAAACACAGATATTGCATCGGAATTATATACAAAAGGCACAATGCCGACTTAAGTACAAGAAGACTGACTCTTCTTACTGTCTACGTTTTGTACCTTTCCTGTGACACTAGTAATTCATTCCGATGCTTCACTTCAGGTTGACTGTTTCCCTCTGACCTTCTTATTGACGATGGAACACAGAAATTGCATGTTAATTAAATACAAAAGACACAATGCCGACTTAAGTACAAGCACATTGACTCTTCTTACTGTCTATGTTTTGAACCATTCCTGTGACACTAGTTATAGATTCCGATGCTTCACTTCATTTTTACAGTATACCTCTGCCCTTCTTATTGACGATCAAACACAGAAAATTCATCGGAATTAAATACAAAAGGCACAATGCCGACACAAGTACAAGAAGACTGGCTCTTCTTGCTGTCTATGATTTGAACCATTCCTGTGACACTAGATACAGATTCCGAAGCTTAACTTCAGGTTCACTGTATCCAGCTGACCTTCTTATTGACGATGAAGCACAGAATTTGCATCGGAGTTAAATACAAGAGGCATAATGCCGACTTAAGTACAAGAAGACTTACTCTTCTTACTGTCTATGTTTTGAACCATTCCTGTGACACTAGTCATAGATTCCGATGCTTCACTTCAGTTTTACTGTATCCCTCTGACCTTCTTATTGACGATGAAACACAAAAACTGCATCGGAATTAAATACAAAAGGCACAATGCCGACTAAAGGACAAGAAGACTGACTCTTCTTACTGTCTATGATTTGAACCATTCCTGTGACACTAGTTATAGATTCCGAAGCTTCCCTTCAGGTTTACTGTATCCCTCTGACCTTCTTATTGATGATGAAACGCAGAAATTGCATCGGAATTAAATACAAAAGCACAATGCCGACTTAAGTACAAAAAGACTGACTCTTCCTTCTGTCCATGTTTTGTACCATTCCTGTGACACTAGTTACAGATTCCGATGCTTCACTTCAGGTTTACTGTATCCCTCTGACCTTCTTATTGACTATGAAACACAGAAATTGCATCCGAATTAAATACAAAAGGCACAATGCCGACCCAAGTACAAGAAGACTGGCTCTTCTTAGTGTCTATGGTTTGAACCATTCCTGTGACACTAGTTATAGATTCCGATGCTTCACTTCAGGTTTATTGTATCCCTCTGACCTTCTTATTGACGAAGAAACACATAAATTGCATCGGAATTAAAAACAAAATTCACAATGCCAACTCAAGTAAAAGAAGACTGGCTCTTCTTACTGTCTATGTTTTGAACCATTTCTGTGACACTAGTTATAGATTCCGATGCTTCACCTCAGGTTTACTGTATCCCTCTGACCTTCTTACTGACGATGAAACATAGAAATTGCATCGTAATTATATACAAAAGGCCCAATGCCGACTTAAGTACAATAAAACTGACTCTTCTTACTGTCTATGTTTTGAACCATTCCTGTGACACTAGTAATAGATTCTGATGCCTCACTTCAGGATTACTGTACCCCTCTGACTTTCTTATTGACGATGAAACACAGAAAATTCATCGGAATTAAATAGAAAAGGCACAATGCCGTCTCAAGTACAAGAGGACTGGCTCTTCTTATTGTCTATGTTTTGAACCATTAATGTGACACTAGTTATAGATTCCGATGCTTCATATCAGGTTTACTGTATCCCTTGAACCTTCTTATTGACGATGAAACACAGAAATTGCGTCTTAATTAAATACAAAAGGCACAATGCCGACTTCAGTACAAGAACACTGCCTCTTCGTACTGTCTATGGTTAGAACCATTCCTGTGCCACTAGTTATAGATTCCGATGCTTCACTTCAGGTTTACTGCATCACTCTGATCTTCTTAATGACGATGAAACACAGAAATTGCATCGGAATTAAATATAAAAGGCACAATGCCGACTTCAGTACAAAAAGACTGTCTCTTCTTACTCTCTATGTTTTGAACCATTCCAGTGACACTAGTTATAGATTCCGATGCTTCACTACAGGTTTACTGTATCCCTCTGAGCTGCCTATTGACGATGAAACACAAAAATTGCATCGGAATTAAATACAAAATGCACAATGCCGACTTAAGTACAAGGAGACTGACTCTTCTTACTGTCTATGTTTTGAACCATTCATGTGACACTAGTTATAGTTTCCGATGCTTCACTTCATTTTTACTGTATCCCTCTGCCCTTCGTATTGACGATCAAACACAGAAAATTGATTGGAATTGAATACAAAAGGCACAATGCCGACTCAAGTACAAGAAGACTGGCTCTTCTTACTGTCTTTGATTTGAACCATTCCTGTGACACTAGTTATAGATTCCGATGCTTCCCTTCAGGTTTACTGTATCCCTCTGACCTTCTTATTGACGATCAAACCCAGAAATTTCATCGGAATTAAATACAAAAGGCAATATGCCGACCCAAGTACAAGAAGACTGGCTCTTCTTACTGCTTATGTTATGAACCATTCCTGTGACACTAGTTATAGATGCCGATGCTTCACTTCAGGTTTACTGTACCCAGCTGACCTTCTTATTGACGATGAAAAACAGAAATTGCATCGGAATTAAATACAAAAGGCCCAATGCCGACTCAAGTACAAGAAGAGTGACTCTGCTTACTGTCTATGTTTTAGAACCATTCCAGTGACACTAGTTATAGATTCCGATTCTTCACTTCAGGTTGACTGTATCCCTCTGACCTTCTTATTGACGAAGAAACACTGATATTGCATCGGAATTAAACACAAAAGGCACTATGCCGACTTAAGTACAAGAAGACTGACCCTTCTTACTGTCTATGTTTTGAACCATTCCTGTGACACTAGTAATAGTTTCCGATGCTTCACTTCAGGTTTACTGTATTCCTCTGACCTTCGTATTGACGATGAAACACAGAAATTGCATCGGAATTAAAAACAAAAGGCACAAAGCCGACTTAAGTACAAAAAAGAGTGACACTTCTTACTGTCTATGATTTGAACCATTCCTGTGACACTAGTTATAGATTCCTATGCTTCACTTCAGGTTTACTGTATCCCTCTGACCTTCTTATTGTCGATGAAACACAGAAATTGCATCGAAAGTATATACAAAAGGCAAAACGCGGACTTAAGTACAAGAAGACTGACTCTTCTTTCTGTCTATGTTTTGAACCATTCCTGTGACACTAGTTATTGATTCCGATGCTTCACTTCAGGTTGACTGTATCCCTCTGACCTTCTTATTGACGATGAAACACAGAAATTGATTCTTAATTAAATACAAAAGGCACAATGCCGACTTAAGTACATGAAGACTGACTGTTCTTATTGTCTATGTTTTGAACCATTCCAGTGGCACTAGTTATAGATCCCGATGCTTCACTTCAGTTTTACTGTATCCCTCTGACCTTCTTATTGACGATGAAACACCGAAACTGCATCGGAATTAAATACAAAAGGCACAATGCCGACTTAAGTACAAGAAGTTTGACTCTTCCTGCTGTCTATGCATTGAACCATTCCTGTGACACTAGTTATAGATTCCGTTGTTTCACTTCAGGTTTACTGTATCCCTCTGACCTTCTTATTGACGAAGAAACACAGATATTGCATCGGAATTAAATACAAAAGGCACTATGCCGACTTAAGTACAAGTTGACTGACCCTTCTTACTGTCTATGTTTTGAACCATTCCTGTGACACTAGTTATAGTTTCCGATGCTTCACTTCAGGTTTACTGTATCCCTCTGACCTTCGTATTGACGATGAAACACAGAAATTGCATCGGAATTAAAAACAAAAGGCAGAAAGTCGACTTAAGTACAAAAAGACTGACACTTCTTACTGTCTATGTTTTAAATATTCCTGTGACACTAGTTATAGATTCCGATGCTTCACTTCATTTTTACTGTATCCCTCTGACCCTCTTATTGACGATCAAACACAGAAAATTGATCGGAATTAAATACAAAAGGCACAATGCCGACTCAAGTACAAGAAGACCGGCTCTTCTTACTGTCTACGATTTGAACCATACATGTGACACTAGTTATAGATTCCGATGCTTAACTTCAGGTTCACTGTATCCAGCTGACCTTCTTATTGACGATGAAGCACAGAAATTGCATCGGAATTAAATACAAAAGGCACAATGCCGACTTCAGTACAAGAACACTGATTCTTGTTACTGTCAATGGTTTGAACCATTCCTGTGACACTAGTTATAGATTCCGATGCTTCACTTTAGGTTTACTTTATCCCTCTGACCTTCTTATTAACGATCAAACACAGAAATTTCATCGGAATTAAATACAAAAGGCACAATGCCGACTCAAGTACAAGAAGACTGGCTCTTCTTACTGCCTATGTTTAGAACCATTCCTGTGACAATAGTTATAGATTCCGAAGTTTCACTTCAGGTTTACTGTATCCCTGTGACCTTCTTATTGACGATGAATCACAAAAATTGCATCGGAATTAAATACAAAATGCACAATGCCGACTTAAGTACGAGAAAACTGACTCTTCTTACTGTCTATGTTTTGAACCATTCCTGTGACACTAGCTATTGATTCCGATGCTTCACTTCAGGTTTACTGTATCCCTTTGACCATCTTATTGACGATGAAACACAGAAATTGCATCGGAATTAAATACAAAAGGGAAAATGCCGAGTGAAGTACAAGAAGACTGACTCTTTCTATTGTCTACGTTTTGAACCATTCCGGTGACACTAGTTATAGTTTCCGATGCTTCACTTCAGGTTTACTGTATCCCTCAGACCTTCTTATTCACGATGAAACATAGAAATTGCAACGGAATTAAATACAAAAGGCACAATGCCGACTCAAGTACAAGAAGACTGGATCTTCTTACAGTCTATGTTTTGAACCATTCCTGTGACACTAGTTATAGATTCCGATGCTTCACGTCAGGTTTACTGTCTCCCTCTGATCTTCTTATTGACGATGAAACACAGAAATTGCATCGGAATTATATACATAGGGCACAATGCCGACCTAAATACAAGAAGACTGACTCGTCTTACTGTCTATGCTTTGAACCTTTCCTGTGACACTAGTTCTTGATCCCGATGCTTCACTTCAGGTTAACTGTATCCCTCTGACCTACTTATTGACGATGAAACACAGAAATTGCATCTTAATTAAATACAAAAGGCACAATGCCGACTTAAGTAGAAGAAGACTGACTCTTCTTACTGTCTATGTTTTGAACCAGTCCTATGACACTAGTTATAGATTCCGATGCTTCACTTCATTTTTACTGTACCCCTCTCACCTTCTTATTGACGTTCAAACACAGGAAATTGATCGGAATTAAATACAGAAGGCACAATGCTGACTCCAGTACAAGAAGACTGGCTCTTCTTACTGTCTATGATTTGAACCATTCCTGTGACACTAGTTATAGATTCCGATGCTTAACTTCAGGGTCACTGTATCCAGCAGACCTTCTTATTGACCTTGAAGCACAGAAATTGCATCGGAATTGAATACAAAAGGCACAATGCCGACTTATGTACAAGAAGACTGACTCTTCTTACTGTCTATGTTTTGAACCATTCCTGTCACACTAGTTATAGATTCCGATGCTTCACTCCAGTTTTACTGTATCCCTCTGACCTTCCTATTGACGATGAATCACAGAAACTGCATCGGAATTAAATACAAAAGGCTCAATGCCGACTTAAGTGCAAGATGACTGACTCTTCTTACTGTCTATGATTTGAACCATTCCTGTGACACAAGTTATAGATTCCGATGCTTCACTTCTAGTTTACTGTATCCCTCTGTCCATCTTATTGACGACCAATCGCAGAAATTTCATCGCAATTAAATACAAAGGGCACAATGCCGACTCAAGTACAAGAAGACTGGCTCTTCTTATTGCCTATGTTTTGAATTATTCCTGTGACCCTATTTATAGATTCCGAAGCTTCACTTCAGGTTTACTGTACCCAGCCGACCTTCTTATTGATGATGAAACACAGAAATTGCATCGGCATTTTATACAAAAGGCACAATGCCGACTTAAGTACAAGAAGACTGACTCTTCTTACTGTCTATGTCTTGAACCACTCCTGTGACACTAGTTGTAGATTCCGATGCTTCACTTCTGGTTTACTGTATCCCTCTGACCGTCTTATTGACGATGAGACACAGAAATTGCATCTTAATTAAATACAAAAGGCACAATGCCGACTTCAGTACAAGAACACTGACTCTTCTAACTGTCAATGGTTTGAACCATTCCTGTGACACTAGTTATCGATTCCGATGCATTACTTGAGGTTTTTTGTATCCCTCTGACCATCTTATTGACGATCAAACACAGAAATTTCATCGGAATTTAATACAAAAGGCACAATGCCGACTCAAGTACAAAAAGACAGGCTCTTCCTACTGCCTATGTTTTGAACCATTCCTGCGACACTAGTTATAGATTCCGAAGCTTCACTTCAGGTTTACTGTACCCACCTGACCTTCTTACTGACGATGAAACACAGAAATTGCATCGGCATTTTGTACAAAAGGCACAATGCCGACTTAAGTACAAGAAGACTGACTCTTATTACTGTCTATGTTTTGAACCATTCCTGTGACACTAGTTATAGATTCCGATGCTTCACTCCAGGTTTACTGTATCCCTTTAACCTTCTTATTGACGATGAAACACAGAAATTGCATCTTAATTAAATACAAAAGGCACAATGCCGACTTAAGTACGAGAGGACTGACTCTTCTTACTGTCTTTGCTTTGAACCATTCCTGTGACACTAGTTATAGATTCCGATGCTTCACTTCAGGTTTACTGTGTCCCTCTGACTTTACCATTGACGATGAAACACAGAAATTGATTCATAATTAAATACAAAAGGCGCAATGCGCGACTTAAGTACAAAAAAACTGACTCTTCTTACTGTTTATGTTTTGAAATATTCCTGTGACACTAGTTATAGATTCCGATGCTTCACTTTAGGTTTACTGTATTCCTGTGACCTTCCTATTGACAATGAACCACAGAAATTGCATCGGAATTAAATACAAAAGGCACAATGCCGACTTAAGTACAAGAAAGCTGACTCTTCTTACTGTCTATTTTTTGAACCATTCCCGTGAAACTAGCTATAGATTCCGATGCTTCACTTCAGGTTTACTGTATCCCCCTGACCTTCTTATTGACGATGAAACACAGAAATTGCATCGGAATTAAACACAAAAGGCACAATGCCGACTTAAGTACAAGAAAACTGACTCTTCTTACTGTCTATGTTTTGAACCATTCCTGTGACACTAGTTATAGATTCCGATGCCTCACTCCAGCATTACTGTATCCCTCTGACCTTCTTATTGACGATGAAACACAGAAACTGCATCGGAATTAAATACAAAAGGCACAATGCCGACACAAGTACAAGAAGACTGACTCATGTTACTGTCTATGTTTTGAACCATTCCTGTGACACTAGTTATAGATTCCGATGCTTCACTTAAGGTTTACTGTATCCCTCTGCCCTTTTTATTGACGATGAAACACAGAAATTTCATCGGAATTAAATACAAAAGGCACAATGCTGACTTAAGTACAAGAAGACTGACTCTTCTTACTGTCAATGGTTTGAACCATTCCTGTGACACTAGTTATAGATTCCGATGCTTCACTTCAGGTTTACTGTATCCCTCTGATCTTCTTATTGACGATCAAACACAGAAATTTCATCGGAATTAAATACAAAAGGCACAATGCCGACTCAAGTACAAGAAGACTGGCTCTTCTTACTGCCTATGTTTAGAACCATTCCTGTGACAATAGTTATAGATTCCGAAGTTTCACTTCAGGTTTACAGTATCCCTGTGACCTTCTTATTGACGATGAAACACAGAAATTGCATCGGCACTATATACAAAAGGCACAATGCCGACTTAAGTACAAGAAGACTGACTCTTCCTACTGTCTATGTTTTGAACCATTCCTGTGACACTAGTTATAGATTCCGATGCTTAACTTCTGGTTTACTGTATCCCACTGACCTTCTTATTGACGATGAAACACAGAAATTGCATCTGAATTAAATGCAAAAGGCACAATGCCGACTTCAGTACAAGAACACTGACTCTTCTTACTGTCAATGGTTTGAACCATTCCTGTGACACTAGTTATAGATTCCGATGCTTCACTTCAGGTTTACTGTATCCCTGTGACCTTCTTATTGACGATGAATCACAGAAATTGCATCGGAATTAAATACAAAAGGCACAGTGCCGACTTAAGTACAAGAAAACTGACTCTTCTTACTGTCTATGTTTTGAACCATTCCTGTGACACTAGTTATAGATTCCGATGCTTCACTTCAGGTTTACTGTATTACTGTGACCTTCTTATTGACGATGAATCACAGAAATTGCATCGGAATTAAATACAAAAGGCACAGTGCCGACTTAAGTACAAGAAAACTGACTCTTCTTACTGTCTATGTTTTGAACCATTCCTGTGGCACTAGCTATAGATTCCGATGTTTCACTTCAGGTTTACTGTACCCAGCTGTACCCAGAAATTGCGTCGGCATTTTATACAAAAAGCACATTGCCGACTTAAGTACAAGAAGACTGACTCTTATTACTGTCTATGTTGTGAACCACTCCTGGACACTAGTTATAGATTCCGATGCTTCACTCCAGGTTTACTGTACCCCTTTAACCTTCTTATTGACGATGAAACACAGAAATTGCATCTTAATTAAATACAAAAGGCACAATGCCGACTTCAGTACAAGAACACTGACTCTTCTAACTGTTAATGGTTTGAACCATTCCTGTGACACTAGTTATAGATTCCGATGCTTCACTTCAGGTTTACTGTATCCCTCTGACCATCTTACTGACGATCAAACACAGAAATATCATCGGAATGTAATAAAAAAGGCACAATGCCGACTCAAGTACAAGAAGACAGGCTCTTCCTACTACCTATGTTTTGAACCATTCCTGCGACACTAGTTATAGATTCCAAAGCTTCACTTCATATTTACTGTACCCAGCTGACCTTCTTACTGACGATGAAACACAGTAATTGCATCGGCATTTTATACAAAAAGCACAATGCCGACTCAAGTACAAGAAGACTGGCTCTTCTTACTGTCTATGATTTGAACCGTACATGTTACACTAGTTATAGATTCCGATGCTTAACTTAGGGTTCACTGTATCCAGCTGACCTTCGTATTGACGATGAAGCACAGATATTGCATCGGAATTAAGTACAAAAGGCATAATGCCGACTTCAGTACAAGATTACTGACTCTTCTTACTGTCAATGGTTTGAACAATTCCTGTGACACTAGTTATAGATTCCGATGCTTCACTTCAGGTTTACTGTATCCCTCTGACCTTCTTATTGACGATCAAACACAGAAATTTCATCTGAATTAAATACAAAAGGCACAATGCCGACTAAAGTACAAGAAGACTGGCTCTTCTTACTGCCTATGTTTAGAACCATTCCTGTGACAATAGTTATAGATTCCGAAGTTTCACTTCAGGTTTACTGTATCCCTGTGACCTTCTTATTGACGATGAATCACAGAAATTGCATCGGAATTAAATACAAAAGGCACAATGCCGACTTAAGTAGAAGAAAACTGACTCTTCTTACTGTCTAAGTTTAGAACCGTTCCTGTGACACTAGCTATTGATTCCGATGCTTCACTTCAGGTTTACTGTATCCCTTTGACCATCTTATTGACGATGAAACACAGAAATTGCATCGGAATTAAATACAAAAGGCAAAATGCCGAGTGTAGTACAAGAAGACTGACTCTTTCTATTGTCTACGTTTTGAACCATTCCGGTGACACTAGTTATAGTTTCCGATGCTTCACTTCAGGTTAACTGTATCCCTCAGACCTTCTTATTGACGATGAAACATAGAAATTGCAACGGAATTAAATACAAAAGGCACAATGACGACTCAAGTACAAGAAGACTGGCTCTTCTTACAGTCTATGTTTTGAACCATTCCTGTGACACTATTTATAGATTCCGAAGCTTCACTTCAGGTTTACTGTACTCAGCTGACCTTCTTATTGACGATGAAACACAGAAATTGCAACATAATTAAATACAAAGTGCACAATGCCGACCTAAATACAAGAAGACTGACTCTTCTTACTGTCTATGTTTTGAACCAGTCCTATGACACTAGTTGTAGATTCCGATGCTTCACTTCAAGTTTACTGTACCCCTCTTACCTTCTTATTGACGACCAAACACAGAAAATTGATCGGAATTAAATACAGAAGGCACAATGCCGACTCCAGTACAAGAAGACTGGCTCTTCTTACTGTCTATGATTTGAACCATTCCTGTGACACTAGTTATAGATTCTGATGCTTCACTTCTGGTTTACTGTATCCCTCTGACCGTCTTATTGACGATGAGACACAGAAATTGCATCTTAATTAAATACAAAAGGCACAATGCCGACTTCAGTACAAGAACACTGACTCTTCTAACTGTCAATGGTTTGAACCATTCCTGTGACACTAGTTATAGATTCCGATGCTTCACTTGAGGTTTACTGTATCCCTCTGACCATCTTATTGACGATCAAACACAGAAATTTCATCGGAGTGTAATACAAAAGGCACAATGCCGACTCAAGTACAAAAAGACAGGCTCTTCCTACTGCCTATGTTTTGAACCATTCCTGCGACACTAGTTATAGATTCCGAAGCTTCACTTCAGGTTTACTGTACCCAGCTGACCTTCTTCCTGACGATGAAACACAGAAATTGCATCGGCATTTTATACAAAAGGCACAATGCCGACTTAAGTACAAGAAGACTGACTCTTATTACTGTCAATGTTTTGAACCATTCCTGTGACACTAGTTATAGATTCCGATGCTTCACTTCAGGTTTACTGTATCCCTCTGTCCTTTTTATTGACGATGAAACACAGAAATTTCATCGGAATTAAAAACAAAAGGCACAATGCTGACTTAAGTACAAGAAGACTGACTCTTCTTACTGTCCACGTTTTGAACCATTCCTGTGACTCTAGTTATAGATTCCAATGCTTCACTTCAGGTTTACTGTAACCTTCTGTCCTTCTTATTGACGATCAAACACAGAAATTTCATCGGAATTAAATACAAAAGGCACAATGCCGACTCAAGTACAAGAAGACTCGCTCTTCTTATTGCCTATGTTTTTAACCATTCTTGGGACACTATTTATAGATTCCGTAGCTTCACTTCAGGTTTACTGTACCCAGCGGACCTTCTTATTGACGATGAAACACTGAAATTGCATCGGCACTATATACAAAATTCACAATGCCGACATAAGTACAAGAAGACTGACTCTTCCTACTGTCTGTGTTTTGAACCATTCCTGTGACACTAGTTATAGATTCCGATGCTTAACTTCTGGTTTACTGTATCCCTCTGACCTTCTTATTGACGATGAAACACAGATATTGCATCTTAATTAAATACAAAAGGCACAATGCCGACTTCAGTACAAGAACACTGACTCTTCTTACTAGCAATGGTTTGAACCATTCCTGTGACACTAGTTATAGATTCCGATGCTTCACTTCAGGTTTACTGTATCCCTCTGACCTTCTTATTGACGATCAAACACAGAAATTTCATCGGAATTAAATACAAAAGGCGCAATGTGCGACTTAAGTACAAAAAAACTGACACTTCTTACTGCTTGTGTTTTGAACCATTCCTGTGACACTAGTTATAGATTCCGATGCTTCACTTCAGTTTTACTGTATCCCTGTGACCTTCTTATTGACGATGAATCACAGAAATTGCATCGGAATTAAATACAAAAGGCACAGTGCCGACTTAAGTACCAGAAAACTGACTCTTCTTACTGTCTATGTTTTGAACCATTCCTGTGGCACTAGCTATAGATTCCGATGTTTCACTTCAGGTTTACTGTACCCAGCTGACCTTCTTACTGACGATGAAACACAGAAATTGCATCGGCATTTTATACAAAAGGCACAATGCCGACTTAAGTACAAGAAGACTGACTCTTATTACTGTCTATGTTTTGAACCATTCCTGGACACTAGTTATAGATTCCGATGCTTCACTCCAGGTTTACTGTATCCCTTTAACCTTCTTATTGACGATGAAACACAGAAATTGCATCTTAATTAAATACAAAAGGCACAATGCCGACTTAAGTACAAGAAGACTGACTCTTCTTACTGTCTTTGTTTTGAACCATTCCTGTGACACTAGTTATAGATTCCGATGTTTCACTTCTGGTTTACTGTATCCCTCAGACCGTCTTATTGACGATGAGACACAGAAATTGCATCTTAATTAAATACAAAAGGCACAATGCCGACTTCAGTACAAGAACACTGACTCTTCTAACTGTCAATGGTTTGAACCATTCCTGTGACACTAGTTATGGATTCCGATGCTTCACTTCAGGTTTACTGTATCCCTCTGACCATCTTACTGACGATCAAACACAGAAATTTCATCGGAATTTAATACAAAAGGCACAGTGCCGACTCAAGTACAAGAAGACAGGCTCTTCCTACTACCTATGTTTTGAACCATTCCTGCGACATTAGTTATAGATTCCGAAACTTCACTTCAGGTTTACTGTACCCAGCTGACCTTCTTACTGACGATAAACTACAGAAATTGCATCGGCATTTTATACAAAAGGCACAATGCCGACTTAAGTACAAGAAGACTGGCTTTTATTACTGTCTATGTTTTGAACCATTCCTGTGACACTAGTTATAGATTCCAATGCTTCACTCCAGGTTTATTGTATCCCTTTAACCTTCTTATTGACGATGAAACACAGAAATTGCATCTTAATTAAATACAAAAGGCACAATGCCGACTTAAGTACGAGAAGACTGACTCTTCTTACTGTCTTTGTTTTGAACCATTCCTGTGACACTAGTTATAGATTCCCATGCTTCACTTCAGGTTGACTGTGTCCCTCTGACTTTACTATTGACGATGAAACACAGAAATTGCTTCTTAAATAAATACAAAAGCGCAATGCGCGACTTAAGTACAAAAAAACTGACTCTTCTTACTGTTTATGTTTTGAACCATTCCTGTGACACTAGTTATAGATTCCGATGCTTCACTTCAGGTTTACTGTATTCCTGTGACTTTCTTATTGTCGATGAATCACAGAAATTGCATCGGAATTAAATACAAAAGACGCAATGCCGACTTAAGTACAAGAAAACTGACTCTTCTTACTGTCTATGTTTTGAACCATTCCCGAGACACTAGCTATAGATTCCGATGCTTCACTTCAGGTTTACTGTATCCCCCTGACCTTCTTATTGACGATGAAACACAGAAATTGCATCGGAATCAAACACAAAAGGCACAATGCCGGATTAAGTACAAGATAACTGACTCTTCTTACTGTCTATGTTTTGAACCATTCCTGTGACACTAGTTATAGATTCCGATGCCTCACTCTAGTATTACTGTATCCCTCTGACCATCTTATTGACGATGAAACACAGAAACTGCATCGGAAATAAACACAAAGGGCACAATGCCGACACAAGTACAAGAAGACTGACTCATCTTACTGTCTATGTTTTGAACCATTCCTGTGTCACTAGTTATAGATTCCGATGCTTCACTTCAGGTTTACTGTATCCCTCTGTATTTCTTATTGACGATCAAACACAGAAATTGCATCGGAATTAAACACAAAAGGCACAATGCCGACTTAAGTACAAGATAACTGACTCTTCTTACTGTCTATGTTTTGAACCAATCCCGTGACACTAGCTATAGATTCCGATGCTTCACTTCAGGTTTACTGTGTCCCTCTGTCCTTCTTATTGACGATCAAACACGGAAATTTAATCGGAATTAAATACAAAAGGCACAATGCCGACTCAAGTACAAGAAGACTCGCTCTTCTTATTGCCTATGTTTTGAACCATTCCTGGGACACTATTTGTAGATTCCGAAGCTTCACTTCAGGTTTACTGTACCCAGCTGACCTTCTTATTGACGATGAAACACAGAAATTGCATCGGCATTAAATACAAAAGGCACAATGCCGACTTGAGTACAAGAAGACTGACTCTTCCTACTGTCTATGTTTTGAACCATTCCTGTGACACTAGTTATAGATTCCGATGCTTAACTTCTGGTTTGCTGTATCCCTCTGACCTTCTTATTGACGATGAAACACAGAAATTGCATCTTAATTAAATACAAAAGGCACAATGCCGACTTCAGTACAAGAACACTGACTCTTCTTACTGTCAATGGTTTGAACCATTCCTGTGACACAAGTTATAGATTCCGATGCTTCACTTCAGGTTTACTGTATCCCTCTGACCTTCTTATTGACGATCAAACACAGAAATTTCATCGGAATTAAATACAAAAGGCGCAATGCGCGACTTAAGTACAAAAAAACTGACTCTTCTTACTGCTTATGTTTTGAACCATTCCTGTGACACTAGTCATAGATTCCGATGCTTCACTTCAGGTTTACTGTATCCCTGTGACCTTCTCATTGACGATGAATCACAGAAATTGCATCGGAATTAAATAAAAAAGGCACAGTACCGACTTAAGTACAAGAAAACTGACCCTTCTTACTGTCTATGTTTTGAACCATTCCTGTGGCACTAGCTACAGATTCCGAAGCTTCACTTCAGGTTTACTGTACCCAGCTGACCTTCTTACTGACGATGAAACACAGAAATTGCATCGGCATTTTATACAAAAGGCACAATGCCGACTTAAGTACAAGAAGACTGCCTCTTATTACTGTCTATGTTTTGAACCATTCCTATGGCACTAGTTATAGATTCCGATGCTTCACTCCAGGTTTACTGTATCCCTTTAGCCTTCTTATTGATGATGAAGCACAGAAATTGCACCTTAATTAAATACAGAAGGCACAATGCCGACTTAAGTACAAGAAGACTGACTCTTCTTACTGTCTTTGTTTTGAACCATTCCTGTGACACTAGTTATAGACTCCGATGCTTCACTTCAGGTTTACTGTGTCCCTCTGACCTTACTATTGACGATGAAACACAGAAATCGCTTCTTAATTAAATACAAAAGGCGCAATGCGCGACTTAAGTACAAAAAAACTGACTCTTCTTACTGTTTGTGTTTTGAACCATTCCTGTGACACTAGTTATAGATTCCGATGCTTCACTTCAGGTTTACTGTATTCCTGTGACCTTCTTATTGACGATGAATCACTGAAATTGCGTCGGAATTAAATACAAAAGGCACAATGCCGACTGAAGTACAAGAAAACTGACTCTTCTTACTGTCTATGTTTTTGAACCATTCCCGTGACACTAGCTATAGATTCCGATGCTTCACTTCAGGTTTACTGTATCCCACTGACCTTCTTATTGACGATGAAACACAGAAATTGCATCGGAATTAAACACAAAAGGCAGAATGCCGACTTAAGTACAAGAAAACTGACTCTTCTTACTGTCTATGTTTTGAACCATTCCTGTGACACTAGTTATAGATTCCGATGCCTCACTCCAGTATTACTGTATCCCTCCGACCTTCTTATTGACGATGAAACACAGAAACTGCATCGGAATTAAATACTAAACGCACAATGCCGACACTAGTACAAGAACACTGACTCTTCTTACTGCTTATGTTTTGAACCATTCCTGTGACACTAGTTATAGATTCCGATGCTTCACTTCAGGTTTACTGTATCCCTGTGACCTTCTCATTGACGATGAATCACAGAAATAGCATCGGAATTAAATACAAAAGGCACAGTAGCGACTTAAGTACAAGAAAACTGACTCTTCTTACTGTCTATGTTTTGAACCATTCCCGTGACACTAGCTATAGATTCCGATGCTTCACTTCAGGTTTACTGTAGCCCCCTGACCTTCTTATTGACGATGAAACACAGAAATTGCATCGGAATTAAACACAAAAGGCACAATGCCGACTTAAGTACAAGATAACTGACTCTTCTTACTGTCTATGTTTTGAACCATTCCTGTGACACTAGTTATATATTCCGGTGCCTCACTCCAGTATTACTGTATCCCTCTGACATTCTTATTGACCATGAAACACAGAAACTGCATCGGAAATAAATACAAAGGGCACGATGCCGACACAAGTACAAGAAGACTGACTCATCTTACTGTCTATGTTTTGAACCATTCCTGTGTCACTAGTTATAGATTCCGATGCTTCACTTCAGGTTTACTGTATCCCTCTGTCCTTCTTATTGACGATCAAACACAGAAATTGCATCGGAATTAAACACAAAAGGCACAATGCCGACTTAAGTACATGATAACTGACTCTTCTTACTGTCTATGTTTTGAACCATTCCTGTGACACTAGTTATAGATTCCGATGCTTCACTTCAGGTTTACTGTTTCCCTGTGACCTTCTTATTGACGATGAATCACAGAAATTGCATCGGAATTAAATACAAAGGCACAGTGCCGACTTAAGTACAAGAAAACTGACTCTACTTACTGTCTATGTTTTGAACCATTCCTGTGGCAGTAGCTGTAGATTCCGATACTTCACTTCAGGTTAACTGTACCCAGCTGACCTTCTTACTGACGATGAAACACAGATATTGCTTCGGCATTTTATACAAAAATCACAATGCCGACTTAAGTACAAGAAGACTGACTCTTATTACTGTCTATGATTTGAACCATTCCTGTGACACTAGTTATAGATTCTGATGCTTCACTTCTGGTTTACTGTATCCCTCAGACCGTCTTATTGACGATGAGACGCAGAAATTGCATCTTAATTAAATACAAAAGGCACAATGCCGACTTCAGTACAAGAACACTGACTCTTCTAACTGTCAATGGTTTGAACCATTCCTGTGACACTAGCTATAGATTCCGATGCTTCACTCCAGGTTTACTGTATCCCTTTAACCTTCTTATTGACGATGAAACACAGAAATTGCATCTTAATTAAATACAAAAGGCGCAATGCGCGACTTAAGTACAAAAAAACTGACTCTTCTTACTGCTTATGTTTTGAACTATTCCTGTGACACTAGTTATAGTTTCCGATGCTTCACTTCAGGTTTACTGTATCCCTGTGACCTTCTCATTGACGATGAATCACAGAAATTGCATCGGAATTAAATACAAAAGGCACAGTGCCGACTGAAGTACAAGAAAACTGACTCTTTTTACTGTCTATGTTTTGAACCATTCCTGCGGCACTAGCTATAGATTCCGAAGCTTCACTTCAGGTTTACTGTACCCAGCTGACCTTCTTACTGACGATGAAACACAGAAATGGCATCGGCATTTTATACAAAAGGCACAATGCCGACTTAAGTACAAAAAGACTGATTCTTATTACTGTCTATGTTTTGAACCATTCCTGTGACACTAGTTATAGATTCCGATGCTTCACTCCAGGTTTACTGTATCCCTTTAGCCTTCTTATTGACGATGAAACACAGAAATTGCATCTTAATTCAATAGAAAAGGCACAATGCCGACTTAAGTACAAAAAAACTGACTCTTCTTGCTGTTTATGTTTTGAACCATTCCTGTGACACTAGTTATAGATTCCGATGCTTCACTTCAGGTTTACTGTATTCCTGTGACCTTCTTATTGACGATGAATCACAGAAATTGCATCGGAATTAAATACAAAAGGCACAATGCCGACTTAAGTACAAGAAAACTGACTCTTCTTACTGTCTATGTTTTGAACCATTCCCGTGACACTAGCTATAGATTCCGATGCTTCACTTCAGGTTTACTGTATCCCTCTGACCTTCTTATTGACGATGAAACACAGAAATTGCATCGGAATTAAACGCTAAAGGCACAATGCCGACTTAAGTACAAGAAAACTGTCTCTTCTTACTGTCTATGTTTTGAACCATTCCTGTGACACTAGTTATAGATTCCGATGCCTCACTCCAGTGTTACTGTATCCCTCTGACCTTCTTATTGACGATGAAACACAGAAACTGCATCGGAATTAAATACAAAACGCACAATGCCGACACAAGTACAAGAACACTGACTCTTCTTACTGCTTATGATTTGAACCATTCCTGTGACACTAGTAATAGATTCCGATGCTTCACTTCAGGTTTACTGTATCCCTGTGACCTTCTCATTGACGATGAATCACAGAAATAGCATCGGAATTAAATACAGAAGGCGCAGTAACGACTTAAGTACAAGAAAACTGACTCTTCTTACTGTCTATGTTTTGAACCATTCCCGTGACACTAGCTATAGATTCCGATGCTTCACTTCAGGTTTACTGTATCCCCCTGACCTTCTTATTGACGATGAAACACAGAAATTGCATCGGAATTAAACACAAAAGGCACAATGCCGACTTAAGTAGAAGATAACTGACTCTTCTAACTGTCTATGTTTTGAACCATTCCTGTGACACTAGTTATAGATTCCGATGCCTCACTCCAGTATTACTGTATCCCTCTGACCTTCTTATTGACGATGAAACACAGAAACTGCATCGGAAATAAATACAAAGGGCACAATACCGACACAAGTACAAGAAGACTGACTCATCTTACTGTCTATGTTTTGAACCATTCCTGTGTCACTAGTTATAGATTCCGATGCTTCACTTCAGGTTTACTGTATCCCTGTGACTTTCTTATTGTCGATAAATCACAGAAATTGCATCGGAAGTAAATACAAAAGGCACAATGCCGACTTAAGTACAAGAAAACTGACTCTTCTTACTGTCTATGTTTTGAACCATTCCCGTGACACTAGCTATAAATTCCGATGCTTCACTTCAGGTTTACTGTATCCCGCTGAATTTCTTATTGACGATGAAACACAGAAATTGCATCGGAATTAAACACAAAAGGCACAATGCCGACTTAAGTACAAGATAACTGACTCTTCTTACTGTCTATGTTTTGAACCATTCCTGTGACACTAGTTATAGATTCCGATGCCTCACTCCAGTATTACTGTATCCCTCTGTCCTTCTTATTGACGATGAAACACAGAAACTGCATCGGAAATAAATAGAAAGGGCACAATGCCGACACAAGTACAAGAAGACTGACTCATCTTACTGTCTATGTTTTGAACCATTCCTGTGTCACTAGTTATAGATTCCGATGCTTCACTTCAAGTTTACTGTATCCCTCTGTCCTTCTTATTGACGATCGAACACAGAAATTGCATCGGAATTAAACACAAAAGGCACAATGCCGACTTAAGTACAAGATAACTGACTCTTCTTACTGTCTATGTTTTGAACCATTCCCGTGACAGTAGCTCTAGATTCCGATGCTTCACTTCAGGTTTACTGTATCCCTCTGTCCTTCTTATTGACGATCAAACACAGAAATTTCATCGGAATTAAATACAAAAGGCACATTGCCGACTCAAGTACAAGAAGACTCTCTCTTCTTATTGCCTATGTTTTGAACCATTCCTGGGACACTATTTATAGATTCCGAAGCTTCACTTCAGGTTTACTGTACCCAGCTGACCTTCTTATTGACGAGGAAACACAGAAATTGCATCGCCATTATATACAAAAGGCACAATGCCGACTTGAGTACAAGAAGACTGACTCTTCCTACTGTCTATGTTTTGAACCATTCCTGTGACACTAGTTATAGATTCCGATGCTTAACTTCTGGTTTACTGTATCCCTCTGACCTTCTTATTGACGATGAAACACAGAAATTGTATCTTAATTAAATACAAAAGGCACAATGCCGACTTCAGTACAAGAACACTGACTCTTCTTACCGTCAATGGTTTGAACCATTCCTGTGACACTAGTTATAGATTCCGATGATTCACTTCAGGTTTACTGTATCCCTCTGACCTTCCTATTGACGATCAAAGACTGAAATTTCATCGGAATTAAATACAAAAGGCGCAATGCGCGACTTAAGTACAAAAAAACTGACTCTTCTTACTGCTTATGTTTTGAACCATTCCTGTGACACTAGTTATAGTTTCCGATGCTTCACTTCAGGTTTACTGTATCCCTGTGACCTTCTCATTGACGATGAATCACAGAAATTGCATCGGAATTAAATACAAAAGGCACAGTGCCGACTTAAGTACAAGAAAACTGACTCTTTTTACTGTCTATGTTTTGAACCATTCCTGCGGCACTAGCTATAGATTCCGAAGCTTCACTTCAGGTTTACTGTACCCAGCTGACCTTCTTACTGACGATGAAACACAGAAATGGCATCGGCACTTTATACAAAAGGCACAATGCCGACTTAAGTACAAAAAGACTGATTCTTATTACTGTCTATGTTTTGAACCATTCCTGTGACACTAGTTATAGATTCCGATGCTTCACTCCAGGTTTACTGTATCCCTTTAGCCTTCTTATTGACGATGAAACACAGAAATTGCATCTTAATTCAATAGAAAAGGCACAATGCCGACTTAAGTACAAAAAAACTGACTCTTCTTGCTGTTTATGTTGTGAACCATTCCTGTGACACTAGTTATAGATTCCGATGCTTCACTTCAGGTTTACTGTATTCCTGTGACCTTCTTATTGACGATGAATCACAGAAATTGCATCGGAATTAAATACAAAAGGCACAATGCCGACTTAAGTACAAGAAAACTGACTCTTCTTACTGTCTATGTTTTGAACCATTCCCGTGACACTAGCTATAGATTCCGATGCTTCACTTCAGGTTTACTGTATCCCTCTGACCTTCTTATTGACGATGAAACACAGAAATTGCATCGGAATTAAACACTAAAGGCACAATGCCGACTTAAGTACAAGAAAACTGACTCTTCTTACTGTCTATGTTTTGAACCATTCCTGTGACACTAGTTATAGATTCCGATGCCTCACTCCAGTATTACTGTATCCCTCCGACCTTCTTATTGACGATGAAACACAGAAACTGCATCGGAATTAAATACAAAACGCACAATGCCGACACAAGTACAAGAACACTGACTCTTCTTACTGCTTATGATTTGAACCATTCCTGTGACACTAGTAATAGATTCCGATGCTTCACTTGTGGTTTACTGTATCCCTGTGACCTTCTCATTGACGATGAATCACAGAAATAGCATCGGAATTAAATACAGAAGGCACAGTAACGACTTAAGTACAAGAAAACTGACTCTTCTTACTGTCTATGTTTTGAACCATTCCCGTGACACTAGCTATAGATTCCGATGCTTCACTTCAGGTTTACTGTATCCCCCTGACCTTCTTATTGACGATGAAACACAGAAATTGCATCGGAATTAAACACAAAAGGCACAATGCCGACTTAAGTAGAAGATAACTGACTCATCTAATTGTCTATGTTTTGAACCATTCCTGTGACACTAGTTATAGATCTTGATGCCTCACTCCAGTATTACTGTATCCCTCTGACCTTCTTATTGACGATGAAACACAGAAACTGCATCGGAAATAAATACAAAGGGCACAATACCGACACAAGTACAAGAAGACTGACTCATCTTACTGTCTATGTTTTGAACCATTCCTGTGTCACTAGTTATAGATTCCGATGCTTCACTTCAGGTTTACTGTATCCCTCTGTCCTTCTTATTGACGATCAAACACAGAAATTGCATCGGAATTAAACACAAAAGGCACAATGCCGACTTAAGTACAAGATAACTGACTCTTCTTACTGTCTATGTTTTTAACCATTCCCGTGACACTAGCTATAGATTCAGATGCTTCACTTCAGGTTTACTGTATCCCTCTGTCCTTCTTATTCACGATCAAACACAGAAATTTCATCGGAATTAAATACAAAAGGCACAATGCCGACTCAAGTACAAGAAGACTCGCTCTTCTTATTGCCTATGTTTTGAACCATTCCTGTTACACTATTTACAGATTCCGAAGCTTCACTTCAGGTTTACTGTACCCAGCTGACCTTCTTATTGACGATGAAACACAGAAATTGCTTCGGCATTATATACAAAAGGCACAATGCCGACTTGAGTACAAGAAGACTGACTCTTCCTACTGTCTATGTTTTGAACCATTCCTGTGACGCTAGTTATAGATTCCGATGCTTAACTTCTGGTTTACTGTATCCCTCTGACCTTCTTATTGACGATGAAACACAGAAATTGCATCTTAATTAAATACAAAAGGCACAATGCCGACTTCAGTACAAGAACACTGACTCTTCTTACTGTCAATGGTTTGAACCATTCCTGTGACACTAGTTATAGATTCCGATGCTTCACTTCAGGTTTACTGTATCCCTATGACCCTCTTATTGACGATCAAACACAGAAATTTCATCGGAATTAAATACAAAAGGCGCAATGCGCGACTTAAGTACAAAAAAACTGACTCTTCTTACTGCTTATGTTTTGAACCATTCCTGTGACACTAGTTATAGATTCCGATGCTTCACTTCAGGTTGACTGTATCCCTGTGACCTTCTCATTGACGATGAATCACAGAAATTGCATCGGAATTAAATACAAAAGGCACAGTGCCGACTTAAGTACAAGAAAACTGACTCTTATTACTGTCTATGTTTTGAACCATTCCTGCGGCACTAGCTATAGATTCCGAAGCTTCACTTCAGGTTTACTGTACCCAGCTGACCTTCTTACTGACGATGAAACACAGAAATGGCATCGGCATTTTATACAAAAGGCACAATGCCGACTTAAGTACAAAAAGACTGACTCTTATTACTGTCTATGTTTTGAACCATTCCTGTGACACTAGTTATAGATTCCGATGCTTCACTCCAGGTTTACTGTATCCCTTTAGCCTTCTTATTGACGATGAAACACAGAAATTGCATCTTAATTCAATAGAAAAGGCACAATGCCGACTTAAGTACAAAAAAACTGACTCTTCTTGCTGTTTATGTTTTGAACTATTCCTGTGACACTAGTTATAGATTCCGATGCTTCACTTCAGGTTTACTGTATTCCTGTGACCTTCTTATTGACGATGAATCACAGAAATTGCATCGGAATTAAATACAAAAGGCACAATGCCGACTTAAGTACAAGAAAACTGACTCTTCTTACTGTCTATGTTTTGAACCATTCCCGTGACACTAGCTATAGATTCCGATGCTTCACTTCAGGTTTACTGTATCCCTCTGACCTTCTTATTGACGATGAAACACAGAAATTGCATCGGAATTAAACACTAAAGGCACAATGCCGACTTAAGTACAAGAAAACTGACTCTTCTTACTGTCTATGTTTTGAACCATTCCTGTGACACTAGTTATAGATTCCGATGCCTCACTCCAGTATTACTGTATCCCTCTGACCTTCTTATTGACGATGAAACACAGAAACTGCATCGGAATTAAATACAAAACGCACAATGCCGACACAAGTACAAGAACACTGACTCTTCTTACTGCTTATGATTTGAACCATTCCTGTGACACTAGTTATAGATTGCGATGCTTCACTTCAGGTTTACTGTATCCCTGTGACCTTCTCATTGACGATGAATCACAGAAATTGCATCGGAATTAAATAGAAAAGGCCAGTAGCGACTTAAGTACAAGAAAACTGACTCTTCTTACTGTCTATGTTTTGAACCATTCCCGTGACACTAGCTATAGATTCCGATGCTTCACTTCAGGTTTACTGTATCCCCCTGACCTTCTTATTGACTATGAAACACAGAAATTGCATCGGAATTAAACACAAAAGGCACAATGCCGACTTAAGTACAAGATAACTGACTCTTCTAACTGTCTATGTTTTGAACCATTCCTGTGACACTAGTTATAGATTCCGATGCCTCACTCCAGTATTACTGTATCCCTCTGACCTTCTTATTGACGATGAAACACAGAAACTGCATCGGAAATAAATACAAAGGGCACAATACCGACACAAGTACAAGAAGACTGACTCATCTTACTGTCTATGTTTTGAACCATTCCTGTGTCACTAGTTATAGATTCCGATGCTTCACTTCAGGTTTACTGTATCCCTCTGTCCTTCCTATTGACGATCAAACACAGAAATTGCATCGGAATTAAACACAAAAGGCACAATGCCGACTTAAGTACAAGATAACTGACTCTTCTTACTGTCTATGTTTTGAACCATTCCCGTGACACTAGCTATAGATTCCGATGCTTCAGTTCAGGTTTACTGTATCCCTCTGTCCTTCTTATTCACGATCAATCACAGAAATTTCATCGGAATTAAATACAAAAGGCACAATGCCGACTCAAGTACAAGAAGACTCGCTCTTCTTATTGCCTATGTTTTGAACCATTCCTGTTACACTATTTATAGATTCCGAAGCTTCACTTCAGGTTTACTGTACCCAGCTGACCTTCTTATTGACGATGAAACACAGACATTGCTTCGGCATTATATAGAAAAGGCACAATGCCGACTTGAGTACAAGAAGACTGACTCTTCCTACTGTCTATGATTTGAACCATTCCTGTGACACTAGTTATAGATTCCGAAGTTTCACTTCAGGTTTACAGTATCCCTGTGACCTTCTTATTGACGATGAAACACAGAAATTGCATCTTAATTAAATACAAAAGGCACAATGCCGACTTCAGTACAAGAACACTGACTCTTCTTACTGTCAATGGTTTGAACCATTCCTGTGACACTAGTTATAGATTCCGATGCTTCACTTCAGGTTTACTGTATCCCTATGACCCTCTTGTTGACGATCAAACACAGAAATTTCATCGGAATTAAATACAAAAGGCGCAATGCGCGACTTAAGCTCAAAAAAACTGACTCTTCTTACTGCTTATGTTTTGAACCATTCCTGTGACACTAGTTATAGATTCCGATGCTTCACTTCAGGTTGACTGTATCCCTGTGACCTTCTCATTGACGATGAATCACAGAAATTGCATCGGAATTAAATACAAAAGGCACAGTGCCGACTTAAGTACAAGAAAACTGACTCTTTTTACTGTCTATGTTTTGAACCATTCCTGCGGCACTAGCTATAGATTCCGAAGCTTCACTTCAGGTTTACTGTACCCAGCTGACCTTCTTACTGACGATGAAACACAGAAATGGCATCGGCATTTTATACAAAAGGCACAATGCCGACTTAAGTACAAAAAGACTGACTCTTATTACTGTCTATGTTTTGAACCATTCCTGTGACACTAGTTATAGATTCCGATGCTTCACTCCAGGTTTACTGTATCCCTTTAGCCTTCTTATTGACGATGAAACACAGAAATTGCATCTTAATTCAATAGAAAAGGCACAATGCCGACTTAAGTACAAAAAAACTGACTCTTCTTGCTGTTTATGTTTTGAACCATTCCTGTGACACTAGTTATAGATTCCGATGCTTCGCTTCAGGTTTACTGTATTCCTGTGACCTTGTTATTGACGATGAATCACAGAAATTGCATCGGAATTAAATACAAAAGGCACAATGCCGACTTAAGTACAAGAAAACTGACTCTTCTTACTGTCTATGTTTTGAACCATTCCCGTGACACTAGCTATAGATTCCGATGCTTCACTTCAGGTTTACTGTATCCCTCTGACCTTCTTATTGACGATGAAACACAGAAATTGCATCGGAATTAAACACTAAAGGCACAATGCCGACTTAAGTACAAGAAAACTGACTCTTCTTACTGTCTATGTTTTGAACCATTCCTGTGACACTAGTTATAGATTCCGATGCCTCACTCCAGTATTACTGTATCCCTCTGACCTTCTTATTGACGATGAAACACAGAAACTGCATCGGAATTAAATACAAAACGCACAATGCCGACACAAGTACAAGAACACTGACTCTTCTTACTGCTTATGATTTGAACCATTCCTGTGACACTAGTTATAGATTCCGATGCTTCACTTCAGGTTTACTGTATCCCTGTGACCTTCTCATTGACGATGAATCACAGAAATTGCATCGGAATTAAATAGAAAAGGCACAGTAGCGACTTAAGTACAAGAAAACTGACTCTTCTTACTGTCTATGTTTTGAACCATTCCCGTGACACTAGCTATAGATTCCGATGCTTCACTTCAGGTTTACTGTATCCCCCTGACCTTCTTATTGACGATGAAACACAGAAATTGCATCGGAATTAAACACAAAAGGCACAATGCCGACTTAAGTACAAGATAACTGACTCTTCTAACTGTCTATGTTTTGAACCATTCCTGTGACACTAGTTATAGATTCCGATGCCTCACTCCAGTATTACTGTATCCCTCTGACCTTCTTATTGACGATGAAACACAGAAACTGCATCGGAAATAAATACAAAGGGCACAATACCGACACAAGTACAAGAAGAATGACTCATCTTACTGTCTATGTTTTGAACCATTCCTGTGTCACTAGTTATAGATTCCGATGCTTCACTTCAGGTTTACTGTATCCCTCTGTCCTTCCTATTGACGATCAAACACAGAAATTGCATCGGAATTAAACACAAAAGGCACAATGCCGACTTAAGTACAAGATAACTGACTCTTCTTACTGTCTATGTTTTGAACCATTCCCGTGACACTAGCTATAGATTCCGATGCTTCACTTCAGGTTTACTGTATCCCTCTGTCCTTCTTATTCACGATCAAACACAGAAATTTCATCGGAATTAAATACAAAAGGCACAATGCCGACTCAAGTACAAGAAGACTCGCTCTTCTTATTGCCTATGTTTTGAACCATTCCTGTTACACTATTTATAGATTCCGAAGCTTCACTTCAGGTTTACTGTACCCAGCTGACCTTCTTATTGACGATGAAACACAGACATTGCTTCGGCATTATATACAAAAGGCACAATGCCGACTTGAGTACAAGAAGACTGACTCTTCCTACTGTCTATGTTTTGAACCATTCCTGTGACACTAGTTATAGATTCCGATGCTTAACTTCTGGTTTACTGTATCCCTCTGACCTTCTTATTGACGATGAAACACAGAAATTGCATCTTAATTAAATACAAAAGGCACAATGCCGACTTCAGTACAAGAACACTGACTCTTCTTACTGTCAATGGTTTGAACCATTCCTGTGCCACTAGTTATAGATTCCGATGCTTCACTTCAGGTTTACTGTATCCCTATGACCTTCTTATTGACGATCAAACACAGAAATTTCATCGGAATTAAACACAAAAGCGTAATGCGCGACTTAAGTACAAAAAAACTGACTCTTCTTACTGCTTATGTTTTGAACCATTCCTGTGACACTAGTTATAGATTCCGATGCTTCACTTCAGGTTGACTGTATCCCTGTGACCTTCTCATTGACGATGAATCACAGAAATTGCATCGGAATTAAATACAAAAGGCACAGTGCCGACTTAAGTACAAGAAAACTGACTCTTCTTACTGTCTATGTTTTGAACCATTCCTGTGGCACTAGCTATAGATTCCGAAGCTTCACTTCAGGTTTACTGTACCCAGCTGACCTTCTTACTGACGATGAAACACAGAAATTGCATCGGCATTTTATACAAAAGGCACAATGCCGACTTAAGTACAAGAAGACTGACTCTTATTACTGTCTATGTTTTGAACCATTACTGTGACACTAGTTATAGATTCCGATGCTTCACTCCAGGTTTACTGTATCCCTTTAGCCTTCTTATTGACGATGAAACACAGAAATTGCATCTTAATTAAAAACAAAAGGCACAATGCCGACTTAAGTACAAGAAGACTGACTCTTCTTACTGCCTTTGTTTTGAACCATTCCTGTGACACTAGTTATAGATTCCGATGCTTCACTTCAGGTTTACTGTGTCCCTCTGACCTTACTATTGAGCATGAATCACAGAAATCGCTTCTTAATTAAATACAAAAGGCGCAATGCGCGACTTAAGTACAAAAAAACTGACTCTTCTTACTGTTTATGTTTTGAACCATTCCTGTGACACTAGTTATAGATTCCGATGCTTCACTTCAGGTTTACTGTATTCCTGTGACCTTCTTATTGACGATGAATCACAGAAATTGCATCGGAATTAAATACAAAAGGCACAATGCCGACTTAAGTACAAGAAAACTGACTCTTCTTACTGTCTATGTTTTGAACCATTCCCGTGACACTAGCTTTAGATTCCGATGCTTCACTTCAGGTTTACTGTATCCCTCTGACCTTCTTATTGACGATGATACACAGAAATTGCATCGGAATTAAACACAAAAGGCACAATGCCCACATAAGTACAAGAAAACTGACTCTTCTTACTGTCTATGTTTTGAACCATTCCTGTGACTCTAGTTATAGGTTCCGATGCTTCACTTTAGATTTACTGTAACCCTCTGACCTTCTTATTGACGATGAAACACAGAAACTGCATCGGAATTAAATACAAAACGCACAATGCCGACACAAGTACAAGAACACTGACTCTTCTTACTGCTTATGAATTGAACCATTCCTGTGACACTAGTTATAGATTCCGATGCTTCACTTCAGGTTTACTGTATCCCTGTGACCTTCTCATTGACGATGAATCACAGAAATTGCATCGGAATTAAATACAAAAGGCACAGTAGCGACTTAAGTACAAGAAAACTGACTCTTCATACTGTCTATGTTTTGAACCATTCCCGTGACACTAGCTATAGATTCCGATGCTTCACTTCAGGTTTACTGTATCCCCCTGACCTTCTTATTGACGATGAAACACAAAAATTGCATCGGAATTAAACACAAAAGGCACAATGCCGACTTAAGTACAAGATAACTGACTCTTCTAACTGTCTATGTTTTGAACCATTCCTGTGACACTAGTTATAGATTCCGATGCCTCACTCCAGTATTACTGTATCCCTCTGACCTTCTTATTGACGATGAAACACAGAAACTGCATCGGAAATAAATACAGAGGGCACAATACCGACACAAGTACAAGAAGACTGACTCATCTTACTGTCTATGATTTGAACCATTCCTGTGTCACTAGTTATAGATTCCGATGCTTCACTTCAGGTTTACTGTATCCCGCTGTCCTTCTTATTGACGATCAAACACAGAAATTGCATCGGAATTAAACACAAAAGGCACAATGCCGACTTAAGTACAAGATAACTGACTCTTCTTACTGTCTATGTTTTGAACCATTCCCGTGACACTAGCTATAGATACCGATGCTTCACTTCAGGTTTACTGTATCCCTCTGTCCTTCTTATTCACGATCAAACACAGAAATTTCATCGGAATTAAATACAAAAGGCACAATGCCGACTCAAGTACAAGAAGACTCGCTCTTCTTATTGCCTATGTTTTGAACCATTCCTGTTACACTATTTATAGATTCCGAACCTTCACTTCAGTTTTACTGTACCCAGCTGACCTTCTTATTGACGATGAAACACAGAAATTGCATCGGCATTATATACAAAAGGCACAATGCCGACTTGAGTACAAGAAGACTGACTCTTCCTACTGTCTATGTTTTGAACCATTCCTGTGACACTAGTTATAGATTCCGATGCTTAACTTCTGGTTTACTGTATCCCTCTGACCTTCTTATTGACGATGAAACACAGAAATTGCATCTTAATTAAATAAAAAAGGCACAGTGCCGACTTCAGTACAAGAACACTGACTCTTCTTACTGTCAATGGTTTAACCATTCCTGTGACACTAGTTATAGATTCCGATGCTTCACTTCAGGTTTACTGTATCCCTTTAGCCTTCTTATTGACGATGAAACACAGAAATTGCATCTTAATTCAATAGAAAAGGCACAATGCCGACTTAAGTACAAAAAAACTGACTCTTCTTGCTGTTTATGTTTTGAACCATTCCTGTGACACTAGTTATAGATTCCGATGCTTCACTTCAGGTTTACTGTATTCCTGTGACCTTCTTATTGACGATGAATCACAGAAATTGCATCGGAATTAAATACAAAAGGCACAATGCCGACTTAAGTACAAGAAAACTGACTCTTCTTACTGTCTATGTTTTGAACCATTCCCGTGACACTAGCTATAGATTCCGATGCTTCACTTCAGGTTTACTGTATCCCTCTGACCTTCTTATTGACGATGAAACACAGAAATTGCATCGGAATTAAACACTAAAGGCACAATGCCGACTTAAGTACAAGAAAACTGACTCTTCTTACTGTCTATGTTTTGAACCATTCCTGTGACACTAGTTATAGATTCCGATGCCTCACTCCAGTATTACTGTATCCCTCTGACCTTCTTATTGACGATGAAACACAGAAACTGCATCGGAATTAAATACAAAACGCACAATGCCGACACAAGTACAAGAACACTGACTCTTCTTACTGCTTATGATTTGAACCATTCCTGTGACACTAGTTATAGATTCCGATGCTTCACTTCAGGTTTACTGTATCCCTGTGACCTTCTCATTGACGATGAATCACAGAAATTGCATCGGAATTAAATAGAAAAGGCACAGTAGCGACTTAAGTACAAGAAAACTGACTCTTCTTACTGTCTATGTTTTGAACCATTCCCGTGACACTAGCTATAGATTCCGATGCTTCACTTCAGGTTTACTGTATCCCCCTGACCTTCTTATTGACGATGAAACACAGAAATTGCATCGGAATTAAACACAAAAGGCACAATGCCGACTTAAGTACAAGATAACTGACTCTTCTAACTGTCTATGTTTTGAACCATTCCTGTGACACTAGTTATAGATTCCGATGCCTCACTCCAGTATTACTGTATCCCTCTGACCTTCTTATTGACGATGAAACACAGAAACTGCATCGGAAATAAATACAAAGGGCACAATACCGACACAAGTACAAGAAGAATGACTCATCTTACTGTCTATGTTTTGAACCATTCCTGTGTCACTAGTTATAGATTCCGATGCTTCACTTCAGGTTTACTGTATCCCTCTGTCCTTCCTATTGACGATCAAACACAGAAATTGCATCGGAATTAAACACAAAAGGCACAATGCCGACTTAAGTACAAGATAACTGACTCTCCTTTATGTCTATGTTTTGAACCATTCCCGTGACACTAGCTATAAATTCCGATGCTTCACTTCAGGTTTACTGTATCCCTCTGTCCTTCTTATTCACGATCAAACACAGAAATTTCATCGGAATTAAATACAAAAGGCACAATGCCGACTCAAGTACAAGAAGACTCGCTCTTCTTATTGCCTATGTTTTGAACCATTCCTGTTACACTATTTATAGATTCCGAAGCTTCACTTCAGGTTTACTGTACCCAGCTGACCTTCTTATTGACGATGAAACACAGACATTGCTTCGGCATTATATACAAAAGGCACAATGCCGACTTGAGTACAAGAAGACTGACTCTTCCTACTGTCTATGTTTTGAACCATTCCTGTGACACTAGTTATAGATTCCGATGCTTAACTTCTGGTTTACTGTATCCCTCTGACCTTCTTATTGACGATGAAACACAGAAATTGCATCTTAATTAAATACAAAAGGCACAATGCCGACTTCAGTACAAGAACACTGACTCTTCTTACTGTCAATGGTTTGAACCATTCCTGTGCCACTAGTTATAGATTCCGATGCTTCACTTCAGGTTTACTGTATCCCTATGACCTTCTTATTGACGATCAAACACAGAAATTTCATCGGAATTAAACACAAAAGCGCAATGCGCGACTTAAGTACAAAAAAACTGACTCTTCTTACTGCTTATGTTTTGAACCATTCCTGTGACACTAGTTATAGATTCCGATGCTTCACTTCAGGTTGACTGTATCCCTGTGACCTTCTCATTGACGATGAATCACAGAAATTGCATCGGAATTAAATACAAAAGGCACAGTGCCGACTTAAGTACAAGAAAACTGACTCTTCTTACTGTCTATGTTTTGAACCATTCCTGTGGCACTAGCTATAGATTCCGAAGCTTCACTTCAGGTTTACTGTACCCAGCTGACCTTCTTACTGACGATGAAACACAGAAATTGCATCGGCATTTTATACAAAAGGCACAATGCCGACTTAAGTACAAGAAGACTGACTCTTATTACTGTCTATGTTTTGAACCATTACTGTGACACTAGTTATAGATTCCGATGCTTCACTCCAGGTTTACTGTATCCCTTTAGCCTTCTTATTGACGATGAAACACAGAAATTGCATCTTAATTAAATACAAAAGGCACAATGCCGACTTAAGTACAAGAAGACTGACTCTTCTTACTGTCTTTGTTTTGAACCATTCCTGTGACACTAGTTATAGATTCCGATGCTTCACTTCAGGTTTACTGTGTCCCTCTGACCTTACTATTGAGCATGAATCACAGAAATCGCTTCTTAATTAAATACAAAAGGCGCAATGCGCGACTTAAGTACAAAAAAACTGACTCTTCTTACTGTTTATGTTTTGAACCATTCCTGTGACACTAGTTATAGATTCCGATGCTTCACTTCAGGTTTACTGTATTCCTGTGACCTTCTTATTGACGATGAATCGCAGAAATTGCATCGGAATTAAATACAAAAGGCACAATGCCGACTTAAGTACAAGAAAACTGACTCTTCTTACTGTCTATGTTTTGAACCATTCCCGTGACACTAGCTTTAGATTCCGATGCTTCACTTCAGGTTTACTGTATCCCTCTGACCTTCTTATTGACGATGATACACAGAAATTGCATCGGAATTAAACACAAAAGGCACAATGCCCACATAAGTACAAGAAAACTGACTCTTCTTACTGTCTATGTTTTGAACCATTCCTGTGACTCTAGTTATAGATTCCGATGCTTCACTTTAGATTTACTGTAACCCTCTGACCTTCTTATTGACGATGAAACACAGAAACTGCATCGGAATTAAATACAAAACGCACAATGCCGACACAAGTACAAGAACACTGACTCTTCTTACTGCTTATGAATTGAACCATTCCTGTGACACTAGTTATAGATTCCGATGCTTCACTTCAGGTTTACTGTATCCCTGTGACCTTCTCATTGACGATGAATCACAGAAATTGCATCGGAATTAAATACAAAAGGCACAGTAGCGACTTAAGTACAAGAAAACTGACTCTTCATACTGTCTATGTTTTGAACCATTCCCGTGACACTAGCTATAGATTCCGATGCTTCACTTCAGGTTTACTGTATCCCCCTGACCTTCTTATTGACGATGAAACACAAAAATTGCATCGGAATTAAACACAAAAGGCACAATGCCGACTTAAGTACAAGATAACTGACTCTTCTAACTGTCTATGTTTTGAACCATTCCTGTGACACTAGTTATAGATTCCGATGCCTCACTCCAGTATTACTGTATCCCTCTGACCTTCTCATTGACGATGAAACACAGAAACTGCATCGGAAATAAATACAGAGGGCACAATACCGACACAAGTACAAGAAGACTGACTCATCTTACTGTCTATGATTTGAACCATTCCTGTGTCACTAGTTATAGATTTCGATGCTTCACTTCAGGTTTACTGTATCCCGCTGTCCTTCTTATTGACGATCAAACACAGAAATTGCATCGGAATTAAACACAAAAGGCACAATGCCGACTTAAGTACAAGATAACTGACTCTTCTTACTGTCTATGTTTTGAACCATTCCCGTGACACTAGCTATAGATACCGATGCTTCACTTCAGGTTTACTGTATCCCTCTGTCCTTCTTATTCACGATCAAACACAGAAATTTCATCGGAATTAAATACAAAAGGCACAATGCCGACTCAAGTACAAGAAGACTCGCTCTTCTTATTGCCTATGTTTTGAACCATTCCTGTTACACTATTTATAGATTCCGAACCTTCACTTCAGTTTTACTGTACCCAGCTGACCTTCTTATTGACGATGAAACACAGAAATTGCATCGGCATTATATACAAAAGGCACAATGCCGACTTGAGTACAAGAAGACTGACTCTTCCTACTGTCTATGTTTTGAACCATTCCTGTGACACTAGTTATAGATTCCGATGCTTAACTTCTGGTTTACTGTATCCCTCTGACCTTCTTATTGACGATGAAACACAGAAATTGCATCTTAATTAAATACAAAAGGCACAGTGCCGACTTCAGTACAAGAACACTGACTCTTCTTACTGTCAATGGTTTAACCATTCCTGTGACACTAGTTATAGATTCCGATGCTTCACTTCAGGTTTACTGTATCCCTATGACCTTCTTATTGACGATCAAACACAGAAATTTCATCGGAATTAAATACAAAAGGCGCAATGCGCGACTTAAGTACAAAAAAACTGACTCTTCTTACTGCTTATGTTTTGAACCATTCCTGTGACACTAGTTATAGATTCCGATGCTTCACTTCAGGTTGACTCTATCCCTGTGACCTTCTCATTGACGATGAATCACAGAAATTGCATCGGAATTAAATACAAAGGCACAGTGCCGACTTAAGTACAAGAAGACTGACTCTTCTTACTGTCTTAGTTTTGAACCATTCCTGTGACACTAGTTATAGATTCCGATGCTTCACTTCAGGTTTACTGTGTCCCTCTGACCTTACTATTGACGATGAAACACAGAAATCGCTTCTTTATTAAATACAAAACGCGCAATGCGCGACTTAAGTACAAAAAAACTGACGCTTCTTACTGTTTATGTTTTGAACCATTCCTGTGACACTAGCTATAGATTCCGATGCTTCACTTCAGGTTTACTGTATTCCTGTGACCTTCTTATTGACGATGAATCACAGAAATTGCATCGGAATTAAATACAAAAGGCACAATGCCGACTTAAGTACAAGAAAACAGACTCTTCTTACTGTATATGTTTTCAACCATTCCCGTGACACTAGCTGTAGATTCCGATGCTTCACTTCAGGTTTACTGTATCCCTCTGACCTTCTTATTGACGATGAAACACAGAAATTGCATCGGAATTAAACACAAAAGGCACAATGCCGACTTAAGTACAAGAAAACTGACTCTTCTTACTGTCTATGTTTTGAACCATTCCTGTGACACTAGTTATAGAATCCGATGCCTCACTCCAGTATTACTGTATCCCTCTGACGTTCTTATTGACGATGAAACACAGAAACTGCATCGGAATTAAATACAAAAGGCACAATGCCGACACAAGTACAAGAACACTGACTCTTCTTACTGTCTATGTTTTGAACCATTCCTGTGACACTAGTTATAGATTCCGATGCTTCACTTCAGGTTTACTGTATCCCTCTGTCCTACTTATTGACGATCAAACACAGAAATTTCATCGGAATTAAATACAAAAGGCACAATGCTGACTTAGGTACAAGAAGTGTGACTCTTCTTACTGTCCATGATTTGAACCATTCCTGTGACTCTAGTTATAGATTCCGATGCTTCACTTCAGTTTTACTGTATCCCTCTGTCCTTCTTATTGACGATCAAACACAGAAATTTCATCGGAATTAAATACAAAAGGCACAATGCCGACTCAAGTACAAGGAGACTCGCTCTTCTTATTGCCTATGATTTGAACCATTCCTGGGACACTATTTATAGATTCCGAAGCTTCACTTCAGGTTTACTGTACCCAGCTGATCATCTTATTGACGATGAAACACAGAAATTGCATCAGCATTATATACAAAAGGCACAATGCCGACTTAAGTACAAGAAGTCTGACTCTTCTTACTGTCTATGTTTTGAACCATTCCTGCGACACCAGTTATTGATTCCGATTCTTCACTTCAGGTTTACTGTATCCCTCTGACCTTCTTATTGACGATCAAACACAGAAATTTCATCTTCATTAGATACAAAATTGCACAATGCCGACTCAAGTACAAGAAGACTGGCTCTTCTTATTGCCTATGTTTTGAACCATTACTGTGATACTAGTTATAGTTTCCGATGCTTCACTTCAGGTTTACTGTACCCAGCTGACCTTCTTATTGACGATGAAACACAGATATTGCATCGGCATTTTATATAAAAGGCACAATGCCGACTTAAGTACAAGAAGACTGACTCTTCTCACTGTCTATGCTTTGAACCATTCCTGTGACACTAGTTATAAATTCCGATGCTTCATTTCTGGTTTACTGTATTTCTCTGACCTTCTTATTGACGATGAATCACAGATATTGCATCTTAATTTAATACAAAAGGCGCAATGCCGACTTCAGTACAAGAACACTGACTCTTCTTACTGTCTCTGGTTTGAACTATTCCTCTGACACTAGTTATAGTTTCCGATGCTTCACTTCAGGTTTACAGTATCCCTCTAACCTTCTTATTGACGATCAAACACAGAAATTTCATCGGAATTAAATACAAAAGATACAATGCCGACTCAAGTACAAGAAGACTAGCTCTTCTTGCTGTCTATGTTTTGAACCATTTCTGTGACACTAGTTATAGATTCCGATGATTCACTTCAGATTTACTGTATCCCTCTGACCTTCTTATTGACGAAGAAACACAGATATTGCATCGGAATTAAATACAAAAGGCACTATGCCGACTTAAGTACAAGAAGACTGACCCTTCGTACTGTCTATGTTTTGAACCAATCCTGTGACACTAGTTATAGATTCCGATGCTTCACTTCAGGTTTACTGTATCCCTCTGCCCTTCGTATTGACGGTGAAAAACAGAAATTGCATCGGAATTAAATACAAAAAGCACAATGCCGACTTAAGTACAAAAAGACTGACTCTTCTTACTGTCTATGTTTTGAACCATTCCAGTGACACTAGTTATAGATTCCGATGCCTCACTTCAGGATTACTGTATCCCTCTGACCGTCTTATTGACGATGAAACACAGAAATTGCATCGGAATTAAATACAAAAGGCACAATGCCGACTTAAGCACAAGAAAACTGACTCTTCTTACTGTCTATGTTTTGAGCCATTAATGTGACACTACTTATTGATTCCGATGCTTCACTTCAGGATTACTGTATCCCTCTGAGCTTCTGATTGACGATGAAACGCTGAAATTGAATCGGAATTATATACAAAAGGCACAATGCCGACTTAAGTACAAGAAGACTGTCTCTTCTTACTGTCTATGTTTTGAACCATTCCTGTGACACTAGTTACATATTCCGATGCTTCACTTCAGGGTTCCTGTATCCCTTTCACCTTCTTATTGACGATGAAACACAGAAATTGCATCTTAATTATATACAAAAGGCACAATGCCGACTTAAGTACAAGAAATCTGACTCTTCTTACTGTCTTTGTTTTGAACCATTCCTGTGACACTAGTTATAGATTCCGATGCTTCACTTCAGGTTTACTGTATCCCTCAGACCTTCTTATTGACGATGAAACACAGAAATAGCATCGGAATCAAATACAACAGGCACAATGCCGACTCAAGTAAATGAAGACTGTCTCTTCTTACTCTCTATGTTTTGAACCATTCCTGTGACACTAGTTATAGATTCCTATGCTTCACTTCAGGGTTACTGTATCCCTTTCACCTTCTTATTGACGATGAAACACAGAAATTGCATCTTAATTATATACAAAAGGCATAATGCCGACTTAAGTACAAGAAATCTGACTCTTCTTACTGTCTTTGTATTGAACCATTCCTGTGACACTAGTTATAGATTCCGATGCTTCACTTCAGGTTTACTGTATCCCTGTGACCTTCCAATTGACGATGAATCACAGAAATTGCATCTTAATTAAATACAAAAGGCGCAATGCGCGACTTCAGTACAAAAAAACTGACTCTACTTACTGTTTATGTTTTGAACCATTCCTGTGACACTAGTTAGAGATTCCGATGCTTCACTTCAGGTTTACTGTATCCCTGTGACCTTCCAATTGACGATGAATCACAGAAATTGCATCGGAATTAAATACAAAAGGCACAATGCCGACTTAAGTACACGGAAACTGACTCTTCTTACTGTCTATGTTTTGAACCATTCCTGTGACACTAGCTATAGATTCCGATGCTTCACTTCAGGTTTACTGTATCCCCCTGACCTTCTTATTGACGATGAAACACAGAAATTGTTCGGAATTAAATACAAGAGGCACAATGCCGAGTGAAGTACAAGAAGACTGACACTTTCTATTGTCTACGATTTCAATCATTCCGGTGACACTAGTTATAGATTCCGATGCATCACTTCAGGTTTACTGTATCACTCAGACCTTCTTGTTGACGATGAAACACAGAAATTGCATCGGAATTAAATACAAACGGCACAATGCCGACTTAAGTACAAGAAAACTGACTCTTCTTACTGTCTATGTTTTGAACCATTCCTGTGACACTAGTTATAGATTCTGATGCTTAACTTCCGGTTTACTGTATTCCTCTGACCTTCTTATTGACGATGAAACACAGAAATTGCATCTTAATTAAATACAAAAGGCACAATGCCGACTTCAGTACAAGAACACTGACTCTTCTTACTGTCAATGGTTTGAACCATTCCTGTGACACTAGTTATAGATTCCGATGCTTCACTTCAGGTTTACTGTATCCCTCTGACGTTCTTATTGACGATCAAACACAGAAATTTCTTCGGAATTAAATACAAAACGCGAAATGCGCGAATTAAGTACAAAAAAACTGACTCTTCTTACTGCTTATGTTTTGAACCATTCCTGTGACACTAGTTATAGATTCCGATGCTTCACTTCAGATTTACTGTATCCCTGTTACCTTCTTATTGACGATGAATCACAGAAATTGCATCGGAATTAAATACAAAAGGCACAATGCCGACTTAAGTACAAGAAAACTGACTCTTCTTACTGTCTATGTTTTGAACCATTCCTGTGGCACTAGCTATAGATTCCGGTGCTTCACTTCAGGTTTACTGTATCCCCCTGACCTTGTTATTGACGATGATACACCGAAATTGCATCGGAATTAAATACAAAAGGCACAATGCCGAGTGAAGTACAAGAAGACTGACTCTTTCTATTGTCTACGTTTTGAACCATTCCGGTGACACTAGTTATGGATTCCGATGCTTCACTTCAGGTTTACTGTATCCCTCAGACCTTCTTATTGACGATGAAACACAGAAATTGCATCGGAATTAAATACAAAAGGCACAATGCCGACTCAAGTACATGAAGACTGGCTCTTTTTACTGTCTATGTTTTGAACCATTCCTGTGACACTTGTTATAGATTCCGATGCCTCACTTCAGGTTTACTGTATCCCTCTGACCTTCTTATTGACGATGAAACACAGAAATCGCATCGGAAATATATACAAAATGCACAATGCCGACTTAAGTACAAGAAGACTGACTCTTCTTACTGTCTATGCTTTGAACCTTTCCTGTGACACTAGTTATTGATTCCGATGCTTCACTTCAGGTTGACTGTATCCCTTTGACCTTATTATTGACGATAAAACACAGAAATTGCATCTTAATCAAATACAAAAGGCACAATGCTGACTTAAGTGCAAGAAAACTGACTCTTTTTACTCTCTATGTTTTGAACCATTCCTATGACACTAGTTATAGATTCCGATGCTTCACTTCATTTTTACTGTATCCCTCTGACCTTCTTATTGACGATCAAACACAGGAAATTGATCGGAATTAAATACAAAAGGCACAATGGCGACTCAAGTACAAGAAGACTGGCTCTTCTTACTGTCTATGATTTCAACCATTCCTGTGGCACTAGTTATAGATGCCGATGCTTAACTTCAGGTTCACTGTATCTATTGGACCTTCTTATTGACGATGAAACACAGAAATTGCATCGGAATTGAATACAAAAGGCACAATGCTTACTTAAGTACAAGAAGACTGACTCTTCTTACTGTCTATGTTTTGAACCATTCCTGTGACACTAGTTATACATTCCGTTGCTTCGCTCCAGTTGTACTGTTTCCATCTGGCCTTCTTATTGACGATGAAACACAGAAACTGCATCGGAATTAAATACAAAAGGCACAATGCCGACTGAAGTACAAGGAGACTGACTCTTTTTACTGTCTATGTTTTGAACCATTCCTGTGACACTAGTTATTGATTCCGATGCTTCACTTCAGGTTTACTGTATCCCTCTGTCCTTCTTATTGACGATCAAACACAGAAATTTCATCGGAATTAAATACAAAAGGCACAATGCCGACTCAAGTACAAGAAGACTGGCTCTTCTTATTGCCTATGTTTTGAACCATTCCTGTGACACTAGTTATAGATTCCGAAGCTTCACTTCAGGTTTACTGTACCCAGCTGACCTTATTGACGATGAAACACAGATATTGCATCGGCATTTTATACAAAAGGCACAATGCCGACTTAAGTACAAGAAATCTGACTCTTCCCACTGTCTATGCTTTGAACCATTCCTGTGACACTAGTTATAAATTCCGGTGCTTCCCTTCAGGTTTACTGTATCCCTCAGACCTTCTTATTGACGATGAAACACAGAAATTGCATCGGAATGAAATACAACAGGCACAATGCCGACTCAAGTAAAAGTAGACTGTCTCTTCATACTCTATATGTTTTGAACCATTCCTGCGACACTAGTTATAGTTTCCTATGCTTCACTTCAGGTTTACTGTATCCCTCTGACCATCTTATCGACGATGAAACACAGAAATAGCATCGGAATTTTATACAAAAGGCACAATGCCGACTTAAGTAGAAGAAATCTGACTCTTCTTACTGTCTTTGTTTTGAACCATTCCTGCGACACTAGTTATAGATTCCGATGCTTCACTTCATTTTTACTGTATCCCTCTGACCTTCTTATTGACGATCAAACACAGAAAATTGATCGGAATTAAATACAAAAGGCACAATGCCGACTCAAGTACAAGAAGACTGGCTCTTCTTACTGTCTATGATTTCAACCATTCCTGTGGCACTAGTTATAGATGCTGATGCTTAACTTCAGGTTCACTGTATCCCTTGGACCTTCTTATTGACGATGAAACACAGAAATTGCATCGGAATTGAATACAAACGGCACAATGCTTACTTAAGTACAAGAAAACTGACTCTTCTTACTGTCAATGTTTTGAACCATTCCTATAACACTAGTTATAGATTCCGATGCTTCACTTCAGGTTTACTGTGTCCCTCTGACCTTCTTATTGACGATCAAACACAGAAATTTCATCGGAATTAAATACAAAAGGCACAATGCCGACTCAAGTACAAGAAGACTGGCTCTTCTTGCTGTTAATGTTTTGAACCATTCCTGTGACACTAGTTATAGATTCCGATGCTTCACTTCAGGGTTACTGTATCCCTTTCACCTTCTTATTGACGTTGAAACACAGAAATTGCATCTTAATTAAATACAAAAGGCACAATGCCGACTTAAGTACAAGAAGACTGACTCTTCTTACTGTCTTTGTTTTGAACCATTCCTGTGACACTAGTTATAGATTCCGATGCTTCACTTCAGGCGTACTGTATCGCTCTGACCTTATTATTGACGATGAAACACAGAAATTGAATCTTAATTAAATACAAAATGCACAATGAGCGACTTAAGTACAAAAAAACTGACTCTTATTACTGGTTATGTTTTGAACCATTCCTGTGACACTAGTTATAGATTCCGATGCTTCACTTCAGGTTTACTGTATCCCTGTGACCTTCTTATTGACGATGAATCATAGAAATTGCATCGGAATTTAATTCAAAAGGCACAATGCAGACTTAAGTACAAGAAAACTGACTCTTCTTACTGTCTATGTTTTGAACCATTCCTGTGACACTAGTTATAGATTCCGATACTTCACTTCAGGTTTACTGTATCCCCCTGACTTCTTATTGACGATGAAGCACAAAAATTGCATCGGAATTAAATACAAAACGCACAATGCCGAGTGAAGTACAAGAAGACTGACTCTTTCTATTGTCTACGTTTTGAACCATTCCGGTGTCACTAGTTATAGATTCCGATGCTTCACTTCAGGTTTACTGTATCCTTCAGACCTTCTTATTGACGATGAAACACAGAAATTGCATCGCAATGAAATACAACAGGCACAATGCCGACTTAAGTACAAGAAGACTGTCTCTTCTTACTGTCTATGTTTTGAACCATTCCTGTGACACTAGTTACATATTCCGATGCTTCACTTCAGGGTTCCTGTATCCCTTTCACCTTCTTATTGACGATGAAACACAGAAATTGCATCTTAATTATATACAAAAGGCACAATGCCGACTTAAGTACAAGAAATCTGACTCTTCTTGCTGTCTTTGTTTTGAACCATTCCTGTGACACTAGTTATAGATTCCGATGCTTCACTTCAGGTTTACTGTATCCCTCAGACCTTCTTATTGACGATGAAACACAGAAGTAGCATCGGAATCAAATACAACAGGCACAATGCCGACTCAAGTAAATGAAGACTGTCTCTTCTTACTCTCTATGTTTTGAACCATTCCTGTGACACTAGTTATAGATTCCTATGCTTCACTTCAGGGTTACTGTATCCCTTTCACCTTCTTATTGACGATGAAACACAGAAATTGCATCTTAATTATATACAAAAGGCATAATGCCGACTTAAGTACAAGAAATCTGACTCTTCTTACTGTCTTTGTATTGAACCATTCCTGTGACACTAGTTATAGATTCCGATGCTTCACTTCAGGTTTACTGTATCCCTGTGACCTTCCAATTGACGATGAATCACAGAAATTGCATCTTAATTAAATACAAAAGGCGCAATGCGCGACTTCAGTACAAAAAAACTGACTCTACTTACTGTTTATGTTTTGAACCATTCCTGTGACACTAGTTAGAGATTCCGATGCTTCACTTCAGGTTTACTGTATCCCTGTGACCTTCCAATTGACGATGAATCACAGAAATTGCATCGGAATTAAATACAAAAGGCACAATGCCGACTTAAGTACACGGAAACTGACTCTTCTTACTGTCTATGTTTTGAACCATTCCTGTGACACTAGCTATAGATTCCGATGCTTCACTTCAGGTTTACTGTATCCCCCTGACCTTCTTATTGACGATGAAACACAGAAATTGTTCGGAATTAAATACAAGAGGCACAATGCCGAGTGAAGTACAAGAAGACTGACACTTTCTATTGTCTACGATTTCAATCATTCCGGTGACACTAGTTATAGATTCCGATGCATCACTTCAGGTTTACTGTATCACTCAGACCTTCTTGTTGACGATGAAACACAGAAATTGCATCGGAATTAAATACAAACGGCACAATGCCGACTTAAGTACAAGAAAACTGACTCTTCTTACTGTCTATGTTTTGAACCATTCCTGTGACACTAGTTATAGATTCCGATGCTTAACTTCCGGTTTACTGTATTCCTCTGACCTTCTTATTGACGATGAAACACAGAAATTGCATCTTAATTAAATACAAAAGGCACAATGCCGACTTCAGTACAAGAACACTGACTCTTCTTACTGTCAATGGTTTGAACCATTCCTGTGACACTAGTTATAGATTCCGATGCTTCACTTCAGGTTTACTGTATCCCTCTGACGTTCTTATTGACGATCAAACACAGAAATTTCTTCGGAATTAAATACAAAACGCGAAATGCGCGAATTAAGTACAAAAAAACTGACTCTTCTTACTGCTTATGTTTTGAACCATTCCTGTGACACTAGTTATAGATTCCGATGCTTCACTTCAGATTTACTGTATCCCTGTTACCTTCTTATTGACGATGAATCACAGAAATTGCATCGGAATTAAATACAAAAGGCACAATGCCGACTTAAGTACAAGAAAACTGACTCTTCTTACTGTCTATGTTTTGAACCATTCCTGTGGCACTAGCTATAGATTCCGGTGCTTAACTTCAGGTTTACTGTATCCCCCTGACCTTGTTATTGACGATGATACACCGAAATTGCATCGGAATTAAATACAAAAGGCACAATGCCGAGTGAAGTACAAGAAGACTGACTCTTTCTATTGTCTACGTTTTGAACCATTCCGGTGACACTAGTTATGGATTCCGATGCTTCACTTCAGGTTTACTGTATCACTCAGACCTTCTTGTTGACGATGAAACACAGAAATTGCATCGGAATTAAATACAAACGGCACAATGCCGACTTAAGTACAAGAAAACTGACTCTTCTTACTGTCTATGTTTTGAACCATTCCTGTGACACTAGTTATAGATTCCGATGCTTAACTTCCGGTTTACTGTATTCCTCTGACCTTCTTATTGACGATGAAACACAGAAATTGCATCTTAATTAAATACAAAAGGCACAATGCCGACTCAAGTACATGAAGACTGGCTCTTTTTACTGTCTATGTTTTGAACCATTCCTGTGACACTTGTTATAGATTCCGATGCCTCACTTCAGGTTTACTGTATCCCTCTGACCTTCTTATTGACGATGAAACACAGAAATCGCATCGGAAATATATACAAAATGCACAATGCCGACTTAAGTACAAGAAGACTGACTCTTCTTACTGTCTATGCTTTGAACCTTTCCTGTGACACTAGTTATTGATTCCGATGCTTCACTTCAGGTTGACTGTATCCCTTTGACCTTATTATTGACGATAAAACACAGAAATTGCATCTTAATTAAATACAAAAGGCACAATGCTGACTTAAGTGCAAGAAAACTGACTCTTTTTACTCTCTATGTTTTGAACCATTCCTATGACACTAGTTATAGATTCCGATGCTTCACTTCATTTTTACTGTATCCCTCTGACCTTCTTATTGACGATCAAACACAGAAAATTGATCGGAATTAAATACAAAAGGCACAATGGCGACTCAAGTACAAGAAGACTGGCTCTTCTTACTGTCTATGATTTCAACCATTCCTGTGGCACTAGTTATAGATGCCGATGCTTAACTTCAGGTTCACTGTATCTATTGGACCTTCTTATTGACGATGAAACACAGAAATTGCATCGGAATTGAATACAAAAGGCACAATGCTTACTTAAGTACAAGAAGACTGACTCTTCTTACTGTCTATGTTTTGAACCATTCCTGTGACACTAGTTATACATTCCGTTGCTTCGCTCCAGTTTTACTGTATCCATCTGGCCTTCTTATTGACGATGAAACACAGAAACTGCATCGGAATTAAATACAAAAGGCACAATGCCGACTGAAGTACAAGGAGACTGACTCTTTTTACTGTCTATGTTTTGAACCATTCCTGTGACACTAGTTATTGATTCCGATGCTTCACTTCAGGTTTACTGTATCCCTCTGTCCTTCTTAATGACGATCAAACACAGAAATTTCATCGGAATTAAATACAAAAGGCACAATGCCGACTCAAGTACAAGAAGACTGGCTCTTCTTATTGCCTATGTTTTGAACCATTCCTGTGACACTAGTTATAGATTCCGAAGCTTCACTTCAGGTTTACTGTACCCAGCTGACCTTATTGACGATGAAACACAGATATTGCATCGGCATTTTATACAAAAGGCACAATGCCGACTTAAGTACAAGAAATCTGACTCTTCCCACTGTCTATGCTTTGAACCATTCCTGTGACACTAGTTATAAATTCCGGTGGTTCCCTTCAGGTTTACTGTATCCCTCAGACCTTCTTATTGACGATGAAACACAGAAATTGCATCGGAATGAAATACAACAGGCACAATGCCGACTCAAGTAAAAGTAGACTGTCTCTTCTTACTCTATATGTTTTGAACCATTCCTGCGACACTAGTTATAGTTTCCTATGCTTCACTTCAGGTTTACTGTATCCCTCTGACCATCTTATTGACGATGAAACACAGAAATAGCATCGGAATTTTATACAAAAGGCACAATGCCGACTTAAGTAGAAGAAATCTGACTCTTCTTACTGTCTTTGGTTTGAACCATTCCTGCGACACTAGTTATAGATTCCGATGCTTCACTTCATTTTTACTGTATCCCTCTGACCTTCTTATTGACGATCAAACACAGAAAATTGATCGGAATTAAATACAAAAGGCACAATGCCGACTCAAGTACAAGAAGACTGGCTCTTCTTACTGTCTATGATTTCAACCATTCCTGTGGCACTAGTTATAGATGCTGATGCTTAACTTCAGGTTCACTGTATCCCTTGGACCTTCTTATTGACGATGAAACACAGAAATTGCATCGGAATTGAATACAAACGGCACAATGCTTACTTAAGTACAAGAAAACTGACTCTTCTTACTGTCAATGTTTTGAACCATTCCTATAACACTAGTTATAGATTCCGATGCTTCACTTCAGGTTTACTGTGTCCCTCTGACCTTCTTATTGACGATCAAACACAGAAATTTCATCGGAATTAAATACAAAAGGCACAATGCCGACTCAAGTACAAGAAGACTGGCTCTTCTTGCTGTTAATGTTTTGAACCATTCCTGTGACACTAGTTATAGATTCCGATGCTTCACTTCAGGGTTACTGTATCCCTTTCACCTTCTTATTGACGTTGAAACACAGAAATTGCATCTTAATTAAATACAAAAGGCACAATGCCGACTTAAGTACAAGAAGACTGACTCTTCTTACTGTCTTTGTTTTGAACCATTCCTGTGACACTAGTTATAGATTCCGATGCTTCACTTCAGGCGTACTGTATCGCTCTGACCTTATTATTGACGATGAAACACAGAAATTGAATCTTAATTAAATACAAAATGCACAATGAGCGACTTAAGTACAAAAAAACTGACTCTTATTACTGGTTATGTTTTGAACCATTCCTGTGACACTAGTTATAGATTCCGATGCTTCACTTCAGGTTTACTGTATCCCTGTGACCTTCTTATTGACGATGAATCATAGAAATTGCATCGGAATTTAATTCAAAAGGCACAATGCAGACTTAAGTACAAGAAAACTGACTCTTCTTACTGTCTATGTTTTGAACCATTCCTGTGACACTAGTTATAGATTCCGATACTTCACTTCAGGTTTACTGTATCCCCCTGACTTCTTATTGACGATGAAGCACAAAAATTGCATCGGAATTAAATACAAAACGCACAATGCCGAGTGAAGTACAAGAAGACTGACTCTTTCTATTGTCTACGTTTTGAACCATTCCGGTGTCACTAGTTATAGATTCCGATGCTTCACTTCAGGTTTACTGTATCCCTCAGACCTTCTTATTGACGATGAAACACAGAAATTGCATCGGAATGAAATACAACAGGCACAATGCCGACTCAAGTACAAGAAGACTGACTCTTCTTACTGTCTATGTTTTCAACCTTTCCTGTGACACTAGTTATTGATTCCGATGCTTCACTTCAGGTTGACTGTATCCCTCTGACCTTCATATTGACGATAAAACACAGAAATTGCATCTTAATTAAATACAAAAGGCACAATGCCGATTTAAGTGCAAGAAAACTGACTCTTCTTACTGTCTATGATTTGAACCATTCCTATGACACTAGTTATAGATTCCGATGCTTCACTTCATTTTTACTGTATCCCTCTGACCTTCTTATTGACGATCAAACACAGAAAATTAATCGGAATTAAATACAAAAGGCACAATGATGACTCAAGTACAAGAAGACTGGCTCTTCTTACTGTCTATGATTTCAACCATTCCTGTGGCACTAGTTATAGATGCCGATGCTTAACTTCAGGTTCACTGTATCCCTTGGACCTTCTTATTGACGATAAAACACAGAAATTGCATCGGAATTGAATACAAAAGGCACAATGCTTACTTAAGTACAAGTAGACTGACTCTTCTTACTGTCTATGTTTTGAACCATTCCTGTGACACAAGTTATACATTCCGATGCTTCACACCAGTTTTACTGTATCCCTCTGGCCTTCTTATTGACGATAAAACACAGAAACTGCATCGGAATTAAATACAAAAGGCACAATGCCGACTTAATTACAAGAAGACTGACTCTTCTTACTGTCTATGTTTTGAACCATTCCTTTGACACTAGTTATTGATTCCGATGCTTCACTTCAGGTTTACTGTATCCCTCTGTCCTTCTTATTGACGATCAAACACAGAAATTTCATCGGAATTAAATACAAAAGGCACATTGCCGACTCAAGTACAAGAAGACTGGCTCTTCTTATTGCCTATGTTTTGAACCACTCCTGTGACACTAGTTATAGATTCCGAAGCTTCACTTCAGGTTTACTGTACCCAGCTGACCTTATTGACGATGAAACACAGATATTGCATCGGCTTTTTATACAAAAGGCACAATGCCGACTTAAGTACAAGAAGACTGACTCTTCCCATTGTCTATGCTTTGAAACATTCCTGTGACACTAGTTATAATTTCCCATGCTTCACATCTGGTTTACTGTATACCTCTGACCTTCTTATTGACGATGAAACACAGAAATTGCATCTTAATGAAATACGAAAGGAACAATGCCGACTTCAGTACAAGAACACTGACTCTTCTTACTGTCTATGGTTTGAACTAATCCTCTGACACTAGTTATAGTTTCCGATGCTTCACTTCAGGTTTACTGTATCCCTCTGACCTTCTTATTGACGATCAAACACAGAAATTTCATCGGAATTAAATACAAAAGGCACAATGCCAACTCAAGTACAAGAAGACTGGCTCTTCTTGCTGTTAATGTTTTGAACCATTTCTGTGACACAAGTTATAGATTCCGATGCTTCACTTCAGATTTACTGTATCCCTCTGACCTTCTTATTGACGAAGAAACACAGATATTGCATCGGAATTAAATACAAAAGGCACTATGCCGACTTAAGTACAAGAAGACTGACCCTTCTTACTGTCTATGTTTTGAACCAATCCTGTGACACTAGTTATAGATTCCGATGCTTCACTTCAGGTTTACTGTATCCCTCTGACCTTCGTATTGACCATGAAACACAGAAATTGCATCGGAATTAAATACAAAAAGCACAAAGCCGACTTAAGTACAAGAAGACTGACTCTTCTTACTGTCTTTGTTTTGGACCATTCCAGTGACACTAGTTATAGATTCCGATGCCTCACTTCAGATTTACTGTATCCCTCTGACCTTCTTATTGACGATGAAACGCAGAAATTGCATCGGAATTAAAAACAAAAGGCACAATGCCGACTTAAGCACAAGAAAACGGACTCTTCTTACTGTCTATGTTTTGAACCATTAATGTGACACTACTTATTGATTCCGATGCTTCACTTCTCGTTTACTGTATCCTTCTGAGCTTCTTATTGACGATGACACACAGAAATTGCAACTTAATTAAATACAAAAGGCACAATGCCGACTTAAGTACAAGAAGACTGACTCTTCTTACTGTCTTTGTTTTGAACCATTCCTGTGACACTAGTTATAGATTCCGATGCTTCACTTCAGGCGTACCGTATCGCTCTGACCTTATTATTGACGATGAAACACAGATATTGAATCTAAATTAAATACAAAATGCACAATGAGCGACTTAAGTACAAAAAAACTGACTCTTCTTACTGGTTATGTTTTGAACCATTCCTGTGACACTAGTTATAGATTCCGATGCTTCACTTCAGGTTTACTGTATCCCTGTGACCTTCTTATTGACGATGAATCATAGAAATTGCATCGGAATTTAGTACAAAAGGCACAATACAGACTTAAGTACAAGAAAACTGACTCATCTTACTGTCTATGTTTTGAACCATTCCTGGGCACTAGTTATAGATTACGATGCTTCACTTCAAGTTTACTGTATCCCCCTGACCTTCTTATTGACGATGAAGCACAAAAATTGCATCGGAATTAAATACAAAAGGCACAATGCCGAGTGAAGTACAAGAAGACTGACTCTTTCTATTGTGTACGTTTTGAACCATTCCGGTGTCACTAGTTATAGATTCCGATGCTTCACTTCAGATTTACTGTATCCCCCTGACCTTCTTATTGACGATGAAGCACAAAAATTGCATCGGAATTAAATACAAAAGGCACAATGCCGAGTGAAGTACAAGAGGACTGAATCTTTCTATTGTCTACGTTTTGAACCATTCCGGTGTCACTAGTTATAGATTCCGATGCTTCACTTCAGGTTTACTGTATCCCTCAGACCTTCTTATTGACAATGAAACACAGAAATTGCATCGGAATGAAATACAACAGGCACAATGCTGACTCAAGTACAAGAAGACTGACTCTTCTTACTGTCGATGCTTTGAACCATTCCTGTGGCACTAGTTATACATGCCGATGCTTAACTTCAGGTTCACTGTATCCCTTGGACCTTCTTATTGACGATGAAACACAGAAATTGCATCAGAATTGAATACAAAAGGCACAATGCTTACTTAAGTACAAGAAGACTGACTCTTCTTACTGTCTATGATTTGAACCATTCCTGTGTCGTTAGTTATACATTCCGATGCTTCACACCAGTCTTACTGTATCCCTCTGGCCTTCTAATTGACGATGAAACACAGAAACTGCATCGGAATTAAATACAAAAAGCACAATGCCGACTTAAGTACAAGAGGACTGACTCTTCTTACTGTCTATGTTTTGAACCATTCCTGTGACACTAGTTATTGATTCCGATGCTTCACTTCAGGTTTACTGTATCCCTCTGTCCTTCTTATTGACGATCAAACACAGAAATTTCATCGGAATTAAATACAAAAGGCACAATGCCGACTCAAGTACAAGAAGACTGGCTCTTCTTATTGCCTATGTTTTGAACCATTCCTGTGACACTAGTTATAGATTCCGAAGCTTCACCGCAGGTTTACTGTACCCAGCTAACCTTATTGACGATGAAACACAGATATTGCATCGGCATTTTATACAAAAGGCACAATCCCGACTTAAGTACAAGAAGACTGACTCTTCCCACTGTCTAGGCTTTGAAACATTCCTGTGACACTAGTTATAAATTCCGATGCTTCACTTCTGGTTTACTGTATACCTCTGACCTTCTTATTGACGATGAAACACAGAAATTGCATCTTAATTAAATAGAAAAGGCACAATGCCGACTTCAATACAAGAACACAGACTCTTCTTACTGTCTATGGTTTGAACTATTCCTCTGACACTAGTTATAGTTTCCGATGCTTCACTTCAGGTTTACTGTATCCCTCTGACCTTCTTATTGACGATCAAACACAGAAATTGCATCGGAATTAAATACAAAAGGCACAATGCCGACTCAAGTACAAGAAGACTGGCTCTTCTTGCTGTTAATGTTTTGAACCATTTCTGTGACACTAGTTATTGATTCCGATGCTTCACTTCAGATTTACTTTATCCCTCTGAACTTCTTATTGACGATGAAACACAGATATTGCATCTAAATTAAATACAAAAGGCATAATGCCGACTTAAGTACAAGAAGACTGACTCTTCTTACTGTCTATGCTTTGAACCATTCCTATGACACTAGTTATCGATTCCGATGCTTCACTTCATTATTACTGTATCCCTCTGACCTTCTTATCGACGATCAAACACAGAAAATTGATCGCTATTAAATACAAAAGGCACAATGCCGACTCAAGTACAAGAAAAGTAGCTCTTCTTACTGTCTATGATTTGATCCATTCCTGTGACACTAGTTATAGATTCCGATGCTTCACCTCAGGATTACTGTATCCCTCTGAGCTTCTTATTGACGATGAAACGCAGAAATTGCATCGGAATTATATACAAAAGGCACAATGCTGACTTAAGGACAAGAAGACTGACTCTTCTAATTGTCTATGTTTTGAACCATTGCTGTGACACTAGTTATAGATTCCGATGCTTCACTTCAGGTGTACTGTATCCCTCTGAACTTATTATTGACGATGAAACACAGAAATTGCATCTTAATTAAATACAAAAGGCACAATGCCGACTTCAGTACAAGAACACTGACTCATCTTAGTGTCAATGGTTTGAACCATTCCTGTGACACTAGTTATAGATTTCGATGCTTCACTTCAGGTTTACTGTATCCCTCTGACTTTCTTATTGACGATCAAACACAGAAATTTCTTCGGAATTAAATACAAAACGCGAAATGCGCGAATTAAGTACAAAAAAACTGACTCTTCTTACTGCTTATGTTTTGAACCATTCCTGTGACACTAGTTATAGATTTCGATGCTTGGTTTACTGTATCCCTGTGACCTTCTTATTGACGATGAATCACAGAAATTGCATCGGAATTAAATACAAAAGGCACAATGCCGACTTAAGTACAAGAAAACTGACTCTTCTTACTGTCTATGTTTTGAACCATTCCTGTGGCACTAGCTATAGAATCCGGTGCTTCACTTCAGGTTTACTTTATCCCCCTGACCTTCTTATTGACGATGAAACACAGAAATTGCATCGGAATTAAATACAAAAGCACAATGCCGAGTGAAGTACAAGAAGACTGACTCTTTCTATTGTCTACGTTTTGAACCATTCTGGTGACACTAGTTATAGATTTCGATGCTTCACTTCAGGTGTACTGTATCCCTCAGACCTTCTTATTGACGATGAAACACAGAAATTGCATCGGGATTAAATACAAAAGGGACAATGCCGTCCCAAGTACATGAAGACTGGCTCTTTTTACTGTCTATGTTTTGAACCATTCCTGTGATACTAGTTATAAATTCCGATGCCTCACTTCAGGTTTACTGTATCCCTCTGACCTTCTTATTGACGATGAAACACAGAAATTGCATCGGAATTGAATACAAAAGGCACAATGCTTACTTAAGTACAAGAAGACTGACTCTTCTTACTGTCTATGTTTTGAACCATTAATGTGACACTACTTATTGATTCCGATGCTTCACTTCTCGTTTACTGTATCCCTCTGAGCTTCTTATTGACGATGAAACGCAGAAATTGCATCGGAATTATATACAAAAGGCACAAAGCCGACTTAAATACAAGAAGTCTGTCTGTTCTTACTGTCTATGTTTTGAACCATTCCTGTGACACTAGTTATAGATTCCGATGCTTCACTTCAGGGTTACTGTAACCCCTTCACCTTCTTATTGACGATGAAACACAGAAATTGCATCTTAATGAAATACAAAAGGCACAATGCCGACTTAAGTACAAGAAGACTGACTCTTCTTACTGTCTTTGTTTTGAACCATTTCTGTGACACTAGTTATAGATTCCGATGCTTCACTTCAGGCGTACTGTATCGCTCTGACCTTATTATTGACGATGAAACACAGAAATTGAATCTTAATTAATTACAAAATGCACAATGAGCGACTTAAGTACAAAAAAACTGACTCTTCTTACTGGTTATGTTTAGAGCCATTCCTGTGACACTAGTTATAGATTCCGATGCTTCACTTCAGGTTTACTGTATCCCTGTGACCTTCTTGTTGACAATGAATCATAGAAATTGCATCGGAATTTAATACAAAAGGCACAATGCAGACTTAAGTACAAGAAAACTGACTCTTCTTACTGTCTATGTTTTGAACCATTCCTGTGACACTAGTTACAGATTCCGATGCTTCACTTGAGGTTTACTGTATCCCCCTGACCTTCTTATTGACGATGAAGCACAAAAATTGCATCGGAATTAAATACAAAAGGCACAATGCCGAGTGAAGTACAAGAGGACTGACTCTTTCTATTGTCTACGTTTTGAACCATTCCGGTGTCACTAGTTATAGATTCCGATGCTTCACTTCAGGTTTACTGTATCCCTCAGACCTTCTTATTGACAATGAAATACAGAAATTGCATCGGAATGAAATACAACCGGCACAATGCCGACTCAAGTACAAGAAGACTGACTCTTCTTACTGTCTATGCTTTGAACCATTCCTGTGGCACTAGTTATACATGCCGATGCTTAACTTCAGGTTCACTGTATCCCTTGGACCTTCTTATTGACGATGAAACACAGAAATTGCATCGGAATTGAATACAAAAGGCACAATGCTTACTTAAGTACAAGAAGACTGACTCTTCTTACTGTCTATGATTTGAACCATTCCTGTGACGTTAGTTATACATTCCGATGCTTCACACCAGTCTTACTGTATCCCTCTGGCCTTCTTATTGACGATGAAACACAGAAACTGCATCGGAATTAAATACAAAAGGCACAATGCCGACTTAAGTACAAGAGGACTGACTCTTCTTACTGTCTATGTTTTGAACCATTCCTGTGACACTAGTTATTGATTCCGATACTTCACTTCAGGTTTACTGTATCCCTCTGTCCTTCTTATTGACGATCAAACACAGAAATTTCATCGGAATTAAATACAAAAGGCACAATGCCGACTTAAGTACAAGAAGACTGACTCTTCTTACTGTCTTTGTTTTGAACCATTCCTGTGACACTAGTTATAGATTCCGATGCTTCACTTCAGGCGTACTGTATCGCTCTGACCTTATTATTGACGATGAAACACAGAAATTGAATCTTAATTAAATACAAAATGCACAATGAGCGACTTAAGTACAAAAAAACTGACTCTTATTACTGGTTATGTTTTGAACCATTCCTGTGACACTAGTTATAGATTCCGATGCTTCACTTCAGGTTTACTGTATCCCTGTGACCTTCTTATTGACGATGAATCATAGAAATTGCATCGGAATTTAATTCAAAAGGCACAATGCAGACTTAAGTACAAGAAAACTGACTCTTCTTACTGTCTATGTTTTGAACCATTCCTGTGACACTAGTTATAGATTCCGATGCTTCACTTCAGGTTTACTGTATCCCCCTGACCTTCTTATTGACGATGAAGCACAAAAATTGCATCGGAATTAAATACAAAACGCACAATGCCGAGTGAAGTACAAGAAGACTGACTCTTTCTATTGTCTACGTTTTGAACCATTCCGGTGTCACTAGTTATAGATTCCGATGCTTCACTTCAGGTTTACTGTATCCCTCAGACCTTCTTATTGACGATGAAACACAGAAATTGCATCGGAATGAAATACAACAGGCACAATGCCGGCTCAAGTACAAGAAGACTGACTCTTCTTACTGTCTATGTTTTCAACCTTTCCTGTGACACTAGTTATTGATTCCGATGCTTCACTTCAGGTTGACTGTATCCCTCTGACCTTCATATTGACGATAAAACACAGAAATTGCATCTTAATTAAATACAAAAGGCACAATGCCGATTTAAGTGCAAGAAAACTGACTCTTCTTACTGTCTATGATTTGAACCATTCCTATGACACTAGTTATAGATTCCGATGCTTCACTTCATTTTTACTGTATCCCTCTGACCTTCTTATTGACGATCAAACACAGAAAATTAATCGGAATTAAATACAAAAGGCACAATGCCGACTTAAGTACAAGAAGACTGACTCTTCTTACTGTCTATGTTTTGAACCATTCCTGTGACACAAGTTATACATTCCGATGCTTCACACCAAATTTACTGTATCCCTCTGGCCTTCTTATTGACGATGAAACACAGAAACTGCATCGGAATTAAATACAAAAGGCACAATGCCGACTTAATTACAAGAAGACTGACTCTTCTTACTGTCTATGTTTTGAACCATTCCTTTGACACTAGTTATTGATTCCGATGCTTCACTTCAGGTTTACTGTATCCCTCTGTCCTTCTTATTGACGATCAAACACAGAAATTTCATCGGAATTAAATACAAAAGGCACATTGCCGACTCAAGTACAAGAAGACTGGCTCTTCTTATTGCCTATGTTTTGAACCACTCCTGTGACACTAGTTATAGATTCCGAAGCTTCACTTCAGGTTTACTGTACCCAGCTGACCTTATTGACGATGAAACACAGATATTGCATCGGCTTTTTATACAAAAGGCACAATGCCGACTTAAGTACAAGAAGACTGACTCTTCCCACTGTCTATGCTTTGAAACATTCCTGTGACACTAGTTATAATTTCCCATGCTTCACATCTGGTTTACTGTATACCTCTGACCTTCTTATTGACGATGAAGCACAAAAATTGCATCGGAATTAAATACAAAAGGCACAATGCCGAGTGAAGTACAAGAAGACTGACTCTTTCTATTGTGTACGTTTTGAACCATTCCGGTGTCACTAGTTATAGATTCCGATGCTTCACTTCAGATTTACTGTATCCCCCTGACCTTCTTATTGACGATGAAGCACAAAAATTGCATCGGAATTAAATACAAAAGGCACAATGCCGAGTGAAGTACAAGAGGACTGAATCTTTCTATTGTCTACGTTTTGAACCATTCCGGTGTCACTAGTTATAGATTCCGATGCTTCACTTCAGGTTTACTGTATCCCTCAGGCCTTCTTATTGACAATGAAACACAGAAATTGCATCGGAATGAAATACAACAGGCACAATGCTGACTCAAGTACAAGAAGACTGACTCTTCTTACTGTCGATGCTTTGAACCATTCCTGTGGCACTAGTTATACATGCCGATGCTTAACTTCAGGTTCACTGTATCCCTTGGACCTTCTTATTGACGATGAAACACAGAAATTGCATCGGAATTGAATACAAAAGGCACAATGCTTACTTAAGGACAAGAAGACTGACTCTTCTTACTGTCTATGATTTGAACCATTCCTGTGACGTTAGTTATACATTCCGATGCTTCACACCAGTCTTACTGTATCCCTCTGGCCTTCTAATTGACGATGAAACACAGAAACTGCATCGGAATTAAATACAAAAAGCACAATGCCGACTTAAGTACAAGAGGACTGACTCTTCTTACTGTCTATGTTTTGAACCATTCCTGTGACACTAGTTATTGATTCCGATGCTTCACTTCAGGTTTACTGTATCCCTCTGTCCTTCTTATTGACGATCAAACACAGAAATTTCATCGGAATTAAATACAAAAGGCACAATGCCGACTCAAGTACAAGAAGACTGGCTCTTCTTATTGCCTATGTTTTGAACCATTCCTGTGACACTAGTTATAGATTCCGAAGCTTCACTGCAGGTTTACTGTACCCAGCTGACCTTATTGACGATGAAACACAGATATTGCATCGGCATTTTATACAAAAGGCACAATCCCGACTTAAGTACAAGAAGACTGACTCTTCCCACTGTCTAGGCTTTGAAACATTCCTGTGACACTAGTTATAAATTCCGATGCTTCACTTCTGGTTTACTGTATACCTCTGACCTTCTTATTGACGATGAAACACAGAAATTGCATCTTAATTAAATACAAAAGGCACAATGCCGACTTCAATACAAGAACACAGACTCTTCTTACTGTCTATGGTTTGAACTATTCTTCTGACACTAGTTATAGTTTCCGATGCTTCACTTCAGGTTTACTGTATCCCTCTGACCTTCTTATTGACGATCAAACACAGAAATTGCATCGGAATTAAATACAAAAGGCACAATGCCGACTCAAGTACAAGAAGACTGGCTCTTCTTGCTGTTAATGTTTTGAACCATTTCTGTGACACTAGTTATTGATTCCGATGCTTCACTTCAGATTTACTTTATCCCTCTGACCTTCTTATTGACGAAGATACACAGAAATTGCATCGGGATTAAATACAAAAGGCACAATGCCGACTCAAGTACATGAAGACTGGCTCTTTTTACTGTCTATGTTTTGAACCATTCCTGTGATACTAGTTATAGATTCCGATGCCTCACTTCAGGTTTACTGTAACCCTCTGACCTTCTTATTGACGATGAAACACAGAAATTGCATCGGAAATGAATACAAAAGGCACAGTGCTTACTTAAGTACAAGAAGACTGACTCTTCTTACTGTCTATGTTTTGAACCATTAAATTGACACTACTTATTGATTCCGATGCTTCACTTCTCGTTTACTGTATCCCTCTGAGCTTCTTATTGACGATGAAATGCAGAAATTGCATCGGAATTATATGCAAAAGTCACAATGCCGACTTAAATACAAGAAGACTGTCTGTTCTTACTGTCTATGTTTTGAATCATTCCTGTGACACTAGTTACAGATTCCGATGCTTCACTTCTGGGTTACTGTATCCCTTTCACCTTCTTATTGACGATGAAACACAGAAATTGCATCGGAATGAAATACAACAGGCACAATGCCGACTCAAGTAAAAGAAGACTGTCTCTTCTTACTCTATATGTTTTGAACCATTCCTGCGACACTAGTTATAGTTTCCTATGCTTCACTTCAGGTTTACTGTATCCCTCTGACCATCTTATTGACGATGAAACACAGAAATTGCATCGGAATTTTATACAATAGGCACAATGCCGACTTAAGTAGAAGAAATCTGACTCTTCTTACTGTCTTTGTTTTGAACCATTCCTGTGACACTAGTTATAGATTCCGATGCTTCACTTCAGGTTTACTGTATCCCTCTGACCTTCTTATTGACGATGAAACACAGAAATTGCATCTTAATTAAATACAAAAGGCGCAATGCCCGACTTAAGTACAAAAAAACTGACTCTTCTTATTGTTTATGTTTTGAACCATTTCTGTGACACTAGTTAGAGATTCCGATGCTTCACTTCAGGTTTACTGTATCCCTGTGACCTTCCTATTGACGATGAATCACAGAAATTGCATCGGAATTAAATACAAAAGGCACAATGCCGACTTAAGTACAAGAAAACTGACTCTTCGTACTGTCTATGTTTTGAACCATTCCTGTGACACTAGCTATAGATTCCGATGCTTCACTTCAGGTTTACTGTATCCCCCTGACCTTCTTATTGACGATGAAAAACAGAAATTGCATCGGAATTAAATACAAAAGGCACAATGCCGTCTCAAGTACATGAAGACTGGCTCTTTTTACTGTCTATGTTATGAACCATTCCTGTGATACTAGTTATAAATTCCGATGCCTCACTTCAGGTTTACTGTATCCCTCTGACCTTCTTATTGACGATGAAACACAGAAATTGCATCGGAATTGAATACAAAAGGCACAATGCTTACTTAGGTACAAGAAGACTGACTCTTCTTACTGTCTATGCTTTGAACCTTTCCTGTGACACAAGTTATTGATTCCGATGCTTCACTTCAGGTTGACTGTATCCCTCTGACCTTCTTATTGACGATGAAACACAGAAATTGCATCGGAATTAAATACAAAAGCACAATGCCGAGTGAAGTACAAGAAGACTGACTCTTCTAATTGTCTATGTTTTGAACCATTGCTGTGACACTAGTTATAGATTCCGATGCTTCACTTCAGGTGTACTGTATCCCTCTGAACTTATTATTGACGATGAAACACAGAAATTGCATCTTAATTAAATACAAAAGGTACAATGCCGACTTCAGTACAAGAACACTGACTCTTCTTAGTGTCAATGGTTTGAACCATTCCTGTGACACTAGTTATAGATTTCGATGCTTCACTTCAGGTTTACTGTATCCCTCTGACTTTCGTATTGACGATCAAACACAGAAATTTCTTCGGAATTAAATACAAAACGCGAAATGCGCGAATTAATTACAAAAAAACTGACTCTTCTTACTGCTTATGTTTTGAACCATTCCTGTGACACTAGTTATAGATTTCGATGCTTCACTTCAGGTTTACTGTATCCCTGTGACCTTCCTATTGACGATGAATCACAGAAATTGCATCGGAATTAAATACAAAAGGCACAATGCCGACTTAAGTACAAGAAAACTGACTCTTCTTACTGTCTATGTTTTGAACCATTCCTGTGGCACTAGCTATAGAATCCGGTGCTTCACTTCAGGTTTACTTTATCCCCCTGACCTTCTTATTGACGATGAAACACAGAAATTGCATCGGAATTAAATACAAAAGCACAATGCCGAGTGAAGTACAAGAAGACTGACTCTTTCTATTGCCTACGTTTTGAACCTTTCTGGTGACACTAGTTATAGATTTCGATGCTTCACTTCAGGTTTACTGTACCCCTCAGACCTTCTTATTGACGATGAAACACAGAAATTGCATCGGGATTAAATACAAAAGGGACAATGCCGTCTCAAGTACATGAAGACTGGCTCTTTTTACTGTCTATGTTATGAACCATTCCTGTGATACTAGTTATAAATTCCGATGCCTCACTTCAGGTTTACTGTATCCCTCTGACCTTCTTATTGACGATGAAACACAGAAATTGCATCGGAATTGAATACAAAAGGCACAATGCTTACTTAGGTACAAGAAGACTGACTCTTCTTACTCTCTATGTTTTGAACCATTAATGTGACACTACTTATTGATTCCGATGCTTCACTTCTCGTTTACTGTATCCCTCTGAGCTTCTTATTGACGATGAAACACAGAAATTGCATCGGAATTATATACAAAAGGCACAAAGCCGACTTAAATACAAGAAGACTGTCTGTTCTTACTGTCTATGTTTTGAACCATTCCTGTGACACTAGTTATAGATTCCGATGCTTCACTTCAGGGTTACTGTATCCCCTTCACCTTCTTATTGACGATGAAACACAGAAATTGCATCTTAATGAAATACAAAAGGCACAATGCCGACTTAAGTACAAGAAGACTGACTCTTCTTACTGTCTTTGTTTTGAACCATTTCTGTGACACTAGTTATAGATTCCGATGCTTCACTTCAGGCGTACTGTATCGCTCTGACCTTATTATTGACGATGAAACACAGAAATTGAATCTTAATTAATTACAAAATGCACAATGAGCGACTTAAGTACAAAAAAACTGACTCTTCTTACTGGTTATGTTTAGAGCCATTCCTGTGACACTAGTTATAGATTCCGATGCTTCACTTCAGGTTTACTGTATCCCTGTGACCTTCTTATTGACAATGAATCATAGAAATTGCATCGGAATTTAATACAAAAGGCACAATGCAGACTTAAGTACAAGAAAACTGACTCTTCTTACTGTCTATGTTTTGAACCATTCCTGTGACACTAGTTATAGATTCCGATGCTTCACTTGAGGTTTACTGTATCCCCCTGACCTTCTTATTGACGATGAAGCACAAAAATTGCATCGGAATTAAATACAAAAGGCACAATGCCGAGTGAAGTACAAGAGGACTGACTCTTTCTATTGTCTACGTTTTGAACCATTCCGGTGTCACTAGTTATAGATTCCGATGCTTCACTTCAGGTTTACTGTATCCCTCAGACCTTCTTATTGACAATGAAATACAGAAATTGCATCGGAATGAAATACAACCGGCACAATGCCGACTCAAGTACAAGAAGACTGACTCTTCTTACTGTCTATGCTTTGAACCATTCCTGTGGCACTAGTTATACATGCCGATGCTTAACTTCAGGTACACTGTATCCCTTGGACCTTCTTATTGACGATGAAACACAGAAATTGCATCGGAATTGAATACAAAAGGCACAATGCTTACTTAAGTACAAGAAGACTGGCTCTTCTTATTGCCTATGTTTTGAACCATTCCTGTGACACTAGTTATAGATTCCGAAGCTTCACTTCAGGTTTACTGTACCCAGCTGACCTTATTGACGATGAGACACAGATATTGCATCGGCATTTTATATAAAAGGCACAATCCCGACTTAAGTACAAGAAGACTGACTCTTCCCACTGTCTATGATTTGAAACATTCCTGTGACACTAGTTATAAATTCCGATGCTTCACTTCAGGTTTAATGTATACCTCTGACCTTCTTATTGACGATGAAACACAGAAATTGCATCTTAATTAAATACAAAAGGCACAATGCCGACTTCAATACAAGAACACAGACTCTTCTTACTGTCTATGGTTTGAACTATTCCTCTGACACTAGTTATAGTTTCCGATGCTTCACTTCAGGTTTACTGTATCCCTCTGACCTTCTTATTGACGATCAAACACAGAAATTTCATCGGAATTAAATACAAAAGGCACAATGCCGACTCAAGTACAAGAAGGCTGGCTCTTCTTGCTGTAAATGTTTTGAACCATTTCTGTGACACTAGTTATTGATTCCGATGCTTCACTTCAGATTTACTTTATCCCTCTGACCTTCTTATTGACGAAGAAACACAGATATTGCATCGGAATTAAATACAAAAGGCACTATGCCGACTTAAGTACAAAAAGACTGACTCTTCTTACTGTCTATGTTTTGAACCATTCCAGTGACACTAGTTATAGATTCCGATGCCTCACTTCAGGATTACTGTATCCCTCTGACCGTCTTATTGACGATGAAACACAGAAATTGCATCGGAATTAAATACAAAAGGCACAATGCCGACTTAAGCACAAGAAAACTGACTCTTCTTACTGTCTATGTTTTGAACCATTAATGTGACACTACTTATTGATTCCGATGCTTCTCTTCTCGTTTACTGTATCCCTCTGAGCTTCTTATTGACGATGACACACAGAAATTGCAACTTAATTAAATACAAATGGCACAATGCCGACTTATGTACAAGAAGACTGACTCTTCTTACTGTCTTTGTTTTGAACCATTCCTGTGACACTAGTTATAGATTCCGATGCTTCACTTCAGGTTTACTGTATCCCCCTGACCTTCTTATTGACGATGAAGCACAAAAATTGCATCGGAATTAAATACAAAAGGCACAATGCCGAGTGAAGTACAAGAAGACTGACTCTTTCTATTGTCTACGTTTTGAACCATTCCGGTGTCACTAGTTATAGATTCCGATGCTTCACTTCAGGTTTACTGTATCCCTTAGACCTTCTTATTGACGATGAAACACAGAAATTGCATCGGAATGAAATACAACAGGCACAATGCCGACTCAAGTAAAAGAAGGCTGTCTCTTCTTACTCTATAAGTTTGAACCATTCCTGCGACACTAGTTATAGATTCCTATGCTTCACTCCAGGTTTACTGTATCCCTCTGATCATCTTATTGACGATGAAACACAGAAATTGCATCGGAATTTTATACAAAAGGCACAATGCCGACTTAAGTAGAAGAAATCTGACTCTTCTTACTAACTTTGTTTTGAACCATTCCTGTGACACTAGTTATAGATTCCGATGCTTCACTTCAGGTTTACTCTATCCCTCTGACCTTATTATTGACGATGAAACACAGAAATTGCATCTTAATTAAATACAATAGGCGCAATGCGCGACGTAAGTTCAAAAAAACTGACTCTTCTTACTGTTTATGTTTTGAACCATTTCTGTGACACTAGTTAGAGATTCCGATGCTTCACTTCAGGTTTAATGTATCCCTGTGACCTTCCTATTGACGATGAATCACAGAAATTGCAACGGAATTAAATACCAAAGGCACAATGCCGACTTAAGTACAAGAAAACTGACTCTTCTTACTGTCTATGTTTTGAACCATTCCTGTGACACTAGCTATAGATTCCGATGCTTCATTTCAGGTTTACTGTATCTCCCTGACCTTCTTATTGACGATGAATTACAGAAATTGCATCGGAATTAAATACAAAAGGCACAATGCCGAGTGAAGTACAAGAAGACTGACACTTTCTATTGTCTACGATTTGAACCATTCCGGTGACACTAGTTATAGATTCTGATGCTTCACTTCAAGTTTACTGTATCCAGCTGACCTTCTCATTGACGATGAAACACAGAAATTGCATCGGAATTAAATACAAATGGCACAATGCCGACTTAAGTACAAGAAGACTGACTCTTCATACTGTCTATGTTTTAACAATTCCTGTGACACTAGTTATAGATTCCGATGCTTCACTTCAGATTTACTGTATCCCTCTGACCGTCGTATTGACGATTAACACAGAAACTGCATCGGGATTAAATACAAAAGGCACATTGCCGACTTAAGTACAAGAAGACTGGCTCTTCTTCCTGTCTATTCTTTGAACCATTCCTGTGACACTAGTTATAGATTCTGATGCATCACTCCAGGTTTACTGTATCCCTTGGACCTTCTTATTTACGATGCAACACAGAAATAGCATCGGAGTTAGAAACAAAAGGTACAATGCCGACTTAAGTACAAGATGACTGACTCTTCTTACTGACTATGATTTGAACCATTCCTGTGACACTAGTTATAGATCCCGATGCTTCACTTCAGGTTTACTGTATCCCCTGGACCTTCTTATTGACGATGAAACACAGAAATTGTATCGGAATCAAATACAAAATGCACAATGCCGACTTAAGTACAAGAAGACTGACTCTTCCTACTGTCTATGTTTTCAACCATTCCTGTGACACTAGTTATAGATCCCGATGCTTCACTCCAGGTTTACTGTATCCCTTGGACCATCTTATGGACGATTAAACACAGACATTGCATCGGAATTAAATACAAAAGGCACAATGCCGACTTAAGTACAAGAAGACTGACTCTTCCTACTGTCTATGTTTTGAACCATTCCTGTTACACTAGTTATAGATTCCGATGCTTCACTCCAGGTTTACTGTATCCCTTGGACCTTCTTATTGACGATGAAACACTGAAATTGCATCGGAATTAAATACAAAAGGCGCCATGCCGACTTATGTACAAGAAGACTGACTCTTCTTACTGACTATGTTTGGAACCATTCCTGTGACACTAGTTATAGATTCCGACGCTTCACTTCAGGTTTACTGTATCCCTTGGACCTTCTTATTGACGATGAATTACAGAAATTGCATCGGAATTAAATACAAAAAGCACAATGCCGACTTAAGTACAAGAAGACTGACTCTTCTTACTGTCTATGTTTGAACCATTCCTGTGACACATGGTTATAGATTCCGATGCTTCACATCAGGTTTACTGTATCCCTCAGACCTTCATATTGACGATGAAACACAGAAGTTGCATCGGAATAAAATACAAACGGCACAATGCAGACTTAAGTACAAGAAGACTGACTCTTCCTACTGCCTATGTTTTGAACCATTCCTGTGACACTAGTTATAGATTCCGATGCTTCACTCCCAGTTTACTGTATCCCTTGGACCTTCTTATTGACGATGAAACACAGAAATTGCATCGGAATTAAAAACAAAACGCACAATGCCAACTTAAGTACAAGAAGACTGACTCTTCTTACTGACATTGTTTTTAACCATTCCTGTGACATTAGTTATAGATTCCGATGCTTCACTTCAGGTTTACTGTATCCCTTGGACTTTCTTATTGACGATGATACACAGAAATTGCATTGGAATTAAATAGAAAAGGCACAATCCCGACATAAGTACAAGAAGACTGACACTTCCTACTGTCCATGTTTTGAACCATTCCTGTGACACTAGTTATAGATTCCCTTGCTTCACTTCAGGTTAACTGTATACCGCTTACCTTTTTATTGACGATGAAACACAGAAATTGCATCGGAATTAAATACAAAAAGCCCAATGCCGACTTAAGTACAAGAAGACTGACCCTTCCTACTGTCTATGATTTGAACCATTCCTGTGACACTAGTTATAGATTCAGATGGTTCACTTCAGGTTTACTGTATCCCTTGGACCTTCTTTTTGACGATGAAACACAGAAGTTGCATCGGAATTAAATACAAAGGGCACAATCCCGACATAAGTACAAGAAGACTGACTCTTCCTACTGTCTACGTTTTGAACCATTCCTGTGACACTAGTTATAGATTGCGATGCTTCACTTCAGGTTTACTGTATCCCTCTTACCCTCTTATTGACGATAAAACACAGAAATTGCATCGGAATTAAATACAAAATGCACAATGCCGGCTTAAGTACAAGAAGGCTGACTCTTCCTACTGTCTATGATTTGAACCATTCCTGTGACACTAGTTATAGACTCCGATGCATCACTCCAGGTTTACTGTATCCCTTGGACTTCTTATTGACGATAAAACACAGAAATTGCATCGGAATTAAATAGAAAAGGCACTATTCCGACTTAAGTACAAGATGACTGACTCATCTTACTGTCTTTGTTCTGAACCATTCCTGTGACACTTGTTATAGATTCCGATGCTTCACTCCAGGTTTACTGTATCCCTTGGACCTTCTTATTGACGATGAAACACAGAAATTGCATCGGAATTAAATAGAAAAGGTACAATTCTTACTTAGGTACAAGAAGACTGACTCTTCCTGCTGTCTATGATTTGAACCATTCCTGCGACACTAGTTCTAGATTCCGATGCTTCACTTCAGGTTTACTGTATCCCTGTGACCTTCTTATTGACAATGAAACACAGAAATTGCATCCGAATTAAATACAAAAGTCACAATGCCGACTTAAGTACACGAAGACTGACCCTTCTTTCTGACTATGTTTTGAACCTTTCCTGTGACACTAGTTACAGAATGCCATGCTTCACTTCAGGGTTACTGTATCCCTTGGACCTTCTTATTGACGATGAAACACAGAAATTGCATCGGAATTAAATACAAAAGGCACAATACCGACTTAAGTACAAGAAGAATGACTCTTCTTACTGACTATGTTTTGAACCATTCCTGTGACACTAGTTATTGATTCCGATTCTTCACTCCCGGTTTACTGTATCCCTTGGACCTTCTTATTGACTATGAAACACAGAAATTGCATCGGAATTAAATACAAATGACACAATGCCGACATAAGTACAAGAAGACTGACTCTTCTTACTGACTATGTTTTGAACCATTCCTGTGACACTAGTTACAGATTCCGATTCATCACTCCAGGTTTACTGTATCCCTTGGACCTACTTATTGACGATCAAACACAGAAATGGCATCGGAATTAAATACAAAAGGCACAATGCCGACTTAAGTACTAGAAAACTGACTCTTCTTACTGTCTATGTTTTGAACCATTCCTGTGACACTAGTTACAGACTCCGATGCTTCACTTCAGGTTTACTGTATCCCCCTTACCTTCTTATTGACGATGAAACACGGAAATTGCATCGGAATTAAATACAAAATGTACAATCTCGACTTAAGTACAAGAAGACTGACTCTTTCTATTGTCTACGTTTTGAACCATTCCTGTGACACTAGTTATAGATTCCGATGCTTCACTTCAGGTTTACTGTATCCCTTTGACCTTCTTATTGAAGATGAAAGACGTAAATTGCATCGGAATTAAATACAAAAGACACAATGCTGACTTTAGTGCAAGAACACTGACTCTTCATACTGAGTATGTTTGAACCACTCCTGTGACAGTAGTTATAGATTCCGATGCTTAACTTCCGGTTTACTGTATCCCTCTGACCTTCGTATTAACGATGAAACACAGAAATTGCATCGGAATTAAATACAAAATGGCACAATGCCGACTCAAGTACAAGGAGACTGGCTCTTCTTACTGTCTATGTTTTGAACCATTCCTGTGACACTAGTTATAGTTTCCGATGCTTCACTTCAGGTTTACTGTATCCCTCTTACCCTCTTATTGACGATGAAGCACAGAAATTGCATCGGAATTAAATACAAAATGCTCAATGCCTGCTTAAGTACAAGAAGGCTGACTCTTCCTACTGTCTATGTTTTGAACCATACCTGTGACACTAGTTGTAGATTCCGATGCTTCACTTCAGGTTTACTGTATCCCTTGGGCCTTCTTATTGAAGATGAAAGACATAAATAGCATCGGAATGAAATACAGAAGGCACAATGCCGACTTAAGTGCAAGAAGACTGACTCTTCTTACTGACTATGTTTTGAACCATTCCTGTGCCACTAGTTATAGATTCCGATGCTTCACTCCAGGTTTACTGTATCCCTCTGACCTTCTTATTGACGATGAGACACAGAAATTGCATCGGAATTAAATACAAAAGTCACAATGCCGACATAAGTACACGAAGACTGACTCTTCTTTCTGACTATGTTTTGAACCTTTCCTGTGACACTAGTTATAGATTCCCATGCTTCACTTCAGGTTTACTGTATCCCTTGGACCTACTTATTGACGATGAAACACAGAAATTGCATCGGAATAAATAGATAAAGCACAATGCCGACTTATGTACAAAAAGACTGACTCTTCCTACTGTCTATGTTCTGAACCATTCCTGTGACACTAGTTATAGATTCCGATGCTTCACTTCAGGTTTACTGTATCCTTTGGGCCTTCTTGTTGACGATGAAACATTGAAATTGCATCGGAATTAAATACAAAAGGCACAATGCCGACTTAACTACAAGTAGACTGACTCTTCTTACTGACTATGTTTTGATTCATTCCTGTGACACTAGTTATAGATTCCGATGCTTCACTCCAGGTTTACTGTATACCTTGGACCGTCTTATTGACGATGAAACACAGAAATTGCATCGGAATGAAATCCACAAGGCACAATGCCGACATAAGTACAAGTAGACTGACTCTTCTTACTGACTATGTTTTGAACCATTCCTGTGACACTAGTTATAGATTCCGATGCTTCACTCCCGGTTTACTGTATCCCTTGGACCTTCTTATTGACTATTAAACACAGAAAGTGCATCGGAATTAAAAACAAATGCCACAATGCCGACTTAAGTACAAGAAGACTGACTCTTCCTACTGTCTATGTTTTGAACCATTCCTGTGACACTAGTTACAGATTCCGATGCTTCACTCCAGGTTTACTGTATCCCTTGGACCTCCTTATTGACGATCAAACACAGTAATGGCATGGGAATTAAATACAAAAGGACCAATGCCGACTTAAGTACAAGAAGACTGACTCTTCTTACTGTCTACGTTTTGAACCATTCCTGTGACACTAGTTATGGATTCCGATGCTTAACTCCAGGTTTACTGTATCCCTTGGACCTTCTTATTGACGATGAAACACAGAAATTGCATCGGAATTAAATAAAATGGCACAATGCCGACTTAAGTACAACAAGACTGACTCTTCCTACTGTCTATGTTTTGAACCATTCCTGTGGCACTAGTTATAGAATTCGATGCTTCACTTCAGGTTTACTGTATCCCTTGAACCTTCTAATTGACGATGAAACACAGAAATTGCATCGGAATTAAATACAAAATTTACAATGCCGACTTAAGATCAAGAAGACTGACTCTTCTTTCTGACTATGTTTTGAACCTTTCCTGTGACACTAGTTATAGATTCCCATGCTTCACTTCAGGTTTACTGTATCCCTTGGACCTTCTTATTGACGATGAAACACAGAAATTGCATCGGAATTAAATAGAAAAAGCACAATGCCGACTTAAGTACAAGAAGACTGACACTTCCTACTGTCTATGTTTTGAACCATTCCTGTGACACTGGTTATAGATTCCGATGCTTCACTACAAGTTTACTGTATCCCTCCGACCTTCTTATTGACGATGAAACACAGAAATTGCATCGGAATTACATACAAAAGGCACAATGCCGACTTAAGTTCAAGAAGACTGACTCTTCTTACTGTCTATGTTTGAACCATTCCCGTGGCACTAGTAATAGATTCCGATGCTTCACTTCAGGTTTACTGTATACCTCTGACATTCGTATTGACGATGAAACACAGAAATTGCATCGGAATTAAATACAAAAGACACAATGCCGAATTAAGTACAAGAAGGCTGACTCTTCCTACTGTCTATGTTTGGAACCATTCCTGTGACACTAGTTATAGATTCCGATGCTTCACTTCAGGTTTACTGTATCCCTTGGACCTTCTTATTGAAGATGAAAGACATACAAAGCATCGGAATTAAATACAAAAGACACAATGCCGACTTGAGTGCAAGAAGACTGACTCTTATTACTGACTATGTTTTGAACCATTCCTGTGACACTAGTTATAGATTCCGATGCTACACTCCAGGTTTACTGTATTTCTTGAACCTCCTTATTGACGATCAAACACAGAAATTGCATCGGAATTAAATACAAAAAGCACACTGCCACCTTAAGTACAAGAAGACAGACTCTTCTTACTGTCTATGTTTTGAACCAATCCTGTGACACTAGTTATAGATTCCGATGCTTCACTCCAGGTTTACTGTATCCCTTGGACCTTCTTATTGACGATAAAACACAGAAATTGCGTCGGAATTAAATAAAAAGGCATAATGCCGACTTAAGTACAAGAAGACTGACCCATCTTACTGACTATGTTTTGAACCATTCCTGTGACACAAGTTATAGATTCCGATGCTTCACTTCAGGTTTACTGTATCCCTCGGAACTTCTTATTGACGATGAAACACAGAAATTGCATCTGAATGAAATACAAAAGGCACTATTCCGACTTAAGTACAAGATGACTGACTCTTCTTACTGTCTTTGTTTTGAACCATTCCTGTGACACTAGTTATACATTCCGATGTTTCACTCCAGGTTCACTGTATCCCTTGGACCTTCTTATTGACGATGAAACACAGAAATTGTATCGAAATAAAATACATAAGGCACAATGCCGACTTAAGTACAAGAAGACTGACTAACCTTACTGACTATGATTTGAACCATTCCTGTGACAATAGTTACAGATTCAGATGCTTCACTTCAGGTTTACTGCATCCCATGGACCTACATAATGACGATGAAACACAGAAATTGCATCGGAATTAAATAGAAAAGGCACAATGCCGACTTAGGTACAAGAAGACTGACTCTTCCTACTGTCTATGATTTGAACCATTCCTATGACACTAGTTATAGATTCCGATGCTTCGCTACAGGTTTACTGTATCCCTCTGACCTTCTTATTGACGATGAAACACAGAAATTGCATCGGAATTAAATACAAAAGACACAACGCCGAATTAAGAATAAGAAGACTGACTCTTCCAACTGTCTATGATTTGATCCATTCCTGTGACACTAGTTATAGATTCCGATGCTTCACTCCAGGTTAACTGTACCCTTGGACCTTCTTATTGACGATGAAACACAGAAATTGCATCGGATCTAAATAGAAAAAGCACAATGCCGACTTAAGTACAAGAAGACTGACTCTTCGCATTGTCTATGTTTTGAACCATTCCTGTGACACTAGTTATAGATTCCGATGCTTCGCTACAGGTTTACTGTATCCCCCTGACCTTCTTATTGACGATGAAACACAGAGATTGCATCGGATTTAAATAAAAAGGCACAATGCCAACTTAAGTACAACAAGACTGACCCTTCCTACTGTCTATGTTTGAACCATTCCTGTGACACTAATTATAGAATCCGATGCTTCACTTCAGGTTTACTGTATCCCTTGGACCCTCTTATTGACGATGAAAATCAGAAATTGCATCGGAATTAAATACAAAAGCACAATGCCAACTTAAGTACAAGAAAACTGACTGTTCTTACTGACTATGATTTGAACCATACCTGTGACACTAGTTATAGATTCCGGTGCTTCACTTCAGGTTTACAGTATCCCTTGGACCTTCTTATTGAAGATGAAAGACATAAATAGCACCGGAATTAATTACAAAATGCACTATTCCGACTTAAGTACAAGATGACTGACTCTTCTTACTGACTTTGTTTTGAACCATTCCTGTGACACTAGTTATAGATTCCGATGTTTCACTCCAGGTTTCCTGTATCCCTTGAACCTTCTTATTGACGATGAAAGAGAGAAATTGTATCGAAATGAAATACAAAAGGCACAATGCCGACTTAAGTACAAGAAGACTGACTCTTCTTACTGACTATGATTTGAACCATTCCTGTGACACTAGTTATAGATTCAGATGCTTCACTTCAGGTTTACTGTATCCCTTGGACCTACATATTGATGATGAAACACAGAAATTGCATCGGAGTTAAATACAAAAGTCACAATGCCGACTTAAGTACACGAAGACTGACTCTTCTTTCTGACTATGTTTTGAACCTTTCCTGTGACACTAGTTATAGATTCCCATGCTTCACTTCAGGTTTACTGCATCCCTTGGACCTTCTAATTGACGATGAAACACAGAAATTGCATCGGAATTAAATACAAAAGGGAGAATGCCGACTTAAGTTCAAGAAGACAAACTCTTCTTACTGTCTATGTTTGAACCATTCCTGTGGCACTAGTTATAGTTTCCAATGCTTCCCTTCAGGTTTACTGTATCCCTCTGACCTTCTTATTGACGATGAAACACAGAAATTGCATCGGAATTAAATACAAAAGACACAATCCCGAAATAAGTATAAGAAGACTGACTCTTCCTACTGTCTATGATATGAACCATTCCTGTGACACTAGTTATAGATTCCGATGCTTCACTCCAGGTTTACTGTATCCCTTGGACCTTCTAATTGACGATGAAACACAGAAATTGCATCGGAATAATAGAAAAAGCACAATGCCGACTTAAGTACAAGAAGACTGACTCTTCCTACTGTCTATGTTTTGAACCATTCCTGTGACACTAGTTATATATTCCGATGCTTCACTACAGGTTTACTGTATCCCTCTGACCTTCTTATTGACGATGAAACACAGAGATATCATCATAAAAAGGCACAATGCCGACTTAAGTACAACAAGACTGACCCTTCCTACTGTCTATGTTTGAACCATTCCTGTGACACTAATTATAGATTGCGATGCTTCACTTCAGGTTTACTGTATCCCTTGGACCTTCTTACTGACGATAAAACACAGAAATTGCATCGGAATTAAATAGAAAAGGCAAATGCCGACTTAAGTACAAGAAGACTGACCCTTCTTTCTGACTATGTTTTGAACCATTCCTGTGACACTAGTTATAGATTCCGATGCTTCACTTCAGGTTTACTGTATCCCTTGGACCTTCTCGTTGACGATGAAACATTGAAATTGCATCGGAATGAAATACAAAATGCACGATACCGACTTAAGTACCAGAGGACTGACTCTTCTTACTGACTATGCTTTGATTAATTCCTGTGACACTAGTTATAGATTCGAATGCTTCACTCCAGGTTTACTGTATCCATTGGACCTACCTATTGACGATGAAACACAGAAATTGCAACGAAATTAAGTACAAAAGGCACAATGCTGACTTAAGTACAAGAAGACTGACTCTTCTTACTGACTATTTTTTGAACCTTTCCTGTGACACTAGTTAAGGATTCCGATGCTTCACTCCCTGTTTACTGTATCCCTTGGACTTTCTTATTGACTATGAAACACAGAAATTGCATCGGAATTAAATACAAATGACACAATGCCGACTTAAGTACAAGAAGACTGACTCTTCTTACTGACTATGTTTTGAACCATTCCTGTGACACTAGTTATAGATTCCGATGCTTCACTTCAGGTTTACTGTATCCCTTGGACTTTCTAATTGACGATGAAGCACAGAAATTGTATAGGAATTAAATAGAAAAGGCACAATGCCGACTTAAGTACAAGAAGACAGAATCTTCCTACTGCCTATGTTTTGAACCATCCCTGTGACACTAGTTATAGATTCCGATGCTTCACTCCAGGTTTACTGTATCCCTCTGACCTTCTTATTGACGATGAAACACAGAAATTGCATCGCAATTAATTAAAAAGGCACAATGCCGCCTTAAGTACAACAAGACTGACTCTTCCTACTGACTATGTAGTGAACCATTCCTGTGACACTAGTTATAGATTCCGATGCTTCACTTCAAGTTTACTGTATCCCTTGGACCTTCGTATTGACGATGAAACACAGAAGTTGCATCGGAATTAAATACAAAAGACACAATGCCGACTTAAGTCCAAGAAGACTGACTGTTCTTACTGACTATGTTTTGAACCATTCCTGTGACACTAGTTATAGATTCGGGTGCTTCACTTCAGGTTTACTGTATCCCTTGGACCTCCTTATTGACGATGAAACACAGAAATTGTATTGGAATTAAATACAAATGGCACAATGTCGACTTAAGTACAAGAATACTGACTCTTCTTACTGACTATGTTTTGAACCATTATTGTGACACTAGTTATAGATTTCGTTGCTTCGCTTCAGATATACTGTATCCCTCTGACGTTCTTATTGACGATGAAACACAGAAAATGCGTCGGAATTAAATACAAAGGTACAATGCCGAATTAAGTACAAGAAGACTGACTCCTCTTACTGTCTATGTCTTGAACCAATCCTGTAACAGTAGTAATAGAGTCCGATGCTTCACTATAGGTTTACTGCATCCCTTGGACGTTCTTATTGACGATGAAACACAGAAATTGCATCGGAATTGAATACAAAAGGCACAATGCCGAATTAAGTAAAAGAAGACTGACTCTTCCTACTGTCTACGTTTTGAACCATTCCAGTGACACAAGTTATAGATTCCGATGCTTCACTCCAGGTTTACTGTATCCCTTGAACCTTCTTATTGACGATGAAACACAGAAATTGCATCGGAATTAAATAGAAAGAGCACAATGATGACTTAAGTACAAGAAGACTGACCCTTCCTACTGTCTATGCTTTGAACCATTCCTGTGACACTAGTTATAGATTCCGATGCTTCACTTCAGGTTTACTGTATCCCTTGGACCTTCTTGTTGACGATTAAACATTGAAATTGCATCGCAGTTAAATACAAAAGGCAAATTGCCGACTTAAGTACAAGAGGACTGACTCTTCTTACTGACTATGTTTTGATTCATTCCTGTGACATTAGTTATAGATTCCAATGCTTCACTCCAGGTTTACTGTATCCATTGGACCGTCCTATTGACGATGAAACACAGAAATTGCAACGAAATTAAGTACAAAAGGCACAATACCGACTTAAGTACAAGAAGGCTGACTCTTCTTACTGACTATGTTTTGAACCATTCCTGTGACACTAGTTATAGATTCCGATGCTTCACTCCCGGTTTACTGTATCCCTTGGACTTTCTTATTGACTATGAAACACAGAAATTGCGTTGGAATTAAATACAAATGCCACAATGCCGACTTAAGTACAAGAAGACTGACTCTTCTTACTGACTATGTTTTGAACCATTCCTGTGACACTAGTTATAGATTCCGATGCTTCACTCCTGGTTCACTGTATCCCTTGGACCTCCATATTGACGATCAAACACAGAAATTGCATCGGAATTAAATACAAAAGGCACAATGCCGACATAAGTACAAGAAGACTGACTTTTCTTACTGTCTATGTTTTGAACCATTCCTGTGACTCTAGTTATAGATTCCGATGCTTCACTCGAGGTTTACTGAATCCCTTGGACCTTCTTACTGACGATAAAACACAGAAATTGCATCGGAATTAAATAGAAAAGGCAAAATACCGACTTAAGTACAAGAAGATTGACCCTACTTACTGACTATGTTTTGAACTATACCTGTGACACTAGTTATAGATGCCGATGCTTCACTTCACTTTTACTGTATCCCTTGGACATTCTTATTGACGATGAAGCACAGAAATTGAATCGGAATTAAATATAAAAGGCACAATGCCGACTTAAGTACAAGAAGACTGACTCTTCCTACTGTCTATGTTTTGAACCATCCCTGTGACACTAGTTATAGATTCCGATGCTTCACTCCAGGTTTACTGTATCCCTCTGACCTTCTTATTGACGATGAAACACAGAAATTGCATCGGAATTAATTGAAAAGGCACAATGCCGGCTTAAGTGCAACAAAAATGACTCTTCCTACTGTCTATGTTGTGAACCATTCCTGTGACACTAGTTATAGATTCCAGTGCTTCACTTGAGGTTTACTGTATCCCTCTGACCTTCTTTTTGACGATGAAACACAGAAATTGCAACGGAATTAAATACAAAATGCACAATGCAGACTTAAGTACAAGAATACTGACTCTTATTACTGTCTATGTTTTGAACCTTCCCTGTGACACTTGTTATAGACTCCGATGCTTCACTCCAGGTTTACTGTGTCCCTTGGACCTTCTCAGTGACGATGAAACACAGAAATTGCATAGGAATTAAATACAAAAGGCACAATGCCGACTTTAGTACAAGAAGACTGACTCTTCTAACTGACTATGTTTTGAACCATTCCTGTGACACTAGTTACAGATTCCGATGCTTCACTCCAGGTTTACTGTCTCCCACTTACCTTCTTATTGACGATGGAAATACAGAAATTGCATCGGATCTAAATACAAAAGTCACAATGCCGACTAAAGTACAAGAAGACTGACTCTTCTTTCTATCTATGATTTGAACCTTTCCTGTGACACTAGTTATAGATTCCCATGCTTCACTTCAGGTTTACTGGATCCCATAGACCTTCTTATTGACGACGAAACACAGAAATTGCATCGGAATTATATACAAAAGGCACAATGCAGACTTAAGTACAAGAAGACTGACTCTTCCTACTGTCTATGTTTTGAACCATTCCTGTGACACTACTTATAGAGTCCGATGCTTCACATTAGGTTTACTGTATCCCTCTGACCTTCTTATTGGCGATGAAACACAGAAACTGCATCGGAATTAAATACAAAAGGCACAATGCCGACATAAGTACAAGAAGACTGACTCTTCTTACTGTCTATGTTTTGAACCATTCCTGTGACATTAGTTATAGATTCCAATGCTTCACTCCAGGTTTACTGTATCCATTGGACCGTCCTATTGACGATGAAACACAGAAATTGCAACGAAATTAAGTACAAAAGGCACAATACCGACTTAAGTACAAGAAGGCTGACTCTTCTTACTGACTATGTTTTGAACCATTCCTGTGACACTAGTTATAGATTCCGATGCTTCACTCCCGGTTTACTGTATCCCTTGGACTTTCTTATTGACTATGAAACACAGAAATTGCGTTGGAATTAAATACAAATGACACAATGCCGACTTAAGTACAAGAAGACTGACTCTTCTTACTGACTATGTCTTGAACCATTCCTGTGACACTAGTTATAGATTCCGATGCTTCACTCCTGGTTCACTGTATCCCTTGGACCTCCATATTGACGATCAAACACAGAAATTGCATCGGAATTAAATACAAAAGGCACAATGCCGACATAAGTACAAGAAGACTGACTTTTCTTACTGTCTATGTTTTGAACCATTCCTGTGACACTAGTTATAGAATCCGATGCTTCACTCCAGGTTTACTGTATCCCTTGGACCTTCTTACTGACGATAAAACACAGAAATTGCATCGGAATTAAATAGAAAAGGCAAAATACCGACTTAAGTACAAGAAGATTGACCCTACTTACTAACTATGTTTTGAACTATACCTGTGACACTAGTTATAGATGCCGATGCTTCACTTCAGGTTTACTGTATCCCTTGGACATTCTAATTGACGATGAAGCACAGAAATTGAATCGGAATTAAATATAAAAGGCACAATGCCGACTTAAGTACAAGAAGACTGACTCTTCCTACTGTCTATGTTTTGAACCATCCCTGTGACACTAGTTATAGATTCCGATGCCTCACTCCAGGTTTACTGTATCCCTCTGACCTTCCTATTGACGATGAAACACAGAAATTGCATCGGAATTAATTGAAAAGGCACAATGCCGGCTTAAGTGCAACAAAAATGACTCTTCCTACTGTCTATGTTGTGAACCATTCCTGTGACACTAGTTATAGATTCCAGTGCTTCACTTGAGGTTTACTGTATCCCTCTGACCTTCTTGTTGACGATGAAACACAGAAATTGCAACGGAATTAAATACAAAATGCACAATGCCGACTTAAGTACAAGAATACTGACTCTTATTACTGTCTATGTTTTGAACCATCCCTGTGACACTTGTTATAGACTCCGATGCTTCACTCCAGGTTTACTGTGTCCCTTGGACCTTCTCAGTGACGATGAAACACAGAAATTGCATAGGAATTAAATACAAAAGGCACAATGCCGACTTTAGTACAAGAAGACTGACACTTCTAACTGACTATGTTTTGAACCATTCCTGTGACTCTAGTTACAGATTCCGATGCTTCACTCCAGGTTTACTGTCTCCCACTTACCTTCTTATTGACGATGGAAATACAGAAATTGCATCGGATCTAAATACAAAAGTCACAATGCTGACTAAAGTACAAGAAGACTGACTCTTCTTTCTATCTATGATTTGAACCTTTCCTGTGACACTAGTTATAGATTCCCATGCTTCACTTCAGGTTTACTGGATCCCATAGACCTTCTTATTGACGACGAAACACAGAAATTGCATCGGAATTATATACAAAAGGCACAATGCAGACTTAAGTACAAGAAGACTGACTCTTCCTACTGTCTATGTTTTGAACCATTCCTGTGACACTACTTATAGAGTCCGATGCTTCACATTAGGTTTACTGTATCCCTCTGACCTTCTTATTGACGATGAAACACAGAAACTGCATCGGAATTAAATACAAAAGGCACAATGCCGACATAAGTACAAGAAGACTGACTCTTCTTACTGTCTATGTTTTGAACCATTCCTGTGACACTAGTTATAGATCCCGATGCTTCACTCCAGGTTTACTGTATCCCTTGGACCTTCTTACTGACGATAAAACACAGAAATTGCATCGGTATTAAATAGAAAAGGCAAAATGCCGACATAAGTACAAGAAGACTGACCCTTCTTACTGACTATGTTTTGAACCATTCCTGTGACACTATTTATAGATTTCAATGCTTCACTTAAGGTTTACTGTATCCCTTGGACTTTCTTATTGACGATGAAGCACAGAAATTGAATCGGAATTAAATACAAAAGGCACAATGCCGATTTAAGTACAAGAAGACTGACTCTTCCTACTGTCTATGTTTTGAACCATTCCTGTGACACTAGTTATAGATTCCGATGCTTCACTCCCGGTTTGCTGTATCCCTTGGACTTTCTTATTGACTATGAAACACAGAAATTGCATTGGAATTAAATACAAATGACACAATGCCGACTTAAGTACAAGAAGACTGACTCTTCTTACTGATTATGTTTTGAACCATTCCTGTGACACTAGTTATAGATTCCGATGCTTCACTCCTGGTTCACTGTATCCCTTGGACCTCCATATTGACGATCAAACACAGAAATTGCATCGGAATTAAATACAAAAGGCACAATGCCGACATAAGTACAAGAAGACTGACTCTTCTTACTGTCTATGTTTTGAATCATTCCTGTGACACTAATTATAGATTCCGATGCTTCACTCCAGGTTTACTGTATCCCTTGGACCTTCTTATTGACGATGAAACACAGAAATTGCATCGGAATTAAATAGAAAAAGCACAATGATGACTTATGTACAAGAAGACTGACCCTTCCTACTGTCTATGCTTTGAACCATTCCTGTGACACTAGTTATAGATTCCGATGCTTCACTTCAGGTTTACTCTATCCCTTGGACCTTCTTGTTGACGATGAAACATTGAAATTGCATCGCAGTTAAATACAAAAGGCACAATGCCGACTTAAGTACAAGAGGACTGACTCTTCTTACTGACTATGTTTTGATTCATTCCTGTGACACTAGTTATAGATTCCAATGCTTCATTCCAGGTTTACTGTATCCATTGGACCTTCCTATTGACGATGAAACACAGAAATTGCAACGAAATTAAGTACAAAAGACACAATACCGACTTAAGTACAAGAAGACTGACTCTTCTTACTGACTATGTTTTGAACCATTCCTGTGACACTAGTTATAGATTCCGATGCTTCACTCCCGGTTTGCTGTATCCCTTGGACTTTCTTATTGACTATGAAACACAGAAATTGCGTTGGAATTAAATACAAATGACACAATGCCGACTTAAGTACAAGAAGACTGACTCTTCTTACTGATTATGTTTTGAACCATTCCTGTGACACTAGTTATAGATTCCGATGCTTCACTCCTGGTTCACTGTATCCCTTGGACCTCCATATTGACGATCAACTCAGAAATTGCATCGGAATTAAATACAAAAGGCACAATGCCGACATAAGTACAAGAAGACTGACTCTTCTTACTGTCTATGTTTTGAACCATTCCTGTGACACTAGTTATAGATTCCGATGCTTCACTCCAGGTTTACTGTATCCCTTGGACCTTCTTACTTACGATAAAACACAGAAATTGCATCGGAATTAAATGGAAAAGGCAAAATGCCGACTTAAGTACAAGAAGACTGACCCTTCTTACTGACTATGTTTTGAACCATACCTGTGACACTAGTTATGGATTCCGATGCTTCCCTTCAGGTTTACTGTATCCCTTGGACTTTCTTAATGACGATGAAGCACAGAAATTGAATCGGAATTAAATATAAAAGGCACAATGCCGACTTAAGTACAAGAAGACTGACTCTTCCTACCGTCTATGTTTTGAACCATCCCTGTGCCACTAGTTATAGATTCCGATGCTTCACTCCAGGTTTACTGTATCCCTCTGACCTTCTTATTGACGATGAAACACAGATATTGCATCGGAATTAACTAAAAAGGCACAATGCCGGCTTAAGTACAACAAAAATGACTCTTCCTACTGTCAATGTTGTGAACCATTCCTGTGACACTATTTATAGATTCCGATGCTTCACTCCAGGTTTACTGTATCCCTTGGACCTTCTTATTGACGATGAAACACAGAAATTGCATCGGAATTACATACAAAAGGCACAATGCCGACTTAAGTACAAGAAGTTTGACTCTTCTTACTGACTATGTTTGAAGCATTCCTGTGACACTAGTTATAGATTCCGATGCTTCACTTGAGGTTTACTGTATCCCTCTGACCTTCTTGTTGACGATGAAACACAGAAATTGCAACGGAATTAAATACAAAATGCACAATGCCGACTTAAGTACAAGAATACTGACTCTTCTCACTGTCTATGTTTTGAACCATCCCTGTGACACTTGTTATAGACTCCGATGCTTCACTCCAGGTTTACTGTGTCCCTTGGAACTTCTCATTGACGATGAAACACAGAAATTGCATAGGAATTAAATACAAAAGGCACAATGCCGACTTAAGTACACGAAGACTTACTCTTCCTTCTGACTATGTTTTGAACCTTTCCTGTGACACTAGTCACAGATTCCCATGCTTCACTTCAGGTTTACTGTATCCCTTGGACGTTCTTATTGACGATGAAACACAGAAATTGCATCGGAATTGAATACAAAAGGCACAATGCCGAATTAAGTAAAAGAAGACTGACTCTTCCTACTGTCTACGTTTTGAACCATTCCAGTGACACAAGTTATAGATTCCGATGCTTCACTCCAGGTTTACTGTATCCCTTGAACCTTCTTATTGACGATGAAACACAGAAATTGCATCGGAATTAAATAGAAAGAGCACAATGATGACTTAAGTACAAGAAGACTGACCCTTCCTACTGTCTATGCTTTGAACCATTCCTGTGACACTAGTTATAGATTCCGATGCTTCACTTCAGGTTTACTGTATCCCTTGGACCTTCTTGTTGACGATTAAACATTGAAATTGCATCGCAGTTAAATACAAAAGGCAAATTGCCGACTTAAGTACAAGAGGACTGACTCTTCTTACTGACTATGTTTTGATTCATTCCTGTGACATTAGTTATAGATTCCAATGCTTCACTCCAGGTTTACTGTATCCATTGGACCGTCCTATTGACGATGAAACACAGAAATTGCAACGAAATTAAGTACAAAAGGCACAATACCGACTTAAGTACAAGAAGGCTGACTCTTCTTACTGACTATGTTTTGAACCATTCCTGTGACACTAGTTATAGATTCCGATGCTTCACTCCCGGTTTACTGTATCCCTTGGACTTTCTTATTGACTATGAAACACAGAAATTGCGTTGGAATTAAATACAAATGCCACAATGCCGACTTAAGTACAAGAAGACTGACTCTTCTTACTGACTATGTTTTGAACCATTCCTGTGACACTAGTTATAGATTCCGATGCTTCACTCCTGGTTCACTGTATCCCTTGGACCTCCATATTGACGATCAAACACAGAAATTGCATCGGAATTAAATACAAAAGGCACAATGCCGACATAAGTACAAGAAGACTGACTTTTCTTACTGTCTATGTTTTGAACCATTCCTGTGACTCTAGTTATAGATTCCGATGCTTCACTCGAGGTTTACTGAATCCCTTGGACCTTCTTACTGACGATAAAACACAGAAATTGCATCGGAATTAAATAGAAAAGGCAAAATACCGACTTAAGTACAAGAAGATTGACCCTACTTACTGACTATGTTTTGAACTATACCTGTGACACTAGTTATAGATGCCGATGCTTCACTTCACTTTTACTGTATCCCTTGGACATTCTTATTGACGATGAAGCACAGAAATTGAATCGGAATTAAATATAAAAGGCACAATGCCGACTTAAGTACAAGATGACTGACTCTTCCTACTGTCTATGTTTTGAACCATCCCTGTGACACTAGTTATAGATTCCGATGCTTCACTCCAGGTTTACTGTATCCCTCTGACCTTCTTATTGACGATGAAACACAGAAATTGCATCGGAATTAATTGAAAAGGCACAATGCCGGCTTAAGTGCAACAAAAATGACTCTTCCTACTGTCTATGTTGTGAACCATTCCTGTGACACTAGTTATAGATTCCAGTGCTTCACTTGAGGTTTACTGTATCCCTCTGACCTTCTTTTTGACGATGAAACACAGAAATTGCAACGGAATTAAATACAAAATGCACAATGCAGACTTAAGTACAAGAATACTGACTCTTATTACTGTCTATGTTTTGAACCTTCCCTGTGACACTTGTTATAGACTCCGATGCTTCACTCCAGGTTTACTGTGTCCCTTGGACCTTCTCAGTGACGATGAAACACAGAAATTGCATAGGAATTAAATACAAAAGGCACAATGCCGACTTTAGTACAAGAAGACTGACTCTTCTAACTGACTATGTTTTGAACCATTCCTGTGACACTAGTTACAGATTCCGATGCTTCACTCCAGGTTTACTGTCTCCCACTTACCTTCTTATTGACGATGGAAATACAGAAATTGCATCGGATCTAAATACAAAAGTCACAATGCCGACTAAAGTACAAGAAGACTGACTCTTCTTTCTATCTATGATTTGAACCTTTCCTGTGACACTAGTTATAGATTCCCATGCTTCACTTCAGGTTTACTGGATCCCATAGACCTTCTTATTGACGACGAAACACAGAAATTGCATCGGAATTATATACAAAAGGCACAATGCAGACTTAAGTACAAGAAGACTGACTCTTCCTACTGTCTATGTTTTGAACCATTCCTGTGACACTACTTATAGAGTCCGATGCTTCACATTAGGTTTACTGTATCCCTCTGACCTTCTTATTGGCGATGAAACACAGAAACTGCATCGGAATTAAATACAAAAGGCACAATGCCGACATAAGTACAAGAAGACTGACTCTTCTTACTGTCTATGTTTTGAACCATTCCTGTGACACTAGTTATAGATCCCGATGCTTCACTCCAGGGTTACTGTATCCCTTGGACCTTCTTACTGACGATAAAACACAGAAATTGCATCGGTATTAAATAGAAAAGGCAAAATGCCGACATAAGTACAAGAAGACTGACCCTTCTTACTGACTATGTTTTGAACCATTCCTGTGACACTATTTATAGATTTCAATCCTTCACTTCAGGTTTACTGTATCCCTTGGACTTTCTTATTGACGATGAAGCACAGAAATTGAATCGGAATTAAATACAAAAGGCACAATGCCGATTTAAGTACAAGAAGACTGACTCTTCCTACTGTCTATGTTTTGAACCATTCCTGTGACACTAGTTACAGATTCCGATGCTTCACTCCCGGTTTGCTGTATCCCTTGGACTTTCTTATTGACTATGAAACACAGAAATTGCATTGGAATTAAATACAAATGACACAATGCCGACTTAAGTACAAGAAGACTGACTCTTCTTACTGATTATGTTTTGAACCATTCCTGTGACACTAGTTATAGATTCCGATGCTTCACTCCTGGTTCACTGTATCCCTTGGACCTCCATATTGACGATCAAACACAGAAATTGCATCGGAATTAAATACAAAAGGCACAATGCCGACATAAGTACAAGAAGACTGACTCTTCTTACTGTCTATGTTTTGAATCATTCCTGTGACACTAATTATAGATTCCGATGCTTCACTCCAGGTTTACTGTATCCCTTGGACCTTCTTATTGACGATGAAACACAGAAATTGCATCGGAATTAAATAGAAAAAGCACAATGATGACTTAAGTACAAGAAGACTGACCCTTCCTACTGTCTATGCTTTGAACCATTCCTGTGACACTAGTTATAGATTCCGATGCTTCACTTCAGGTTTACTCTATCCCTTGGACCTTCTTGTTGACGATGAAACATTGAAATTGCATCGCAGTTAAATACAAAAGGCACAATGCCGACTTAAGTACAAGAGGACTGACTCTTCTTACTGACTATGTTTTGATTCATTCCTGTGACATTAGTTATAGATTCCAATGCTTCACTCCAGGTTTACTGTATCCATTGGACCGTCCTATTGACGATGAAACACAGAAATTGCAACGAAATTAAGTACAAAAGGCACAATACCGACTTAAGTACAAGAAGGCTGACTCTTCTTACTGACTATGTTTTGAACCATTCCTGTGACACTTGTTATAGATTCCGATGCTTCACTCCCGGTTTACTGTATCCCTTGGACTTTCTTATTGACTATGAAACACAGAAATTGCGTTGGAATTAAATACAAATGACACAATGCCGACTTAAGTACAAGAAGACTGACTCTTCTTACTGACTATGTTTTGAACCATTCCTGTGACACTAGTTATAGATTCCGATGCTTCACTCCTGGTTCACTGTATCCCTTCGACCTCCATATTGACGATCAAACACAGAAATTGCATCGGAATTAAATACAAAAGGCACAATGCCGACATAAGTACAAGAAGACTGACTTTTCTTACTGTCTATGTTTTGAACCATTCCTGTGACACTAGTTATAGAATCCGATGCTTCACTCCAGGTTTACTGTATCCCTTGGACCTTCTTACTGACGATAAAACACAGAAATTGCATCGGAATTAAATAGAAAAGGCAAAATACCGACTTAAGTACAAGAAGATTGACCCTACTTACTAACTATGTTTTGAACTATACCTGTGACACTAGTTATAGATGCCGATGCTTCACTTCAGGTTTACTGTATCCCTTGGACATTCTTATTGACGATGAAGCACAGAAATTGAATCGGAATTAAATATAAAAGGCACAATGCCGACTTAAGTACAAGAAGACTGACTCTTCCTACTGTCTATGTTTTGAACCATCCCTGTGACACTAGTTATAGATTCCGATGCCTCACTCCAGGTTTACTGTATCCCTCTGACCTTCCTATTGACGATGAAACACAGAAATTGCATCGGAATTAATTGAAAAGGCACAATGCCGGCTTAAGTGCAACAAAAATGACTCTTCCTACTGTCTATGTTGTGAACCATTCCTGTGACACTAGTTATAGATTCCAGTGCTTCACTTGAGGTTTACTGTATCCCTCTGACCTTCTTGTTGACGATGAAACACAGAAATTGCAACGGAATTAAATACAAAATGCACAATGCCGACTTAAGTACAAGAATACTGACTCTTATTACTGTCTATGTTTTGAACCATCCCTGTGACACTTGTTATAGACTCCGATGCTTCACTCCAGGTTTACTGTGTCCCTTGGACCTTCTCAGTGACGATGAAACACAGAAATTGCATAGGAATTAAATACAAAAGGCACAATGCCGACTTTAGTACAAGAAGACTGACACTTCTAACTGACTATGTTTTGAACCATTCCTGTGACACTAGTTACAGATTCCGATGCTTCACTCCAGGTTTACTGTCTCCCACTTACCTTCTTATTGACGATGGAAATACAGAAATTGCATCGGATCTAAATACAAAAGTCACAATGCTGACTAAAGTACAAGAAGACTGACTCTTCTTTCTATCTATGATTTGAACCTTTCCTGTGACACTAGTTATAGATTCCCATGCTTCACTTCAGGTTTACTATATCCCATAGACCTTCTTATTGACGACGAAACACAGAAATTGCATCGGAATTATATACAAAAGGCACAATGCAGACTTAAGTACAAGAAGACTGACTCTTCCTACTGTCTATGTTTTGAACCATTCCTGTGACACTACTTATAGAGTCCGATGCTTCACATTAGGTTTACTGTATCCCTCTGACCTTCTTATTGACGATGAAACACAGAAACTGCATCGGAATTAAATACAAAAGGCACAATGCCGACATAAGTACAAGAAGACTGACACTTCTTACTGTCTATGTTTTGAACCATTCCTGTGACACTAGTTATAGATCCCGATGCTTCACTCCAGGTTTACTGTATCCCTTGGACCTTCTTACTGACGATAAAACACAGAAATTGCATCGGTATTAAATAGAAAAGGCAAAATGCCGACATAAGTACAAGAAGACTGACCCTTCTTACTGACTATGTTTTGAACCATTCCTGTGACACTATTTATAGATTTCAATGCTTCACTTAAGGTTTACTGTATCCCTTGGACTTTCTTATTGACGATGAAGCACAGAAATTGAATCGGAATTAAATACAAAAGGCACAATGCCGATTTAAGTACAAGAAGACTGACTCTTCCTACTGTCTATGTTTTGAACCATTCCTGTGACACTAGTTATAGATTCCGATGCTTCACTCCCGGTTTGCTGTATCCCTTGGACTTTCTTATTGACTATGAAACACAGAAATTGCATTGGAATTAAATACAAATGACACAATGCCGACTTAAGTACAAGAAGACTGACTCTTCTTACTGATTATGTTTTGAACCATTCCTGTGACACTAGTTATAGATTCCGATGCTTCACTCCTGGTTCACTGTATCCCTTGGACCTCCATATTGACGATCAAACACAGAAATTGCATCGGAATTAAATACAAAAGGCACAATGCCGACATAAGTACAAGAAGACTGACTCTTCTTACTGTCTATGTTTTGAATCATTCCTGTGACACTAATTATAGATTCCGATGCTTCACTCCAGGTTTACTGTATCCCTTGGACCTTCTTATTGACGATGAAACACAGAAATTGCATCGGAATTAGATAGAAAAAGCACAATGATGACTTATGTACAAGAAGACTGACCCTTCCTACTGTCTATGCTTTGAACCATTCCTGTGACACTAGTTATAGATTCCGATGCTTCACTTCAGGTTTACTCTATCCCTTGGACCTTCTTGTTGACGATGAAACATTGAAATTGCATCGCAGTTAAATACAAAAGGCACAATGCCGACTTAAGTACAAGAGGACTGACTCTTCTTACTGACTATGTTTTGATTCATTCCTGTGACACTAGTTATAGATTCCAATGCTTCATTCCAGGTTTACTGTATCCATTGGACCTTCCTATTGACGATGAAACACAGAAATTGCAACGAAATTAAGTACAAAAGACACAATACCGACTTAAGTACAAGAAGACTGACTCTTCTTACTGACTATGTTTTGAACCATTCCTGTGACACTAGTTATAGATTCCGATGCTTCACTCCCGGTTTGCTGTATCCCTTGGACTTTCTTATTGACTATGAAACACAGAAATTGCATTGGAATTAAATACAAATGACACAATGCCGACTTAAGTACAAGAAGACTGACTCTTCTTACTGATTATGTTTTGAACCATTCCTGTGACACTAGTTATAGATTCCGATGCTTCACTCCTGGTTCACTGTATCCCTTGGACCTCCATATTGACGATCAACTCAGAAATTGCATCGGAATTAAATACAAAAGGCACAATGCCGACATAAGTACAAGAAGACTGACTCTTCTTACTGTCTATGTTTTGAACCATTCCTGTGACACTAGTTATAGATTCCGATGCTTCACTCCAGGTTTACTGTATCCCTTGGACCTTCTTACTTACGATAAAACACAGAAATTGCATCGGAATTAAATGGAAAAGGCAAAATGCCGACTTAAGTACAAGAAGACTGACCCTTCTTACTGACTATGTTTTGAACCATACCTGTGACACTAGTTATGGATTCCGATGCTTCCCTTCAGGTTTACTGTATCCCTTGGACTTTCTTAATGACGATGAAGCACAGAAATTGAATCGGAATTAAATATAAAAGGCACAATGCCGACTTAAGTACAAGAAGACTGACTCTTCCTACCGTCTATGTTTTGAACCATCCCTGTGCCACTAGTTATAGATTCCGATGCTTCAATCCAGGTTTACTGTATCCCTCTGACCTTCTTATTGACGATGAAACACAGATATTGCATCGGAATTAACTAAAAAGGCACAATGCCGGCTTAAGTACAACAAAAATGACTCTTCCTACTGTCAATGTTGTGAACCATTCCTGTGACACTATTTATAGATTCCGATGCTTCACTCCAGGTTTACTGTATCCCTTGGACCTTCTTATTGACGATGAAACACAGAAATTGCATCGGAATTACATACAAAATGCACAATGCCGACTTAAGTACAAGAAGTTTGACTCTTCTTACTGACTATGTTTGAAGCATTCCTGTGACACTAGTTATAGATTCCGATGCTTCACTTGAGGTTTACTGTATCCCTCTGACCTTCTTGTTGACGATGAAACACAGAAATTGCAACGGAATTAAATACAAAATGCACAATGCCGACTTAAGTACAAGAATACTGACTCTTCTCACTGTCTATGTTTTGAACCATCCCTGTGACACTTGTTATAGACTCCGATGCTTCACTCCAGGTTTACTGTGTCCCTTGGACCTTCTCATTGACGATGAAACACAGAAATTGCATAGGAATTAAATACAAAAGGCACAATGCCGACTTAAGTACACGAAGACTTACTCTTCCTTCTGACTATGTTTTGAACCTTTCCTGTGACACTAGTCACAGATTCCCATGCTTCACTTCAGGTTTACTGTATCCCTTGGACGTTCTTATTGACGATGAAACACAGAAATTGCATCGGAATTAAATACAAAAGGCACAATGCCGAATTAAGTAAAAGAAGACTGACTCTTCCTACTGTCTACGTTTTGAACCATTCCAGTGACACAAGTTATAGATTCCGATGCTTCACTCCAGGTTTACTGTATCCCTTGAACCTTCTTATTGACGATGAAACACAGAAATTGCATCGGAATTAAATAGAAAAAGCACAATGATGACTTAAGTACAAGAAGACTGACCCTTCCTACTGTCTATGCTTTGAACCATTCCTGTGACACTAGTTATAGATTCCGATGCTTCACTTCAGGTTTACTGTATCCCTTGGACCTTCTTGTTGACGATGAAACATTAAAATTGCATCGCAGTTAAATACAAAAGGCACATTGCCGACTTAAGTACAAGAGGACTGACTCTTCTTACTGACTATGTTTTGATTCATTCCTGTGACATTAGTTATAGATTCCAATGCTTCACTCCAGGTTTACTGTATCCATTGGACCTTCCTATTGACGATGAAACACAGAAATTGCAACGAAATTAAGTACAAAAGGCACAATACCGACTTAAGTACAAGAAGGCTGACTCTTCTTACTGACTACGTTTTGAACCATTCCTGTGACACTAGTTATAGATTCCGATGCTTCACTCCCGGTTTACTGTATCCCTTGGACTTTCTTATTGACTATGAAACACAGAAATTGCGTTGGAATTAAATACAAATGACACAATGCCGACTTAAGTACAAGAAGACTGACTCTTCTTACTGACTATGTTTTGAACCATTCCTGTGACACTAGTTATAGATTCCGATGCTTCACTCCTGGTTCACTGTATCCCTTGGACCTCCATATTGACGATCAAACACAGAAATTGCATCGGAATTAAATACAAAAGGCACAATGCCGACATAAGTACAAGAAGACTGACTTTTCTTACTGTCTATGTTTTGAACCATTCCTGTGACACTAGTTATAGATTCCGATGCTTCACTCCAGGTTTACTGTATCCCTTGGACCTTCTTACTGACGATAAAACACAGAAATTGCATCGGAATTAAATAGAAAAGGCAAAATGCCGACTTAAGTACAAGAAGACTGACCCTACTTACTGACTATGTTTTGAACTATACCTGTGACACTAGTTATAGATGCCGATGCTTCACTTCAGGTTTACTGTATCCCTTGGACTTTCTTATTGACGATGGAGCACAGAAATTGAATCGGAATTAAATATAAAAGGCACAATGCCGACTTAAGTACAAGAAGACTGACTCTTCCTACTGTCTATGTTTTGAACCATCCCTGTGACTATAGTTATAGATTCCGATGCTTCACTCCAGCTTTACTGTATCCCTCTGACCTTCTTATTGACGATGACACACAGAAATTGCATCGGAATTAATTGAAAAGGCACAATGCCGGCTTAAGTGCAACAAAAATGACTCTTCCTACTGTCTATGTTGTGAACCATTCCTGTGACACTAGTTATAGATTCCAGTGCTTCACTTAAGGTTTACGGTATCCCTCCGACCTTCTTGTTGACGATGAAACACAGAAATTGCAACGGAATTAAATACAAAATGCACAATGCCGACTTAAGTACAAGAATACTGACTCTTATTACTGTCTATGTTTTGAACCATCCCTGTGACACTTGTTATAGACTCCGATGCTTCACTCCAGGTTTACTGTGTCCCTTGGACCTTCTCAGTGACGATGAAACACAGAAATTGCATAGGAATTAAATACAAAAGGCACAATGCCGACTTTAGTACAAGAAGACTGACTCTTCTAACTGACTATGTTTTGAACCATTCCTGTGACATTAGTTACAGATTCCGATGCTTCACTCCAGGTTTACTGTCTCCCACTTACCTTCTTATTGACGATGGAAATACAGAAATTGCATCGGATCTAAATACAAAAGTCACAATGCCGACTAAAGTACAAGAAGACTGACTCTTCTTTCTATCTATGATTTGAACCTTTCCTGTGACACTAGTTATAGATTCCCATGCTTCACTCCAGGTTTACTGTATCCCTTGGACCTTCTTATTGACGATCAAGCACAGAAATTGAATCGGAATTAAATACAAAAGGCACAATGCCGATTTAAGTACAAGAAGACTGACTCTTCCTACTGTCTATGCTTTGAACCATTCCTGTGACAGTAGTTATAGATTCCGATGCTTCACTTCAGATTTACTCTATCCCTTGGACCTTCTTGTTGACGATGAAACATTGAAATTGCATCGCAGTTAAATACAAAAGGCACAATGCCGACTTAAGTACAAGAGGACTGACTCTTCTTACTGACTATGTTTTGATTCATTCCTGTGAGACTAGTTATAGATTCCAATGCTTCATTCCAGGTTTACTGTATCCATTGGACCTTCCTATTGACGATGAAACACAGAAATTGCAACGAAATTAAGTACAAAAGGCACAATACCGACTTAAGTACAAGAAGACTCACTCTTCTTACTGACTATGTTTTGAACCATTCCTGTGACACTAGTTATAGATTGCGATGCTTCACTCCCGGTTTGCTGTATCCCTTGGACTTTCTTATTGACTATGATACACAGAAATTGCATTGGAATTAAATACAAATGACACAATGCCGACTTAAGTACAAGAAGACTGACTCTTCTTACTGATTATGTTTTGAACCATTCCTGTGACACTAGTTATAGATTCCGATGCTTCACTCCTGGTTCACTGTATCTCTTGGACCTCCATATTGACGATCAACACAGAAATTGCATCGGAATGAAATACAAAAGGCACAATGCCGACATAAGTACAAGAAGACTGACTCTTCTTACTGTCTATGTTTTGAACCATTCCTGTGACACTAGTTATAGATTCCGATGCTTCACTCCAGGTTTACTGTATTCCTTGGACCTTCTTACTTACGATAAAACACAGAAATTGCATCGGAATTAAATAGAAAAGGCACAATGCCGACTTAAGTACAAGAAAACTGACTCTTCCTACTGTCTATGTTTTGAACCATCCCTGTGCCACTAGTTATAGATTCTGATGCTTCACTCCAGGTTTACTGTATCCCTCTGACCTTCTTATTGACGATGAAACACAGATATTGCATCGGAATTAACTAAAAAGGCACAATGCCGGCTTAAGTACAACAAAAATGACTCTTCCTACTGTCTATGTTGGGAACCATTCCTGTGACACTAGTTATAGATTCCGATGCTTCACTCCAGGTTTACTGTGTCCCTTGGACCTTCTCATTGACGATGAAACACAGAAATTGCATAGGAATTAAAGACAAAAGGCACAATGCCGACTTTAGTACAAGAAGACTGACTCTTCTAACTGACTATGTTTTGAACCATGCCTGTGACACTAGTTATAGATTCCGATGTTTCGCTTCAGATTTACTGTATCCCTCTGACGTTCTTATTGACGATGATACACAGAAATTGCGACGGAATTAAATACAAAGGGCACAATGCCGAATTAAGTACAAGAAGACTGACTCTTCTTACTGTCTATGTCTTGAACCAATCCTGTAACAGTAGTAGTAGATTCCGATGATTCACTCTAGGTTTACTGTATCCCTTTGACCTTCTTATTGACGATGAAACACAGAAATTCCATTGGAATTAAATAAAAAAGGCACAATGCCGACTTAAGCACAAGAAGACTGAACCTACTTACTGTCTATGTTTTGAACCATTCCTGTGACACTAGTTACAGATTCCGATGCTTCACTCCAGGTTTACTGTCTCCCTCTTACCTTCTTATTGACGATGGAACACAGAAATTGCATCGGAATTAAATACAAAAGTCACAATGCCGACTAAAGTACAAGAAGACTGACTCTTCTTTCTAACTATGATTTGAAATTTTCCTGTGACACTAGCTATAGATTCCCATGCTTCACTTCAGTTTACAGGATCCCTTGGACCTTCTTATTGACGATGAAACACAGAAATTGCATCGGAATTATATACAAAAGGCACAATGCAGACTTTAGTACTAGAAGACTGACCCTTCTTACTGACTATGTTTTGAACCATTCCTGTGACACTATTTATAGATTCCGATGCTTCACATTAGGTTTACTGTATCCCTCTGATCTTCTTATTGACGATGAAACACAGAAACTGCATCGGAATTAAATACAAAAGGCACAATGCCGACATAAGTACAAGAAGACTGACTCTTCTTACTGTCTATGTTTTAAACCATTCCTGTGACACTAGTTATAGATTCCGATGCTTCACTCCAGGTTTACTGTATCCCTTGTACCTTCTTACTGACGATAAAACACAGAAATTGCATCGGAATTAAATAGAAAAAGCACAATGCCGACTTAAGTACAAGAAGACTGACCCTTCTTACTGACTATGTTTTGAACCATTCCTATGACATTATTTATAGATTCCGATGCTTCACTTCAGGGTTACTGTATCCCTTGTACCTTCTTACTGACGATAAAACACAGAAATTGCATCGGAATTAAATAGAAAAAGCACAATGCCGACTTAAGTACAAGAAGACTGACCCTTCTTACTGACTATGTTTTGAACCATTCCTATGACATTATTTATAGATTCCGATGCTTCACTTCAGGGTTACTGTATCCCTTGGACTTTCTTATTGACGATGAAGCACAGAAATTGCATCGGAATTAAATATAAAAGGCAAAATGCCGACTTAAGTACAAGAAGTTTGACTCTTCTTACTGACTATGTTTTGAACCATTCCTGTGACACTAGTTATAGATTCCGATGCCTCACTTGAGGTTTACTGTATCCCTCTAACCTTCTTGTTGACGATGAAACATAGAAATTGCAACGGAATTAAATACAAAAGGCACAATGCCGACATAAGTACAAGAATACTGACTCTTCTTACTGTCTATGTTTTGAACCATCCCTGTGACACTTGTTATAGACTCCGATGCTTCACTCCAGGTTTACTGTATCCCTTGGACCTTCCCATTGACGATGAAACACAGAAATTGCATAGGAATTGAATACAAAAGGCACAATGCCGACTTTAGTACAAGAAGACTGACTCTTCTAACTGACTATGTTTTGAACCATTCCTGTGACACTAGTTACAGATTCCGATGCTTCGCTTCAGATTTACTGCATCCCTCTGACGCTCTTATTGACGATGAAACACAGAAATTGCGTCGGAATTAAATTCAAAAGGCACAATGCCGAATGAAGTACAAGAAGACTGACTCTTCTTACTGTCTATGTCTTGAACCAATCCTGTAACAGTACTAATAGATTCCGATGATTCACTCTAGGTTTACTGTATCCCTTGGACCTTCGTATTGACGATGAAACACAGAAATTGCATTGGAATTAAATACAAAAGGCACTATGCCGACTTAAGCACAAGAAGACTGACTCATCTTACTGTCTATGTGTTGAACGATTCCTGTGACACTAGTTACAGACTCCGATGCTTCACTACAGGTTTACTGTATCCCTCTGACCTTCTTATTGACGATGGGACACAGAAATTGCATCTGATTTAAACACAAAAGTCACAATGCCGACTAAAGTACAGGAAGACTGACTCTTCTTTCTGACTATGTTTTGAACCTTTCCTGTGACACTAGTTATAGATTCCCATGCTTCACTTCAGGTTTACTGGATCCCTTGGACCTTCTTATTGACGATGAAACACAGAAATTGCATCGGAATTATATACAAAAGGCACAATGCCGACTTAAGTACAAGAAGACTGACTCTTCCTACTGTCTATGCTTTGAACCATTCCTGTGACACTAGTTATAGATTCCGATGCTTCACATTAGGTTTACTGTATCCCTCTGACCTTCTTATTGACGATGAAACACAGATATTGCATCGGAATTTAATACAAAAGTCGCAATGCCGACTTAAGTACAAGAAGTCTGACTCTTCGTTCTGACTATGTTTTGAACCTTTCCTATGACACTAGTTATAGATTCCCATGCTTCACTTCAGGTTTACTGTATCCCTTGGACCTTCCTATTGACGATGAAACACAGAAATTGCATCGGAATTAAATACAAAAGGCACAATGCCGACTTAGGTTCAAGAAGACTGACTCTTCTTACTGTTTATGTTTAAACCATTCCTGTGACACCAGTTATAGATTTCGATGATTCCGTTCAGGTTCACTGTATCCCTTGGACCTTCTTGTTGACGAAGAAACATTGAAATTGCATCGGAATTAAATACAATAGACACATTGCCGACTTAAGTACAATAAGACTGACTCCTCTTACTGACTATGTTTTGATTCATTCATGTGACACTAGTTATAGATTCCGATGCTTCACTCCAGGTTTACTGTATCCCTTGGAGCTTCTTATTGACGATGAAACACAGAAATTGCATCGGAATTAAATACAAAAGGCACAATGCCGAATTAAGTACAAGAAGACTGACTCTTCTTACTGACCATGATTTGAACCATTCCTGTGACACTAGTTATAGATTCCGATGCTTCACTCCCGGTTTACTGTATCCCTTGGACCGTCTTATTGGCGATTAAACACAGAAATTGCGTCGGAATTAAATACAAAAGACACAATGCCAACTTAAGTACAAGAAGACTGACTCTCCTTACCGACTATGTTTTGAACCATTGATGTGACACTAGTTATAGATTCCGATGCTTCACTTAAGGTTTACTGTATCCCTTGGACCTCTTTATTGTCGATGAAACACAGAAATTGCATCGGAATTAAATACAAAAGGCACAATGCCGACTTAGGTTCAAGAAGACTGACTCTTCTTACTGTTTATGTTTAAACCATTCCTGTGACACCAGTTATAGATTTCGATGATTCCGTTCAGGTTCACTGTATCCCTTGGACCTTCTTGTTGACGAAGAAACATTGAAATTGCATCGGAATTAAATACAATAGACACATTGCCGACTTAAGTACAATAAGACTGACTCCTCTTACTGACTATGTTTTGATTCATTCATGTGACACTAGTTATAGATTCCGATGCTTCACTCCAGGTTTACTGTATCCCTTGGAGCTTCTTATTGACGATGAAACACAGAAATTGCATCGGAATTAAATACAAAAGGCACAATGCCGAATTAAGTACAAGAAGACTGACTCTTCTTACTGACCATGATTTGAACCATTCCTGTGACACTAGTTATAGATTCCGATGCTTCACTCCCGGTTTACTGTATCCCTTGGACCGTCTTATTGGCGATTAAACACAGAAATTGCGTCGGAATTAAATACAAAAGACACAATGCCAACTTAAGTACAAGAAGACTGACTCTCCTTACCGACTATGTTTTGAACCATTGATGTGACACTAGTTATAGATTCCGATGCTTCACTTAAGGTTTACTGTATCCCTTGGACCTCTTTATTGTCGATGAAACACAGAAATTGCATCGGAATTAAATACAAAAGGCACAATGCCGACTTAAGTACAAGAAGACTGACTCTTATTACTTTCTATGTTTTGAACCATTCCTGTGACACTAGTTATGGATTCCGATGCTCCACTCCATGTTTACTGTATCCCTTGGACCTTCCCATTGACGATGAAACACAGAAATTGCATCGGAATTAATTACAAAAGGCACAATGCCGACATATGTACAAGAACACTGCCTCTTCTTACTGACTATGTTTTGAACCATTCCTGTGACACTAGTTATAGATTCCGATGCTTCACTTGAGGTTTACTGTATCCCTCTGACCTTCTTATTGACGATGAAACACAGAAATTTCATCGGAATTAAATACAAAATGCACAATGCCGAATTAAGTACAAGAAGACTGACTCTTCTTACTGTCTATGTTTTGAACCAATCATGTGACACTAGTTATAGATTCCGATGCTTCATTCCAGGTTTACTGTATCCCTTGGACCTTCTTATTGACGATGAAACACAGAAATTGCATCAGAAATAAATACAAAAGGCACATTGCCGACTTAAGTACAAGAAGACTGACTCTTCTTACTGACTATGTTTTCAACCATTCATGTGACACTAGTTATAGATTCCGATGCTTCACTTCAGGTTTACTGTATCCCTTGGACCTTCTTATGGACGATGAAACACAGAAATAGCATCGGAATTAAATACGAAAGGCACAATGCCGACTTAAGTACAAGAAGACTGACTCATCTTACTGACTACGTTTTGAACCATTCCTGCACCACTAGTTACTGATTCTGATGCTTCACTTCAGGTTTACTGTATCCCTTGGACCTTCTTATTGACGATGAAACACGGAAATTGCATCGGAATTAAATACAAAAAGCACAATGCAGACATAAGTACAAGAACACTGACTCTTCTTAGTGACTATGTTTTGAACCATTCCTGTGACACTAGTTATAGATTCCGATGCTTCACTTCTGATTTACTGTATCCCTCTGACCTTCCTATTGACGATGAAACACAGAAATTGCATTAGAATTACATACTAAAGGCACAATGCCGAATTAAGTACAAGAAGACTGATTCATCTTACTGTCGATGTTTTGAACCATTCCTGTGACACTAGTTATAGATTCCGATGCTTCACTCCAGGTTTACAGTATCCCTCGGACCTTCGTATTGACGATGACACACAGAAATTGCATCGGGATTAAATTAAAATGGCACAATGCCGACTTAAGTACAAGAAGATTGACTCTTTTTACTGTCTATGTTTTGAACCATTCCTGTGACACTAGTTATAGATTCCAACGCTTCACTTCAGGTTTACTATATACCTTGGACCTACTTATTTACCATGAAATACAGAAATTGCATTGGCAATAAATAGAAAAGGCACAACGCCGGCTTAAGTACAAGAACACTGACTCTTCCTACTGTCTATGTTTTGGAACCATTCCTGTGACACTAGTTATAGATTGCGATGCTTCACTTCAGATTTACTGTATTCCTCTGACGTTCTTATTGACGATGAAACACAGAAATTGCGTCGGAATTACATACAAAAGGCACAATGCCGAATTAAGTACAAGAAGACTGACTCTTCTTACTGTCTATGTTTGAACCATTCCTGTGACACTAGTAATAGATTCCGATGCTTCACTCTAGGTTTACTGTATCCCTTGGACCTTCTTATTGACGACGAAACACAGAGATTGCATCGGAATTAAATAAAAAAGGCACAATGCCGACTTAAGTACAAGAAGACTGACTCATCTTACTGTCTATGTTTTAAACCATTCATGTGACACTAGTTACAGATTCCGATGCTTCACTCCCGTTTTTCTGTATCCCTTGGACCTTCTTATTGACGATGAAACACAGAAATTGCATCGGAATTAAATACAAAAGGCACAATGCTGACTTAAGTACAAGAAGACTGACTCCTCTTACTGACTATGATTTGAACCATTCCTGTGAAACTAATTATAGATTCCGATGCTTCACTTTATGTTTACTGTATCCCTTGGACCTTCTTATTGACGATGAAACACAGCAATTGCATCGGAATTTAATAGAGAAGGCACAATGCCGACTTAAGTACAAGAAGACTCACTCTTCCTACTTTCTATGTTTTGTACAATTCCTGTGACACTAGTTGTAGATTTCGATGCTTCTCTTCAGGTTTACTGTATCCCTTGGAACTTCTTATTGACGATGAAACACAGAAATTAGATCGGAATGAAATACTAAAGGCACAATGCCGACTTAAGAACAATAAGACTGACTCTTCCTACTGTCTATGCTTTGGACCATTCCTGCGACACTAGTCATAGATTCCGATGCTTCACTTGAGTTTTACTGTATCCCTCTGACCTTCTTATTGACGATGAAACACAGCAATTTCATCGGAATTAAATACATAATGCACAATGCCGAATTAAGTACAAGAAGACTGACTCTTCTTACTGTCTATGTTTCGAACCAATCATGTGACACCAGTTATAGATTGCGACGCTTCATTCCAGGTTTACTGTATCCCTTGGACCTTCTTATTGACGATGAAACACAGAAATTGCATCGGAACTAAATACAAAAGGCACAATGCCGACTTACGTACAAGAAGACTGACTCTTCTTACTGACTATGTTTTGAACCATTCATGTGACACTAGTTATAGATTACGGTGCTTCACTTCAGGTTTACTGTATCCCTTGGACCTTCTTATTGACGATGAAACACAGAAATAGCATCGGAATTAAATGCGAAAGGCACAATGCCGACTTAAGTACAAGAAGACTGACTCTTCTTACTATCTATGTTTTGAACCATTCCTGTACCACTACTTACAGATTCTGATGCTTCACTTCACGTCTACTGTATACCTCTGACCTTCTTATTGACGATGAAACACAGAAATTGCATCGGAATTAAATACAAAAGGCACAATGCCGACTTAAGTACAAGAAGACTGACTCTTCTTACTGACTATGCTTTGAACCATTCCTGTGACACTAGTTATAGACTCTGATGCTTCACTTCAGGTTTACTGTATCCTTTCGACCTTCTTATTGGAGATGAAACACAGAAATTGCATCGGAATTAAATACAAAAGCCACAATGCCGACTTAAGTGCATGAATACTGACTCTTCTTACTGTCTATGTTTTGAACCATCCCTGTGACACTTGTTATTGATTCCGAAGCTGCACTCCAGGTTTACTGTATACCTTGGACCTTCCTATTGATGATGATACACAGAAATTGCATCGGAATTAAATACAAAAGGCACAATGCCGACTTTAGTACAAGAAGACTGACTCTTCTTACTGACTATGTTTTGAACCATTCCTGTGACACTAGTTATAGATTGCGATGCTTCACTTCAGATTTACTGTATTCCTCTGACGTTCTTATTGACGATGAAACACAGAAATTGCGTCGGAATTAAATACAAAAGGCACAATGACGAATTAAGTACAAGAAGACTGACTCTTCTTACTCTCTATGTTCGAACCATTCCTGTGACACTAGTTATAGATTCCGATGCTTCACTTCAGGTTTACTGTATCCATCTTACTTTCTTATTGACGATGAAACACAGAAATTGCATCGGAATTAAATACAAAAGGCACAATGCCGTCTTAAGTACAAGAAGACTGACTCTTCATACTGTCTATGATTTGAACCATTCCTGTGACACTAGTTATAGATTCCGATGCTTCACTCCCGGTTTACTGTATCAATTGGACCTTCTTGTTGACGATGAAACACAGAAATTGCATCGGAATTAAACACAAAATGCACAATGCCGACTTAAGTACAAGAAGACTGACTCTTCTTAATGACTATGCTTTGAACCATTCCTGTGACACTAGTTATAGATACCGGTGCTTCACTTCTGGTTTACTGTATCCCTTGGACCTTCTTGTTGACGATGAAACACGGAAATTGCATCGGAATTAAATACAAAATGCACAATGCCGACTTAAGTACAAGAAGACTGACTCTTCCTACTGTCTATGTTTTGAACCATTCCTGTGACACTAGTTATAGATTCCGATGCTTCACGCCCGGTTTACTGTATCAATTGGACCTTCTTGTTGACGATGAAACACAGAAATTGCATCGGAATTAAATACAAAATGCACAATGCCGACTTCAGTACGAGAAGACTGACTCTTCTTACTTACTATGCGTTGAACCATTCCTGTGACACTAGTTATAGATACCGGTGCTTCACTTCAGGTTTACTGTATTCCTTGGACCTTCTTATTGACGAGGAAACACAGAAATTGCATCGGAATTAAATACAAAAGGCACAATGCCGACTTAAGTACAAGACGACTGACTCATCTTACTGACTGTGTTTTGAATAATTCCTGTGACACTAGTTATAGATTCCGATGCTTCACTTCACGTTTACTCTATCCCTCTGACCTTCTTATTGACGATGAAACATAGAAATTGCATCGGAATTAAATACAAAAGGCACAATGCCGAATCAAGTACAAGAAGACTGACACTTCTTACTGTCGATGTTTCGAAACATTCCTGTGACAGTGGTTATAGATTCCGATGCTTCACTCCAGGTTTACTGTATCCCTTGGACCTTCTTATTGACGATGAAACACAGAAATTGCATCGGAATTAAATAAAAAAGGCACAATGCCGACTTAACTACAAGAAGACTGACCATACTTACTGTCTATGTTTTGAACCATTCCTGTGTCACTAGTTATAGATTGCGATGCTTCACTCCAGGTTTACTATATCCCTTCGACCTTCTTACTGACGATAAAACTCAGAAATTGCATCGGAATTAAATAGAAAAGGCAAAAGCCGACTTAAGTACAAGAAGTCTGACCCTTCTTACTGACTATGTTTTGAACCATTCCTGTGACACTAGTTATAGATTCCGATGCTTCGCTCCAGGTTTACTGTATCCCTTGGACCTTCTTATTGACGATGAAACACAGAAATTGCATCGGAATTAAATACAAAAGGCACAATGCCGACTTAAGTACAAGAAGACTGACTCTTCCCACTGTCTATGCTTTGAACCATTCCTGGTACACTAGTTATAGATTAGGATGCTTCAGTTCAGGTTTTCTGTGTCCCTTGGACATTCTTATTGACGATGAAACACAGAAATTGCATCGGAATTAAGTACAAAAGGCACAATGCCGACTTATGTACAAGAAGACTGACTCTTCTTACTGAATATGTTTTGAACCAATCCTGTGACTCTAGGTAGAGACTCTGATGCTTCACGTCAGGTTTACTGTATCCTTTGGACGTTCTTATTGAAGATGAAACACAGAAATTACATCGGAATTAAAACCAAAAGGCACAATGCCGACATAAGTACAAGAGTACTGACTATTCTTACTGTCTATGTTTTGAACCATCCCTGTGACACTAGTTATAGATTCCGATGCTTCACTCCAGGTTTACTGTATCCCTTGGACCTTCTTATTGACGATGAAACACAGAAATTGCATCGGAATTAAATACAAAATGCACAATGGCGACTTAAGTACAAGAAGACTGACTCTTCTTACTGACTATGATTTGAACCATTCCTGCGACACAAGTTATAGATTCTGATGCTTCACTTCAGGTTTACTGCATCACTTAGAATTTCTTATTGACGATGAAACACAGAAATTTCATCGGAATTAAATAAAAAAGTCACAATTCGACTTAAGTACAAGAAGACTGACTCATCCTACTGCCTATGTTTTGAACCATTCCTGTGACACTAGTTATAGATTCCGATGCTTCACTTCAGGTTTACTGTATCCTTCTGACCCACTTATTAATGATGAAACACAGGAATTGCATCGGAATTAAATACAAAACGCACAATGCCGACTTAAGTACAAGAAAAACTGACTCTTCCCACTATCTATGTTTTGAACCATTTCTGTGACACTAGTTATAGATTCCGATGCTTCACTTCAGGTTTACTGTATCCCTTGGACCTTCTTATTGACGATGAAACACAGAAATTGCATCGGAATTAATTACAAAAGGCGAAATGCCAACTTCAGTACAAGAAGACTGACTTTTCTTACTGACTATGTTTTGAACCATTCCTGTGACACTAGTAAAAGATTCCGATGCTTCACTCTAGGTTTACTGTATCCCTTGGACCTTCTCATTGACGATGAAACACAGAAATTGCAACGGAAATAAATAAAAAATTGGCAATGCCGACTTAAGTACGAGAAGACTGACTCTTCTTCTGTCTATGTTTACAAACCTTTCCTGTGACACTAGTTATAAATTTCGATGCTTCACTTGAGGTTTACTGTATCCCTTGGACCTTCTTATTGACGATGAAACACAGATATTGCAACGGAATTAAATAAAAAATGGGCAATGCCGACTTAAGTACGAGAAGACTGACTCTTCTTCTGTCTATGTTTTGAACCTTTCCTGTGACACTAGTTATAAATTTCGATGCTTCACTTCAGGTTTACCGTATCCCTTGGACCTTCTTATTGACGATGAAACACAGAAATTGCATCGGAATTAAATACAAAAGGCACAATGCTGACTTAAGTGATAGAAGACTGACTCTTCCTACTGTCTATGATTTGAACCATTTCTGTGACACTAGTTTTAGATTCCGATGCTTCACTTCAGGTTTACTGTATCCCTCTGACCTTTCTATTGACAATGAAACACAGAAATTGAATCGGAATAAAATGCAAAATGCACAATGCCGACTTAAGTACAATAAGACTGACTCTTCCTACAGTCTATGTTTTGAACCTTTCCTGAGACACTAGTTATAGATTCCGATGCTTCACTTCAGGTTTACTGTATCCATCTTACTTTCTTATTGACGATGAAACACAGAAATTGCATCGGAATTAAATACAAAAGGCACAATGCCGTCTTAAGGACAAGAAGACTGACTCTTCGTACTGTCTATGATTTGAACCATTCCTGTGACACTAGTTATAGATTCCGATGCTTCACTCCCGGTTTACTGTATCAATTGGACCTTCTTGTTGACGATGAAACACAGAAATTGCATCGGAATTAAATACAAAATGCACAATGCCGACTTAAGTACAAGAAGACTGACTCTTCTTACTGACTGTGTTTTGAACCATTCCTGTGACACTAGTTATAGATTCCGATGCTTCACTTCAGGTTTACTCTATCCCTCTGACCTTCTTATTGACGATGAAACATAGAAATTGCATCGGAATTAAATACAAAAGGCACAATGCCGAATCAAGTACAAGAAGACTGACTCTTCTTACTGTCGATGTTTTGAACCATTCCTGTGACAGTAGTTATAGATTCCGATGCTTCACTCCAGGTTTACTGTATCCCTTGGACCTTCTTATTGACGATGAAACACAGAAATTGCATCGGAATTAAATAAAAAAGGCACAATGCCGACTTAAGTACAAGAAGACAGACCATACTTACTGTCTATGTTTTGAACCATTCCTGTGACACTAGTTATAGATTGCGATGCTTCGCTCCAGGTTTACTATATCCCTTCGACCTTCTTACTGGCGATAAAACTCAGAAATTGCATCGGAATTAAATAGAAAAGGCAAAAGCCGACTTAAGTACAAGAAGACTGACCCTTCTTACTGACTATGTTTTGAACTATTCCTGTGACACTAGTTATAGATTCCGATGCTTCGCTCCAGGTTTACTGTATCCCTTGGACCTTCTTATTGACGATGAAACACAGAAATTGCATCGGAATTAAATACGAAAGGCACAATGCCGACTTAAGTACAAGAAGACTGACTCTTCCCACTGTCTATGCTTTGAACCATTCCTGGTACACTAGTTATAGATTAGGATGCTTCAGTTCAGGTTTTCTGTGTCCCTTGGACATTCTTATTGACGATGAAACACAGAAATTGCATCGGAAATAAATACAAAAGGCACAATGCCGACTTATGTACAAGAAGACTGACTCTTGTTAGTGACTATGATTTGAACCAATCCTGTGACTCTAGTTAGGGACTCTGATGCTTCACGTCAGGTTTACTGTATCCCTTGGACGTTCTTATTGAAGATGAAACACAGAAATTACATCGGAATTAAATCCAAAAGGCACAATGCCGACATAAGTACAAGAGTACTGACTATTCTTACTGTCTATGTTTTGAACCATCCCTGTGACACTAGTTATAGATTCCGATGCTTCACTCCAGGTTTACTGTATCCCTTGGACCTTCTTATTGACGATGAAACACAGAAATTGCATCGGAATTAAATACAAAATGCACAATGGCGACTTAAGTACAAGAAGACTGACTCTTCTTACTGACTATGATTTGAACCATTCCTGCGACACAAGTTATAGATTCTGGTGCTTCACTTCAGGTTTACTGTATCACTTAGAATTTCTTATTGACGATGAAACACAGAAATTCCATCGGAATTAAATAGAAAAGTCACAATTCGACTTAAGTACAAGAAGACTGACTCTTCTTACTGACTATGATTTGAACCATTCCTGTGACACTAGTTATAGATTCTGATGCTTCACTCCAGGTTTGCTATATACCTTGGACCTTCTTACTTATGATGAAATACAGAATTTGCATCGGAATTAAATAGAAAAGGCACAATGCCGACTTAAGTACAAGAAGACTGACTCTTCCTACTGTCTATGTTTTGAACCATTCCTGTGACACTAGTTATAGATTCCGATGCTTCACTTCAGGTTTACTGTATCCATCTTACTTTCATATTGACGATGAAACACAGAAATTGCATCGGAATTAAATACAAAAGGCACAATGCCGACTTAAGTACAAGAAGACTGACTCTTCCTACTGTCTATGATTTGAACCATTCCTGTGACACTAGTTATAGATTCCGATGCTTCACTCCCGGTTTACTATATCCCTTGGACCTTCTTATTGACGATGAAACACAGAAATGGCATCGGAAGTAAATGGAAAAGGCACAATGCAGACATAAGTACAAGAAGACTGACTCTTCCTTCTGTCTATGTTTTGAACCATTCCTGTGACACTAGTTATAGATTCCGATGCTTCACTTCTGGTTTACTGTATCCCTTGGACCTTCTTGTTGGCGACGAAACACAGAAATTGCATCGGAATTAAATAGAAAAGGCACATTGCCGACTTAAGTACAAAATGACTGACTCTTCTTACGGACTATGTTTTGAACATTTCCTGTGAGACCAGTTTTAGATTCCGATGCTTCACTATATGTTTACTGTATCCCTTGGACCTTCTTATTGACGATGAAACACAGAAATTGCATCGGAATTAAATAAAAATGGCACAATGCCGAATTAAGTACAAGAAAACCGACTCTGCTTACTGTCTATGTTTTGAACCATTCCTGTGACACTAGTTATTGATTCCGATGCTTCACTTCATGTTTACTGAATTTCTCTGACCTTCTTATTGACGATGAAACACAGAAATTGCTACGGAATTAAATACAAAGGGCACAAATCCGACTTGAGTACAAGAAGACTGACTCTTCTTACTGTCTATGTTTGAACCATTCCTGTGACTCTAGTCATAGATTCCGATACTTCACTCCAGGTTTACTGTATCCCTTGGACCTTCTTATTGACGATGAAACACAGAAATTGCATCGGGATTAAATACAAAAGGCACAATGCCGACTTAAGTACAAAACGACTGACTCTTCCTACTCTCTATGTTTTAGCCATTCCTGTGACACTAGTTATAGATTCCGATGCCTCACTTCAGGTTTACTGTATCCCTCTGACGTTCTTATTGACGATGAAACACAGAAATTGCATCTTAATTAAATACAAAGGGCACAATGCCGACTCAAATACGTGATGACTGACTCTTCTTACTCTCTATGTTTTGAACCGTTCCTGTGAGACCGGTTTTAGATTCCGATGCTTCACTTCAGGTTTACTGTATCCCTTGGACCTTCTTATTGACGACGAAACACAGAAATTGCATCGGAATTAAATAGAAAAGGCACAATGCCGACATAAGCACAAGAAGACTGACTCTTCTTACTGACTATGATTTGAACATTTTCAGTGAGACCAGGTTTAGATTCCGATGCTTCACTATATGTTTACTGTATCCCTTGGGCCTTCTTGTTGACGATGAAACACAGAAATTGCATCGGAATTAAATACAAAAGGCACAATGCCGACTTAAGTACAAAAAGACTGACTCTTCTTGCTGTGTATGCTTTGAACCATTCCTGTGACACTAGTTATAGATTCCGATGCTTCACTTCAGGTTTACTGTATCCCTCTGACCTTCTTATTGACGATGAAGCACAGTAATTGCATCGGAATTAAATACAAATGGCACAATGCCGACTCATGTCCAAGAAGACTGACTCTTCTTGCTGTCTATGTTTTGAACCTTTCCTGTGACACTAGATATAGATTCCGATGCTTCACTTCAGGTTTACTGTATCCCTCTGACCTTCTTATTGACGACGAAACACAGAAATTGCATTTGAAGTAAATAGAAAAGGCTCGATGCCGACTTAAGTACAAGAAGACTGAATCTTCCTACTGTCTATGTTTTTAACCATTCCTGTGACACTAGTTATAGATTCCGATCCTTCACTACAGGTTTACTGTATTCCTCTGACTTTCTTATTGACAATGATACACAGAAATTGCATCGGAATTAAATACAAACGGCACAATGCTGACTTAAGTACAAGAAGACTGACTCTTCTTACTGACTGTGTTGTGAACATTTCCTGTGAGACCAGTTCTAGATTCCGATGCTTCACTATATGTTTACTGTATCCCTTGGACCTTCTCATTGACGATGAAACACAGAAATTGCATCGGAATTAAATACAAAAGGCACAATGCCGACTTAAGTACAAAAAGACTGACTCTTCTTGCTGTGTATGCTTTGAACCATTCCTGTGACACTAGTTATAGATTCCGATGCTTCACTTCAGGTTTACTGTATCCCTTGGACCTTCTTATTGACGATGAAACACAGAAATTGCATCGGAATTAAATAGAAAAGGCACAATGCCGACATAAGCACAAGAAGACTGACTCTTCTTACTGACTATGATTTGAACATTTTCAGTGAGACCAGGTTTAGATTCCGATGCTTCACTATATGTTTACTGTATCCCTTGGGCCTTCTTGTTGACGATGAAACACAGAAATTGCATCGGAATTAAATACAAAAGGCACAATGCCGACTTAGGTACAAAAAGACTGACTCTTCTTGCTGTGTATGCTTTGAACCATTCCTGTGACACTAGTTACAGATTCCGATGCTTCACTTCAGGTTTACTGTATCCCTCTGACCTTCTTATTGACGATGAAGCACAGTAATTGCATCGGAATTAAATACAAATGGCACAATGCCGACTCATGTCCAAGAAGACTGACTCTTCTTGCTGTCTATGTTTTGAACCTTTCCTGTGACACTAGATATAGATTCCGATGCTTCACTTCAGGTTTACTGTATCCCTCTGACCTTCTTATTGACGACGAAACACAGAAATTGCATTTGAAGTAAATAGAAAAGGCACGATGCCGACTTAAGTACAAGAAGACTGAATCTTCCTACTGTCTATGTTTTTAACCATTCCTGTGACACTAGTTATAGATTCCGATCCTTCACTACAGGTTTACTGTATACCTCTGACTTTCTTATTGACGATGATACACAGAAATTGCATCGGAATTAAATACAAACGGCACAATGCCGGCTTAAGTACAAGAAGACTGACTCTTCTTACTGACTGTGTTGTGAACATTTCCTGTGAGACCAGTTCTAGATTCCGATGCATCACCATATGTTTACTGTATCCCTTGGACCTTCTCATTGACGATGAAACACAGAAATTGCATCGGAATTAAATAGAAGATCACAATGCCGACTTAAGTACAAGAAGACTGAATCTTCCTACTGTCTATGATTTTAACCATTCCTGTGACACTAGTTATAGATTCCGATCCTTCACTACAGGTTTACTGTATACCTCTGACTTTGTTATTGACGATGATACACAGAAATTGCATCGGAATTAAATACAAAAGGCACAATGCCGACTTAAGTACAAAAAGACTGACTCTTCTTGCTGTGTATGCTTTGAACCATTCCTGTGACACTAGTTATAGATTCCGATGCTTCACTTCAGGTCTACTGTATCCCTGTGACCATCTTATTGACCATGAAGCACAGAAATTGCATCGGAATTAAATACAAAAGGCACAATGCCGACACAAATACAAGATGACTCTCTCTTCTTACTCTCTATGTTTTGAGCCTTTCCTGTGGGACCGGTTTTAGGTTCCGATGCTTCACTATATGTTTACTGTATCCCTTGGACCTTCTTGTTGACGACGAAACACAGAAATTGCATCGGAATTAAATACAAAAGGCATAATGCTGACATAAGTACAAGAAGACTGACTCTCTTACTGACTATGTTTTGAACATTTCCTGTGAGAACCGTTTTAGGTTCCCATACTTCACTATATGTTTACTGTATCCCTTGGACCTTCTTATTGACGACGAAACACAGAAATTGCATCGGAATTAAATAGAAGATCACAATGCCGACTTAAGTTCAAGAAGACTAACTCTTCCTACTCTCTTTGTTTTGAACCATTCCTGTGACACTAGTTATAGATTCCGATGCTTCACTTCAGGTTCACTGTATCCCTTGGACCTTCTTATAGAGGACGAAACACAGAAAATGCATCGGAATTAATTAGAAAAAGCACATGCCGACTTAAGTACATGAAGACAGACTCATCTTACAGACTGTGTTTTGAACCATTCCTGTGACACTAGTTATAGATTCCGATGCTTCACTTTAGGTTTAGCGTATCCCTCTGACCTTCTTATTGACGATGTAACGCAGAAATTGCATCGGAATTAAATACAAATGGCACAATGGCGACTTAAGTACAAGAAGACTGACTCTTCTTACTGTCTATGTTTTGAAACTTTACTGTGACACTAGTTATATATTCCTATGTTTCACTTCAGGTTTGCTGTATACCTTGGACCTTGTTATTGACGACGAAACACAGAAATTGCATCGGAATTAAATAGAAAAGGCACAATGCCAACGTAAGTACAAGAAGACTTACTCTTCTTACTGACTATGTTTTGAACATTTCCTGTGAGACCAGTTTTAGATTCCGATGCTTCACTGTATGTTTACTGTATTCCTTGGACCTTCCTATTGACGACGAACCACAGAAATTGCATCGGAATTAAGTAGAAAAGGCACAATGCCGACTTAAGTACAAGAAGACTGCCTCTTCTCACTGTCTATGTTTTGAACCTTTCCTGTGACACTAGTTATGGATTCCGATGCTTCACTTCAGGTTTACTGTATCCCTGGGACCTTCTTATAGACAACGAAACACAGAAATTGCATCGGAATTAAATAGAAAATGCACAATGTCGACTTAAGTACAAGAAGACTGACTCTTCCTACGGTCTGTGCTTTGAACCATTCCTGTGACACCAGTTATAGATTCCGATGTTTCACTTCAGGTTTACTGTATCCCTCTGACATTCTTATTGACGATGAAACACAGAAATTGCATAGGAATTAAATAGAAAAGGCATAATGCCGATTTATGTACAAAAAGACTGACTCTTCTTACTGTCTATATTTTGAACCATTCCTGTGACACTAGTTATCGATTCCGATGCTTGACTTTAGGTTTACTGTATCCCCTGGACGTTCGTATTGACGAGGAAACACAGAAATTGCATCGGAATTAAATAGAAAAGGCACAATACCGACTTAAGTACAAGAAGACTGACTTTTCTTACTGAATCTGTTTTGAACCTTTCCTGTGAGACCGGTTTTAGATTCCGATGCTTCACTTCAGGTTTACTTTATCCCTTGGACCTTCATATTGAGGACGATACCCAGAAATTGCATCGGAATTAAATAGAAAAGGCACAATGACGACATAAGTACAAAAAGACTGACTCTTCTTACTGACTATGATTTGAACATTTCCTGTGAGACCAGTTTTAGATTCCGATGCTTCACTATATGTTTAGTGTATGCCGTGGACCTTCTTGTTGACGATGAAACACAGAGATTGCATCGGAATTAAATACAAAAGGCACAATGCCGACTTAAGTACAAGAAGACTGATTCTTCTTGCTGTGTATGTTTTGAACCATTCCTGTGACACTAGTTAGAGATTCCGATGCTTCACTTCAGGTTTACTGTATCCCCTGGACCTTCTTATTGACGGCGAAACACAGAAATTGCATCGGAATTAAATAGAAAACTCACAATGAGGGCTTATGTACAAGAAGACTAACTCTTACTACTCTCTATGTTTTGAACCATTCCTGTTACACTAGTTATAGATTCCGATGCTTCACTTTAGGTTTACTGTATCCCTCTGACTTTTTATTGACGATGTAACACAGAAATTGCATCGGAATTAAATACAATAGGCACAATGGCGACTTAAGTACAAAAAGACTGACTCTTCTTACTGTCTTTTTTTTGAACCTTTCCTGTGACACTGGTTATATATTCCTATGATTCACTTCTGGTTTGCTGTATCCCTTGGACCTTCTTATTGACGTCGAAACACAGAAAAAGCATCGGAATTAAATAGAAAAAGCACAATGCCAAATTAAGTTCAAGAAGACTGACTCTTCCTTCTGTCTATGTTTTGAACCATTCCTTTGACACTAGTTATAGATTCCGATGCTTCACTTCAGGTTTACTGTATCCCTTGGACCTTCTTATTGACGATGACACACAGAAATTGCATCGGAATTAAGTAGAAAAGGCACAATGCCGACTTAAGTACAATAAGACTGACTTTTCTTACTGTCTATGTCTTGAACCATTCCTGTGACACAAGTTATAGATTCCGATACTTCACTTCATATTTACTGTATCCCTTGGACCTTCTTATTGACGACGAAACACAGAAATTGCATCGGAATTAAATAGAAAGGGCATAATGCCGACTTCAGTACAAAAAGACTGACTCTTCTTGCTGTGTATGCTTTGAACCATTCCTGTGACACTAGTTATAGATTCCGATGCCTCACTTTAGGTTAACTGTATCCCCTGGACCTGCTTACTGACGACGAAACACAGAAATTGAATCAGAATTAAATAGTAAAGGCACAATGCTGACTTAAGTACAAGAAAACTAACTCTTCTTACTGTCTATGTTTTGAACCTTTCCTGTGAGACCAGTTTTAGATTCCGATGCTTCACTTCAGTTTTACTGTATCCCTTGGACCTTCCATATTGACGATGAAGCACAGAAATTGCATCGGAATTAAATACAAAAGGCACAATGCCGACTTCAGTACAAGAAGACTGACTCTTCGTACTGACTATGTTTTGAACATTTCCTGTGAGACCAGTTTCAGTTTCTGATGCATCGCTATATGTTTACTGTATCCCCTGGACCTTCTTATTGACGTGGAAACACAGAAATTGCATCGGAATTAAATAGAAAAGGCACAATGCCGACCGAAGTACAAGAAGACTAACTCTACCTACTCTCTATGTTTTGACCCATTCCTGTGACACTAGTTATAGATTCCGATGCTTCACTTCATTTTTACTGTATCCCTTGGACCTTCTTATTGACGACGAATCACAGAAATTGCATCGGAATTATATAGAAAAAGCACAATGCCGACTTAAGTACAAGAAGACTGACTCATCTTACAGACTGTGTATTAAAGCATTCCTGTGACACTAGGTATAGATTCCGATGCTTCACTTTAAGTTTACTGTATCCCTCTGACCTTCTTATTGACGATGTAACACAGAAATTGCATCGGAATTAAATACTATAGGCACAATGGCGACTTAAGTACAAGAAGACTGACTCTTCTTACTGTCTATGTTTTGAACCTTTCCTTGGACGCTAGTTACATATTCCTATGTTTCACTTCAGGTTTGCTGTATCCCATGGACCATTTTATTGACGACGAAACACAGAAATTGCATCGGAATTAAATAGAAAGGCACAATGCCAACTTAAGTACAAGAAGACTTACTCTTCTTACTGACTATGTTTTGAACACTTCCTGTGAGACCAGTTTACATTCCGATGCTTCACTGTATGTTTACTGTATCCCTTGGACCTTCTTATAGACGACGAAACACAGAAATTGCATCGGAATTAAATAGAAAAGGCACGATGCCGACTCAAGTACAAGTAGACTGGCTCTCCTTACTGTCTATGTTATGAAGCTTTCCTGTGAGACAGGTTTCAGATTCCGATGCTTCACTTTAGATGTACTGTATCCCATGGACCAGTTTACTGACCGCGAAACACAGAAATTGAATCAGAATTAAATAGTAACGGCACAATGCTGACTTAAGTACAAGATAACTATTTCTTCTTAATGTCTATGTTTTGAACCTTTCCTGTGAGACCAGTTTTAGATTCCGATGCTTCACTTCAGTTTTACTGTATACCTTGTATATTCCATATTGACGATGAAACACAGAAATTGCATCGGAATTAAATACAAAAGGCACAATGCCGACTTAAGTACAAGTAGACTGACTCTTCTTACTGACTCTGTTTTGAACATTTCCTGTGAGACAAGTTTTAGTTTCTGATGCTTCACTATATGTTTACTGTATCCCTTGTATCTTCTTATTGACGATGAAACACAGTAATTGCATCGGAATTAAATACAAAAGGAACAATGATGACTTAAGTACAAGAAGACTGACTCTTCTTACTGACTATGTTTTGAACATTTCCTGTGAGACCAGTTTTAGATTCCGATGCTTCACTATATGTTTACTGTATCCCTCTGACTTTCTTATTGACGATGAAACACAGAAATTGCATCCGAATTAAATACAAACAGCACAATGCCGAAGTAAGTACAAGAAGACTGACTCTTCCTACTCTCTATGTTTTAACCATTCCTGTGACGCTAGTTATATACTCCGATGCTTCACTTCAGGTTTACTGTATCCCTGTGACCTTCTTATTGACGATGAAACACAGAAATTGCATCGGAATTAAATACAAAAGGCACAATGCCGACTCAAATACAAGATGACTCTCTCTTCTTACTCTCTATGTTTTGAGCCTTTCCTGTGAGACCGGTTTTAGGTTCCGTTGCTTCACTTCAGGTTTACTGTATCCCTTGGACCTTCTTGTTGACGACGAAACACAGAAATTGCATCGGAATTAAATAGAAAAGGCACATTGCCGACTTAAGTACAAGATGACTGACTCTTCTTACTGACTATGCTTTGAACATTTCCTGTGAGACAAGTTTTAGATTCTGATGCTTCACTATATGTTTACTGTATCCCTTGGACCTTCTTATTGACGATGAAACACAGAAATTGCATCGGAATTAAATACAAATGGCAGAATGCCGAATTAAAACAAGGAAACTGACTCTACTTACTGTCTATGATTTGAACCATTCCTGTGACACTAGTTATAGATTCCTATGCTTCACTTCATGTTTACTGAATCTCTCTGAACTTCTTATTGACGATGAAACACAGAAATTGCTACGGAATTAAATACAAAGGACACAATGCCGACTTAAGTACAAGAAGACTGACTCTTCTTACTGTCTATGTTTGAACCATTCCTGTGACTCTAGTTATAGATTCCGATACTTCACTCCAGGTTTACTGTATCCCTTGGAAATTCTTATTGACGGTGAAACACAGAAATTGCATCGGGATTAAATACAAAAGGCACAATGCCGACTTAAGTACAAAACGACTGACTCTTCCTACTCTCTATGTTTTAGCCATTCCTGTGACACTAGTTATAGATTCCGATGCCTCACTTCAGGTTTACTGTATCCCTCTGACGTTCGTATTGACGATGAAACACAGTAATTGCATCGGAATTAAATACAAAGGGCACAATGCCGACTCAAATACATGATGACTGACTCTTCTTACTCTCTATGTTTTGAACCTTTCCTGTTAGACCGGTTTTAGATTCCGATGCTTCACTTCAGGTTTACTGTATCCCTTGGACCTTCTTATTGACGACGAAACACAGAAAATGCATCGGAATTAAATAGAAAAGGCACAATGCCGACATAAGTACAAGAAGACTGACTCTTCTTACTGACTATGATTTGAACATTTCCTATGAGACCAGGTTTAGATTCCGATGCTTCACTATATGTTTACTGTATCCCTTGGGCCTTCTTGTTGACGAAAAACACAGAAATTGCATCGGAATTAAATACAAAAGGCACAATGCCGACTTAAGTACAAAAAGACTGACTCTTCTTGGTGTGTATGCTTTGAACCATTCCTGTGACACTAGTTATAGGTTCCGATGCTTCACTTCAGGTTTACTGTATCCCTCTGACCTTCTTATTGACGATGAAGCACAGTAATTGCATCGGAATTAAATACAAATGGCACAATGCCGACTCATGTCCAAGAAGACTGACTCTTATTGCTGTCTATGTTTTGAACCTTTCTTGTGACACTAGATATAGATTAAGATGCTTCACTTCAGATTTACAGTATCCCTCTGACCTTCTTATTGACGATGAAGCACAGTAATTGCATCGGAATTAAATACAAATGGCACAATATCGACTCATGTCCAAGAAGACTGACTCTTCTTAGTGTCTATGTTATGAACCTTTCCTGTGACACTAGATATAGATTCCGATTCTTCACTTCAGGTCTTACTGTATCCCTCTGACCTTCTTATTGACGATGAAACAGAGAGATTGCATCGGAATTAAATACAAAAGGCAAAATGCCGACTCAAATACAAGATGACTCTCTCTTCTTACTCTCTATGTTTTGAGCCTTTCCTGTGAGACCGGTTTTAGGTTCCGTTGCTTCACTTCAGGTTTATTGTATCCCTTGGACCTTCTTGTTGACGACGAAACACAGAAATTACATCGGAATTAAATAGAAAAGGCACATTGCCGACGTAAGTACAAGATGACTGGCTCTTCTTACTGACTATGTTTTGAACATTTCCTGTGAGACCAGTTTTAGATTCCGATGCTTCACTATATGTTTACTGTATCCCTTGGACCATCTTATTGACGATAAAACACAGAAATTGCATCGGAATTAAATACAAAAGGCAAAATGCCGATTTAAGTACAAGAAGACTGACTCTTCTTACTGCCTATGTTTTGAACCATTCCTGTGACACTAGTTATAGATTTCGATGCTTCACTTCAGGTTTATTGTATCCCTTTGACCCTCTTATTGACGACGAAACACAGAAATTGCATCGGAATTAAATAGAAAAGGCACAATGCAAATTAAGTACAATAAGACTGACTCTTCCTACTGTCTATGCTTTAAACCATTCCTGTGACACTAGTTATAAATTCTGATGCTAAACTTCAGGTTTACTGTATACCTCTGACCTTCTTATTGACGATGAAACACAGATATTGCATCGGAATGAGATACAAAAGGCACAATGCTGACTTAAGTACAAGAAGACTGACTCTTCTTACTGTCTATGTTTTGAACTTTTCCTGTGACACTAGCTATAGATTCCGATGCTTCAATTCACATTTACTGCATCCCTTGGACCTTCTTATTGACGACGATACACAGAAATTGCATCGGAATTAAGTAGAAAAGGCACAATGCCGACTTAAGTACAAGAAGACTGCCTCTTCCTACTGTCTATGCCTTGAACCATTCCTGTGACACTAGTTATAGATTCCGATGCTTCACTTCAGGTTTACTGTATCCCTCTCACATTCTTATTGACGATGAAACACAGAAATTGCATCGGAATTAAATACAAAAGTAACAATGCCGACTTATGTACAAAAAGACTGACTCTTCTTACAGTCTATATTTTGAACCATTCCTGTGACACTAGTTATCGATTCCGATGCTTGACTTCAGGTTTACTGTATCCCCTGGACCTTCTTATTGACGAGGAAACACATAAATTGCAACGGAATTAAATAGAAAAGCCACAATGCAGACCTAAGTACAAGAAGACTGACTCTTCTTACTGACTATGTTTTGAACCTTTCCTGTGAGACCGGTTTTAAATTCCGATGCTTCACTTCAGGTTTACTGTATCCCATGGACCTTCTTATTGAGATCGAAACAAAGAAATTGCATCGGAATTAAATAGAAAAGGCACAATGCCGACTTAAGTCCAAGAAAACTGACTCTTCTTACTGTCTATGTTTTGAACCTTTCCTGTGACAGTAGATATAGATTAAGATGCTTCACTTCAGGTTTACTGTATCCCTCTGACCTTCTTATTGACGACGAAACACAGAAATTGCATTTGAATTAAATGGAAAAGGCACAATGCCGACTTAAGTACAAGAAGACTGACTCTTCCTACTGTCTATGTTTTAACCATTTTTGTGACACTAGTTATGGATTCCGATGCTTCACTCCAGGTTTACTGTATCCCTGTGACCCTCTTATTGACGACGAAACACAGAAATTGCATCGGAATTAAATAGAAAATCACAATGCCGACTTAAGTTCAAGAAGACTAACTCTTCCTACTCTCTTTGTTTTGAACCATTCCTGTGACACTAGTTATAGATTCCGATGCTTCACTTCAGGTTTACTGTATCCCTTGGACCTTCTTATAGAGGACGAGACACAGAAATTGCATCGGAATTAAATAGAAAAAGCACATGCCGACTTAAGTACATGAAGACAGACTCATCTTACAGACTGTGTTTTGAACCATTCCTGTGACACTAGTTATAGATTCCGATGCTTCACTTAAGGTTTAGTGTATCCCTCTGACCTTCTTATTGACGATGAAGCACAGTAATTGCATCGGAATTAAATACAAATGGCACAATATCGACTCATGTCCAAGAAGACTGACTCTTCTTAGTGTCTATGTTATGAACCTTTCCTGTGACACTAGATATAGATTCCGATTCTTCACTTCAGGTTTATTGTATCCCTTGGACCTTCTTGTTGACGACGAAACACAGAAATTGCATCGGAATTAAATAGAAAAGGCACATTGCCGACGTAAGTACAAGATGACTTGCTCTTCTTACTGACTATGTTTTGAACATTTCCTGTGAGACCAGTTTTAGATTCCGATGCTTCACTATATGTTTACTGTATCCCTTGGACCATCTTATTGACGATAAAACACAGAAATTGCATCGGAATTAAATACAAAAGGCAAAATGCCGATTTAAGTACAAGAAGACTGACTCTTCTTACTGCCTATGTTTTGAACCATTCCTGTGACACTAGTTATAGATTTCGATGCTGCACTTCAGGTTTACTGTATCCCTTTGACCCTCTTATTGACGACGAAACACAGAAATTGCATCGGAATTAAATAGAAAAGGCACAATGCAAATTAAGTACAATAAGACTGACTCTTCCTACTGTCTATGCTTTAAACCATTCCTGTGACACTAGTTATAAATTCTGATGCTAAACTTCAGGTTTACTGTATCCCTCTGACCTTCTTATTGACGATGAAACACAGATATTGCATCGGAATGAGATACAAAAGGCACAATGCTGACTTAAGTACAAGAAGACTGACTCTTCTTACTGTCTATGTTTTGAACTTTTCCTGTGACACTAGCTATAGATTCCGATGCTTCAATTCACATTTACTGCATCCCTTGGACCTTCTTATTGACGACGATACACAGAAATTGCATCGGAATTAAGTAGAAAAGGCACAATGCCGACTTAAGTACAAGAAGACTGCCTCTTCCTACTGTCTATGCCTTGAACCATTCCTGTGACACTAGTTATAGATTCCGATGCTTCACTTCAGGTTTACTGTATCCCTCTCACATTCTTATTGACGATGAAACACAGAAATTGCATCGGAATTAAATACAAAAGTAACAATGCCGACTTATGTACAAAAAGACTGACTCTTCTTACTGTCTATATTTTGAACCATTCCTGTGACACTAGTTATCGATTCCGATGCTTGACTTCAGGTTTACTGTATCCCCTGGACCTTCTTATTGACGAGGAAACACATAAATTGCAACGGAATTAAATAGAAAAGCCACAATGCAGACTTAAGTACAAGAAGACTGATTCTTCTTACTGACTATGTTTTGAACCTTTCCTGTGAGACCGGTTTTAAATTCCGATGCTTCACTTCAGGTTTACTGTATCCCATGGACCTTCTTATTGACGTCGAAACAAAGAAATTGCATCGGAATTAAATAGAAAAGGCACAATGCCGACTTAAGTCCAAGAAAACTGACTCTTCTTACTGTCTATGTTTTGAACCTTTCCTGTGACACTAGATATAGATTAAGATGCTTCACTTCAGGTTTACTGTATCCCTCTGACCTTCTTATTGACGACGAAACACAGAAATTGCATTTGAATTAAATGGAAAAGGCACAATGCCGACTTAAGTACAAGAAGACTGACTCTTCCTACTGTCTATGTTTTAACCATTTTTGTGACACTAGTTATGGATTCCGATGCTTCACTCCAGGTTTACTGTATCCCTGTGACCCTCTTATTGACGACGAAACACAGAAATTGCATCGGAATTAAATAGAAAATCACAATGCCGACTTAAGTTCAAGAAGACTAACTCTTCCTACTCTCTTTGTTTTGAACCATTCCTGTGACACTAGTTATAGATTCCGATGCTTCACTTCAGGTTTACTGTATCCCTTGGACCTTCTTATAGAGGACGAAACACAGAAATTGCATCGGAATTAAATAGAAAAAGCACATGCCGACTTAAGTACATGAAGACAGACTCATCTTACAGACTGTGTTTTGAACCATTCCTGTGACACTAGTTATAGATTCCGATGCTTCACTTAAGGCTTAGTGTATCCCTCTGACCTTCTTATTGACGATGAAGCACAGTAATTGCATCGGAATTAAATACAAATGGCACAATATCGACTCATGTCCAAGAAGACTGACTCTTCTTAGTGTCTATGTTATGAGCCTTTCCTGTGACACTAGATATAGATTCCGATTCTTCACTTCAGGTCTTACTGTATCCCTCTGACCTTCTTATTGACGATGAAACACAGAGATTGCATCGGAATTAAATACAAAAGGCAAAATGCCGACTCAAATACAAGATGACTCTCTCTTCTTACTCTCTATGTTTTGAGCCTTTCCTGTGAGACCGGTTTTAGGTTCCGTTGCTTCACTTCAGGTTTACTGTATCCCTTGGACCTTCTTGTTGACGACGAAACACAGAAATTGCATCGGAATTAAATAGAAAAGGCACATTGCCGACGTAAGTACAAGATGACTGGCTCAACTTACTGACTATGTTTTGAACATTTCCTGTGACACTAGTTATAGATTTCGATGCTTCACTTAAGGTTTACTGTATCCCTCTGACCCTCTTATTGACGACGAAACACAGAAATTGCATCGGAATTAAATAGAAAAGGCACAATGCAAATTAAGTACAATAAGACTGACTCTTCCTACTGTCTATGCTTTAAACCATTCCTGTGACACTAGTTATAAATTCCGATGCTAAACGTCAGGTTTACTGTATCCCTCTGACCTTCTTATTGACGATGAAACACAGATATTGCATCGGAATGAGATACAAAAGGCACAATGCCGACTTAAGTACAAGAAGACTGACTCTTCTTACTGTCTATGCTTTGAACTTTTCCTGTGACACTAGCTATAGATTCCGATGCTTCAATTCACATTTACTGCATCCCTTGGACCTTCTTATTGACGACGATACACAGAAATTGCATCGGAATTAAATAGAAAAGGCACAATGCCGACTTAAAAAAAGAAGACTGACTCTTCCCACTGTATATGTTTTGAACCATTCATGAGACACTAGTTATAGATTCCGATGCTTCACCTCAGGTTCACTGTATCCCTCTGACATTCTTATTGACGATGAAACACAGAAGTTGCATCGGAATTATATAGTAAAGGCACAATGCCGACTTAAGTACAAGAAGACTGACTCTTCTTAGTGTCTATATTTTGAACCATTCCTGTGACACTAGTTATAGATTCCGATGCTTCACTTCAGGTATACTGTATCCCCTGGACCTTCTTATTGACGTCGAAACACAGAAAATGCATCGGAATTAAATAGAAAAGGCATAATGCCGACATAAGTACAAGAAGACTGACCCTTCTTACTGACTATGTTTTGAACATTTTTTGTGAGAACCGTTTTAGGTTCCCATACTTCACTATATGTTTACTGTATACCTTGGACCTTCTTATTGACGACGAAACACAGAAATTGCATTGGAATTAAATAGAAAATCACAATGCCGACTTAAGTTCAAGAAGACTAACTCTTCCTACTCTCTTTGTTTTGAACCATTCCTGTGACACTAGTTATAGATTCCGATGCTTCACTTCAGGTTTACTGTATCCCTTGGACCTTCTTATAGAGGACGAAACACAGAAATTGCATCGGAATTAAATAGAAAAAGCACATGCCGACTTATGTACATGAAGACAGACTCATCTTACAGACTGTGTTTTGAACCATTCCTGTGACACTAGTTATAGATTCCGATGCTTCACTTTAGGTTTACTGTATCCCTCTGACTTTTTATTGACGATGTAACACAGAAATTGCATCGGAATTAAATACAATAGGCACAATGGCGACTTAAGTACAAAAAGACTGACTCTTCTTACTGTCTATTTTTTGAACCTTTCCTGTGACACTGGTTATATATTCCTATGTTTCACTTCTGGTTTGCTGTATCCCTTGGACCTTCTTATTGACGACGAAACACAGAAAATGCATCGGAATTAAATAGAAAAGACACAATGCCAAATTAAGTTCAAGAAGACTGACTCTTCCTTCTGTCTATGTTTTGAACCATTCCTTTGACACTAGTTATAGATTCCGATGCTTCACTTCAGGTTTACTGTATCCCTTGGACCTTCTTATTGACGATGAAACACAGAAATTGCATAGGAATTAAGTAGAAAAGGCACAATGCCGACTTAAGTACAATAAGACTGACTCTTCTTACTGTCTATGTCTTGAACCATTCCTGTGACACAAGTTATAGATTCCGATACTTCACTTCATATTTACTGTAACCCTTGGACCTTCTTATTGACGACGAAACACAGAAATTGCATCGGAATTAAATAGAAAAGGCATAATGCCGACTTCAGTACAAGAAGACTGACTCTTCCTACTGTCTATGCTTTGAACCATTCCTGTGACACTAGTTATAGATTCCGATGCTTCACTTCAGGTTTACTGTATCCCTCTGACATTCTTATTGACGATGAAACACAGAAATTGCATCGGACTAAATACAAAAGGCACAATGCCGACTTATGTACAAAAAGACTGACTCTTCTTACTGTCTATATTTTGAACCATTCCTGTGACACTAGTTATCGATTCCGATGCTTGACTTCAGGTTTACTGTATCCCCTGGACCTTCTTATTGACGAGGAAACACATAAATTGCAACGGAATTAAATAGAAAAGCCACAATGCAGACTTAAGTACAAGAAGACTGACTCTTCTTACTGACTATGTTTTGAACCTTTCCTGTGAGACCGGTTTTAAATTAAGATGCTTCACTTCAGGTTTACTGTATCCCATGGACCTTCTTATTGACGTCGAAACAAAGAAATTGCATCGGAATTAAATAGAAAAGGCACAATGCCGACATAAGTCCAAGAAAACTGACTCTTCTTACTGTCTATGTTTTGAACCATTCCTGTGACACTAGTTATAGACTCCGATGCTTCACTTCAGGTTTTCTGTATCCCTCTGACCTTCTTATTGACGATGAAAGACAGAAATTGCATCGGAATTAAATAGAAAAGGCACAATGCCGACTCAAGTACAAGTAGACTATCTCTTCTTACTGTCTATGTTATGAAGGTTTCCTGTGAGACCGGTTTCAGATTCCGATGCCTCACGTTAGGTTAACTGTATCCCCTGGACCTGCTTACTGACGACGAAACACAGAAATTGAATCAGAATTAAATAGTAAAGGCACAATGCTGACTTAAGTACACGAAAACTAACTCTTCTTACTGTCTATGTTTTGAACCTTTCCTGTGAGACCAGTTTTAGATTCCGATGCTTCACTTCAGTTTTACTGTATCCCTTGGACCTTCCATATTGACGATGAAGCACAGAAATTGCATCGGAATTAAATACAAAAGGCACAATGCCGACTTCAGTACAAGAAGACTGACTCTTCGTACTGACTATGTTTTGAACATTTCCTGTGAGACAAGTTTTAGTTTCTGATGCTTCACTCTATGTTTACTGTATCCCTTGGATCTTCTTATTGACGATGAAACACAGAAATTGCATCGGAATTAAATACAAAAGGAACAATGCCGTCTTAAGTACAAGAAGACTGACTCTTCTTACTGACTATCTTTTGAACACTTCATGTGAGACCAGTTTTAGATTCCGATGCTTCACTATATGTTTACTGTATCCCGTGGAGCTTCTTATTGACGATGAAACACAGAAATTGCATGGGAATTAAATACAAAACGCACAATGCCGACTTAAGTACAAGAAGACTGAGTCTTCTTACTGACTATGTTTTGAACATTTCCTGTGAGACCAGTTTTAGATTCCGATGCTTCACCATATGTTTACTGTATCCCTCGGACTTTCTTATTGACGATGAAACACAGAAATTGCATCAGAATTAAATACAAAAGGCACAATGCCGACTTAAGTACATGAAGACTGACTCTTCCTACTGACTATGATTACAACATTTCCTGTGAGACCAGTTTTAGATTCCGATGCTTCACTATACGTTTACTGTATCCCTTGGACCTTCGTATCGACGATGAAACACAGAAATTGCATCGGAATTAAATAGAAAAGGCACAGTGCCGACTTAAGTACAAGAAAACTGACTCTTCTTACTGTCTATGTTTTTAGCCATTCCTGTGACATTAGTTATAGATTCCGATGCTTCACTTCAGGTATACTGTATATATCTCACCTTCGTATTGACGATGAAACACAGAAGTTGCATCGGAATTAAATACAAAAGGCAAAACGCCGACTTAAGTACAAGAAAACTGACTCTTCTCACTGTCTTCGTTTTGAACCACTCCTGTGACACTAGTTATGGATTTCGATGCTTCACTTAAGGTTTACTGTATGCCTCTGACCATCTTATTGACGATGAAACACAGAAATTGCATCAAAATTAAATACAAAAGGCACAATGATGACTTAAGTACAAGAAATCTAACTCTTCTTAGAGTCTGTGTTTTGATCCATTCCTGTGACATTAGTTATCGATTCCGATCCTTCACTTCAGGTTTACTCTATCGCTCTGACCTTCTTATTGACGATGTAACTCAGAAATTGCGTCGGAATTAAATACAAAAGGCACAATGCCGAATTAAGTACGAGAAAACTGACTCCTCGTACTGTCTATGTTTTGAACCATTCCTGTGACACTAGTTATAGATTCCGATGCTTCCCTTCAGGTTTACTGTATCCCTCTGCCCTTCTTATTGACGATGAAACATAGAAATGGCATCGGAAGTAAATAGAATAGGCACAATGCCGACATAAGTACAAGAAAACTGACTCTTCTTACTGCTATGTTGTGAACCATTCCTGTGACACTAGTTATAGTTTCCGATGCTACACTTCAGGTTTTATGTATGCCTCTGACCCCCTTATTGACGATGAAAGACAGAAATTGCATCGGAATTAAATACAAATGGCACAATGCTGACTCAAGCACAAGTAGACTGGCTCTTCTTACTGTCTATGTTATGAAGCTTTCCTGTGAGACCGGTTTCAGATTCCGATGTTTCACTTCAGGTTTACTGTATCCCTTGGACCTTCTTATCAACGATGAAACACAGAAATTGCATCGGAATTAAATAGAAAAGGCACAATGCCGACCTAAGTACAAGAAAACTGACTCTTCTTACTGTCTATGCTTTGAACCATTCCTGTGACATTAGTTATCGATTCCGATGCTTCACTTCAGGTTTACTGTATCGCTCTGACCTTCTTATTGACAATGAAACACAGAAATTGCATTGCAATGAAATACAAAAGGCACAATGCCGAATTAAGTACAAGATAACTGACTCTTGTTACAGTCTATGCTTTGAACCATTCCTGTGACACTAGTTATAGATTCCGATGCTTCACTTCAGGTTTACTGTATCTCTCTGACCTTCTTATTGACGATGAAACACAGAAATTGCATCGTAATTAAATACAAAAGGCACAATGCCGACTTAAGTACAAGAAGACTGACTCTTCTTACTGACTATGTTTTGAACCATTCCTGTGACACTAGTTATAGATTCCGATGCTTCAATTCAGGTTTACTGTATCCCTCTGACCTTCTTATTGACGATGAAACACAGAAATTGCATCGGAGTTAAATACAAAAGGCACAATGCCATTTCAAGTACAAGAAGACTGGCTCTTCCTACTGTCTATGTTTTGAACCATTCCTTTGACACTAGTTATAGATTCCGATGCTTCACTTCAGGTTTACTGTATCCCACTGACCTTCTTATTGACGATGAAACACAGAAATTGCATAGGTATTAAACACATAGGCACAGTGCCGACTCAAGTACAAGAAGACTGGCTCTTCTTACTGTCTATGTTTTGAAAGATTCCTGTGACACTAGTTATAGATTCCGATGCTTCACTTTAGGTTTACTGTAACCCTCTGACCTTCTTATTGACCATGAAACACAGAAATTGCATCGGAATCAAATACAAAAGGCTCAATGCCGACTTAAGTACAAGAAGACTGACTCTTCTTACTGATTATGTTTTGAACCATTCCTGTGACACTAGTTGTAGAATTCCGATGCTTCACTTCGGGTTTACTGTATCCCACTGACCTTCGTATTGACGATGAAACACAGAAACTGCATCGGAATTAAATACAAAAGGCACAATGCCGACTCGAGTAGAAGAAGACTGGCTCTTCTTACTGTCTATGTTTTGCAACGTTCCTGTGAGACCGGTTTTAGATTCAGATGCTTCACCTCAGGTTTACTGTATCCCTAGGACACTCTTATTGACGACGAAACACAGAAATTGCATCGGAATTAAATAGAAAAGGCACAATGCCGACCTAAGTACAAGAAAACAGACACTTCTTACTGTCTATGTTTTGATCCATTCCTGTGACACTAGTAACACATTACGATGCTTCACTTCAGGTTAACTGTATCCCTCTGACCTTCTTATTGCCGATGAAACACAGAAATTGCTTCGGAATTAAATACAAAAGGCAAAATGCCGACTTGTGTACGAGAAAACTGACTCTTCTCACTGTCTTTGTTTTGAACCATTCCTGTGACACTAGTTATGGATTTAGATGCTTCTCTTCAGGTTTACTGTATTTCTCTGACCTTCTTATTGACGATGAAACACAGAAATTGCATCGGAAATAAATACAAAAAGCACAATGCCGACTTAAGTACAAGAAATCTAACTCTTCATACTGTCTGTGTTTTGAACCATTCCTGTGACATTAGTTATCGATTCCGATGCTTCACTTCAGGTTTACTGTATCGCTCTGACCTTCTTATTGACGATGAAACACAGAAATTGCATCGCAATGAAATACAAAAGGCACAATGCCGAATTAAGTACAAGAAGACTGACCCTTCTTACTGTCTATGTTTTGAACCATTCCTGTGACACTAGTTATAGATTCCGATGCTTCACATCAGGTTTACTGTATCTCTCTGACATTCTTATTGACGATGTAATACAGAAATGGCATCGGAATTAAATACAAAAGGCACAATGCCGTCTTAAGTACAAGAAGACTGACTCTTCTTACTGACTTTGTTTTGAACCATTCCTGTGACAATAGTTATAGATTCCGATGCTTCACTTCAGGTTTACTGAATCCCTCTGACCTTCTTATTGACGATGAAACACAGAAATTGCATAGGTATTAAATACATACTCACAATGCCGACTCAAGTACAAGAAGACTGGCTCTTCTTACTGTCTATGTTTTGTAAGATTCCTGTGACACTAGTTATAGTTTCCGATGCTTCACTTCAGGTTTACTGTATCTCTCTGACCTTCTTATTGACGATGAAACACAGAAATTGCATCGGAATGAAATACAAAAGTCACAATGCCGACTTAAGTACAAGAAGACTGGCTCTTCTTACTGACTATGTTTTGAACATTTCCTGTGAGACCAGTTTTAGATTCTGATGCTTCACTATATGTTTACTGTATCCCTTGGACCTTCTTATTGACGATGAAACACAGAAATGGCATCGGAATTAAATAGAAAAGGCACAATGCGGACTTAAGTACAAGAAAATTGACTCTTCTTACTGCGTATGTTCTGAACCATTCCTGTGCCACAACTTATAGATTACGGTGCTTCACTTCAGGTATACTATATCTCTCTGACCTTCTTATTGACGATGAAACACAGAAATTGCATCGGAATGAAATACAAAAAGCACAATGCCGACACAAGTACAAGAAGACTGGTTCTTCTTACTGGCTATGTTTTGCAACTTTCCTGTGAGACCGGTTTTAGATTCCGAAGCTTCACTTCAGGTTTACTGTATCCCTTGGATCTTCTTATTGTCGACGAAACACAGAAATTGCATCGGAATTAAATAGAAAAAGCACAATGTTGACATAAGTACAAGAAGACTGGCGCTTCCTACTGTCTATGTTTTGAACCATTCCTTTGACACTAGTTATAGATTCCGATGCTTCACTTCAGGTTTACTGTATCCCTCAGACCTTCTTATTGACGATGAAACACAGAAATTGCATCGGTATTAAATACATAGGCACAATGCCGACTTAAGTACAAGAAGACTGGCTCTTATTACTGTCTATGTCTTGAACCATTCCTGTGACACTAGTTATAGATTCCGATGCTTCACTTCAGGTTTACTGTATCCCTCTTACCTTCTTATTGACGATGAAACACAGAAATTGCATCGGAATTAAATACATAGGCCACTTGTGACTCAAGTACAGGAAGACTGGCTCTTCTTACTGTCTATGTTTTGAACCATTCCTGTGACACTAGTTATCGATTCCGATGCTTGACTTCAGGTTTACTGTATCCCCTGGACCTTCTTATTGACGAGGAAACACATAAATTGCAACGGAATTAAATAGAAAAGCCACAATGCAGACTTAAGTACAAGAAGACTGACTCTTCTTACTGACTATGTTTTGAACCTTTCCTGTGAGACCGGTTTTAAATTCCGATGCTTCACTTCAGGTTTACTGTATCCCATGGACCTTCTTATTGACGTCGAAACAAAGAAATTGCATCGGAATTAAATAGAAAAGGCACAATGCCGACATAAGTCCAAGAAAACTGACTCTTCTTACTGTCTATGTTTTGAACCATTCCTGTGACACTAGTTATAGACTCCGATGCTTCACTTCAGGTTTTCTGTATCCCTCTGACCTTCTTATTGACGATGAAAGACAGAAATTGCATCGGAATTAAATAGAAAAGGCACAATGCCGACTCAAGTACAAGTAGACTATCTCTTCTTACTGTCTATGTTATGAAGGTTTCCTGTGAGACCGGTTTCAGATTCCGATGCCTCACGTTAGGTTAACTGTATCCCCTGGACCTGCTTACTGACGACGAAACACAGAAATTGAATCAGAATTAAATAGTAAAGGCACAATGCTGACTTAAGTACACGAAAACTAACTCTTCTTACTGTCTATGTTTTGAACCTTTCCTGTGAGACCAGTTTTAGATTCCGATGCTTCACTTCAGTTTTACTGTATCCCTTGGACCTTCCATATTGACGATGAAGCACAGAAATTGCATCGGAATTAAATACAAAAGGCACAATGCCGACTTCAGTACAAGAAGACTGACTCTTCGTACTGACTATGTTTTGAACATTTCCTGTGAGACAAGTTTTAGTTTCTGATGCTTCACTATATGTTTACTGTATCCCTTGGATCTTCTTATTGACGATGAAACACAGAAATTGCATCGGAATTAAATACAAAAGGAACAATGCCGTCTTAAGTACAAGAAGACTGACTCTTCTTACTGACTATCTTTTGAACACTTCATGTGAGACCAGTTTTAGATTCCGATGCTTCACTATATGTTTACTGTATCCCGTGGAGCTTCTTATTGACGATGAAACACAGAAATTGCATGGGAATTAAATACAAAACGCACAATGCCGACTTAAGTACAAGAAGACTGAGTCTTCTTACTGACTATGTTTTGAACATTTCCTGTGAGACCAGTTTTAGATTCCGATGCTTCACCATATGTTTACTGTATCCCTCGGACTTTCTTATTGACGATGAAACACAGAAATTGCATCAGAATTAAATACAAAAGGCACAATGCCGACTTAAGTACATGAAGACTGACTCTTCCTACTGACTATGATTACAACATTTCCTGTGAGACCAGTTTTAGATTCCGATGCTTCACTATACGTTTACTGTATCCCTTGGACCTTCGTATCGACGATGAAACACAGAAATTGCATCGGAATTAAATAGAAAAGGCACAGTGCCGACTTAAGTACAAGAAAACTGACTCTTCTTACTGTCTATGTTTTAGCCATTCCTGTGACATTAGTTATAGATTCCGATGCTTCACTTCAGGTATACTGTATATATCTCACCTTCGTATTGACGATGAAACACAGAAGTTGCATCGGAATTAAATACAAAAGGCAAAACGCCGACTTAAGTACAAGAAAACTGACTCTTCTCACTGTCTTCGTTTTGAACCACTCCTGTGACACTAGTTATGGATTTCGATGCTTCACTTAAGGTTTACTGTATGCCTCTGACCATCTTATTGACGATGAAACACAGAAATTGCATCAAAATTAAATACAAAAGGCACAATGATGACTTAAGTACAAGAAATCTAACTCTTCTTAGAGTCTGTGTTTTGATCCATTCCTGTGACATTAGTTATCGATTCCGATCCTTCACTTCAGGTTTACTCTATCGCTCTGACCTTCTTATTGACGATGTAACTCAGAAATTGCGTCGGAATTAAATACAAAAGGCACAATGCCGAATTAAGTACGAGAAAACTGACTCCTCGTACTGTCTATGTTTTGGACCATTCCTGTGACACTAGTTATAGATTCCGATGCTTCCCTTCAGGTTTACTGTATCCCTCTGCCCTTCTTATTGACGATGAAACATAGAAATGGCATCGGAAGTAAATAGAATAGGCACAATGCCGACATAAGTACAAGAAAACTGACTCTTCTTACTGCTATGTTGTGAACCATTCCTGTGACACTAGTTATAGTTTCCGATGCTACACTTCAGGTTTTATGTATGCCTCTGACCCCCTTATTGACGATGAAAGACAGAAATTGCATCGGAATTAAATACAAATGGCACAATGCTGACTCAAGCACAAGTAGACTGGCTCTTCCTACTGTCTATGTTATGAAGCTTTCCTGTGAGACCGGTTTCAGATTCCGATGTTTCACTTCAGGTTTACTGTATCCCTTGGACCTTCTTATCAACGATGAAACACAGAAATTGCATCGGAATTAAATAGAAAAGGCACAATGCCGACCTAAGTACAAGAAAACTGACTCTTCTTACTGTCTATGCTTTGAACCATTCCTGTGACATTAGTTATCGATTCCGATGCTTCACTTCAGGTTTACTGTATCGCTCTGACCTTCTTATTGACAATGAAACACAGAAATTGCATTGCAATGAAATACAAAAGGCACAATGCCGAATTAAGTACAAGATAACTGACTCTTGTTACAGTCTATGCTTTGAACCATTCCTGTGACACTAGTTATAGATTCCGATGCTTCACTTCAGGTTTACTGTATCTCTCTGACCTTCTTATTGACGATGAAACACAGAAATTGCATCGTAATTAAATACAAAAGGCACAATGCCGACTTAAGTACAAGAAGACTGACTCTTCTTACTGACTATGTTTTGAACCATTCCTGTGACACTAGTTATAGATTCCGATGCTTCAATTCAGGTTTACTGTATCCCTCTGACCTTCTTATTGACGATGAAACACAGAAATTGCATCGGAGTTAAATACAAAAGGCACAATGCCATTTCAAGTACAAGAAGACTGGCTCTTCCTACTGTCTATGTTTTGAACCATTCCTTTGACACTAGTTATAGATTCCGATGCTTCACTTCAGGTTTACTGTATCCCACTGACCTTCTTATTGACGATGAAACACAGAAATTGCATAGGTATTAAACACATAGGCACAGTGCCGACTCAAGTACAAGAAGACTGGCTCTTCTTACTGTCTATGTTTTGAAAGATTCCTGTGACACTAGTTATAGATTCCGATGCTTCACTTTAGGTTTACTGTAACCCTCTGACCTTCTTATTGACCATGAAACACAGAAATTGCATCGGAATCAAATACAAAAGGCTCAATGCCGACTTAAGTACAAGAAGACTGACTCTTCTTACTGATTATGTTTTGAACCATTCCTGTGACACTAGTTGTAGAATTCCGCTGCTTCACTTCGGGTTTACTGTATCCCACTGACCTTCGTATTGACGATGAAACACAGAAACTGCATCGGAATTAAATACAAAAGGCACAATGCCGACTCGAGTAGAAGAAGACTGGCTCTTCTTACTGTCTATGTTTTGAAACGTTCCTGTGAGACCGGTTTTAGATTCAGATGCTTCACCTCAGGTTTACTGTATCCCTAGGACACTCTTATTGACGACGAAACACAGAAATTGCATCGGAATTAAATAGAAAAGGCACAATGCCGACCTAAGTACAAGAAAACAGACACTTCTTACTGTCTATGTTTTGATCCATTCCTGTGACACTAGTAACACATTACGATGCTTCACTTCAGGTTAACTGTATCCCTCTGACCTTCTTATTGCCGATGAAACACAGAAATTGCTTCGGAATTAAATACAAAAGGCAAAATGCCGACTTGTGTACGAGAAAACTGACTCTTCTCACTGTCTTTGTTTTGAACCATTCCTGTGACACTAGTTATGGATTTAGATGCTTCTCTTCAGGTTTACTGTATTTCTCTGACCTTCTTATTGACGATGAAACACAGAAATTGCATCGGAAATAAATACAAAAAGCACAATGCCGACTTAAGTACAAGAAATCTAACTCTTCATACTGTCTGTGTTTTGAACCATTCCTGTGACATTAGTTATCGATTCCGATGCTTCACTTCAGGTTTACTGTATCGCTCTGACCTTCTTATTGACGATGAAACACAGAAATTGCATCGCAATGAAATACAAAAGGCACAATGCCGAATTAAGTACAAGAAAACTGACCCTTCTTACTGTCTATGTTTTGAACCATTCCTGTGACACTAGTTATAGATTCCGATGCTTCACATCAGGTTTACTGTATCTCTCTGACATTCTTATTGACGATGTAATACAGAAATGGCATCGGAATTAAATACAAAAGGCACAATGCCGTCTTAAGTACAAGAAGACTGACTCTTCTTACTGACTTTGTTTTGAACCATTCCTGTGACAATAGTTATTGATTCCGATGCTTCACTTCAGGTTTACTGAATCCCTCTGACCTTCTTATTGACGATGAAACACAGAAATTGCATAGGTATTAAATACATACTCACAATGCCGACTCAAGTACAAGAAGACTGGCTCTTCTTACTGTCTATGTTTTGTAAGATTCCTGTGACACTAGTTATAGTTTCCGATGCTTCACTTCAGGTTTACTGTATCTCTCTGACCTTCTTATTGACGATGAAACACAGAAATTGCATCGGAATGAAATACAAAAGTCACAATGCCGACTTAAGTACAAGAAGACTGGCTCTTCTTACTGACTATGTTTTGAACATTTCCTGTGAGACCAGTTTTAGATTCTGATGCTTCACTATATGTTTACTGTATCCCTTGGACCTTCTTATTGACGATGAAACACAGAAATGGCATCGGAATTAAATAGAAAAGGCACAATGCGGACTTAAGTACAAGAAAATTGACTCTTCTTACTGCGTATGTTCTGAACCATTCCTGTGCCACAACTTATAGATTACGGTGCTTCACTTCAGGTATACTATATCTCTCTGACCTTCTTATTGACGATGAAACACAGAAATTGCATCGGAATGAAATACAAAAAGCACAATGCCGACACAAGTACAAGAAGACTGGTTCTTCTTACTGGCTATGTTTTGCAACTTTCCTGTGAGACCGGTTTTAGATTCCGAAGCTTCACTTCAGGTTTACTGTATCCCTTGGATCTTCTTATTGTCGACGAAACACAGAAATTGCATCGGAATTAAATAGAAAAAGCACAATGTTGACATAAGTACAAGAAAACTGACTCTTCTTACTGTCTATGATGTGAACCATTCCTGTGTCACTAGTTACACATTCCGATGCTTCACTTCATGTGTACTGTATCCCTCTGACCTTCTTATTGACGATGAAACACAGAAATTGCATCGGAATTAAATATAAATGCAAAATGCCGACTTATGTACGAGAAAACTGATTCTTCTCACTGTCTTTGTTTTGAACCATTCCTGTGTCACTAGTTATGGATTTCGATGATTCACTTCAGGTTTACTGTATCCCTCTGACTATCTTATTGATGATGAAACACAGAAATGGCATCGGAATTAAATACAAAAGGCACAATGCCGACTTAAGTACAAGAAGACTGACTCTTCTTACTGACTATGTTTTGAGCCATTCCTGTGACACTAGTTATAGATCCCCATGCTTCACTTCAGGTTTACTGTATCCCTCTGACCTTCTTATTGACGATGAAACACAGAAATTGCATCGGAAATAAATACAAAAGGCACAATGCCGACTCAAGTACAAGAAGACTGGCTCTTATTACTGTCTATGTCTTGAACCATTCCTGTGACACTAGTTATAGATTCCGATGCTTCACTTCAGGTTTACTGTATCCCTCTTACCTTCTTATTGACGATGAAACACAGAAATTGCATCGGAATTAAATAGAAAAAACACAATGGCGACTTAAGTACAAGAGAACTGACTCTTCTAACTGTCTATGTTTTGAACCATTCCCGTGACACTAGTTACAGATTCCGATGCTTCACTTCAGATTTACTGTATCCCTCTGACCTTCTTATTGACGATGAAACACAGATATTGCATCGGAATTAAATACAAAAGGCACAATGCACAATTAAGTACAAGAAAACAGACTCTTCTTACTGCCAATGTTTTGAACCATTCCTGTGACACAAGTTATAGATTCCGATGCCTCACTTCAGGTTTGCTGTAACCCTCTGCCCTTCTTATTGACGATGAAACACAGAAATTGCATCGGAATTAAACACAAAAGGCACAATGCCGACTTAAGTACAAGAAGACTGACTCGTAACACTGTCTATGTTTAAAACCATTCCTGTGACACTAGTTATAGATTCCGTTGCTTCACTTCAGGTTTACTGCATCCCTCTGACCTTCTTATTGCCGATGAAACACAGAAATTGAATCAGAATTAAATAGAAAAGGCACAATGCTGACTTACGTACAAGAAAACTAACTCTTCTTACTGTCTATGTTTTGAACCTTTCTCGTGAGACGAGTTTTAGATTCCGATGCTTCGCTTCAGGTTTACCGTATCCCTTTGGACCTTCGTATTGACGATGAAACACAGAAATTGCATCGGAATTAAATACAAAAGTCACAATGCCGACTTATGTACAAGAAGACTGACTCTTCTTACTGACAATGTTTTGAACAATTCCTGTGAGACCAGTTTTAGATTCTGATGCTTCACTATCTGTTTACTGTATCCCTTGGACCTTCTTATTGACGATGAAACACAGAAATGGCATCGGAATTAAATACAAAAGGCACAACGCCGACTTATGTACTAGAAGACTGACTCTTCTTACTGACTATCTTTGAACATTTCCTGTGAGACCAGTTTTAGATTCCGATGCTTCACTATATGTTTACTGTATCCCTTGGACCTTCATATTGACGATGGAACACAGAAATTGCATCGGAATTAAATAGAAAAAGCACAATGCGGACTTAAGTACAAGAAAACTGACCCTTCTTACTGAGTATGTTTTAGCCATTCCTGTGCCACAAGTAATAGATTACGATGCTTCACTTCAGCTATACTATATCTCTCGGACCTTCTTATTGACGATGAAACACAGAAATTGCATCGGAATTAAATACAAAAGGCACAATGCCGACTCAAGTACAAGAAGACTGGTTCTTCTTACTGACTATTTTTGATCATTTCCTGTGAGACCGGTTTTAGATTCCGATGCTTCACTTCAGGTTTACTGTATCCCTTGGATCTTCTTATTGTCGACGAAACATAGAAATTGCATCGGAATTAAATAGAAAAAGCACAATGCCGACTTAAGTACAAGAAAACTGACTCTTCTTACTGTCTATGATGTGAACCATTCCTGTGACACTAGTTATGGATTTCGATGCTTCTCTTCAGGTTTACTGTATTTCTCTGACCTTCTTATTGACGATGAAACACAGAAATTGCATCGCAATTAAATACAAAAGGCACAATGCCGAATTAAGTACAAGAAAACTTACGGTTCTTACTGTCTATGTTTTGAACCATTCCTGTGACACTAGTTATAGATTCCGATGCTTCACTTCAGGTTTTTTGTTTCTCTCTGACCTTCTTATTGATGATGAAACACAGAAATGGCATCGGAATTAAATACAAGAGGCACAATGCCGACTTAAGTACAAGAAGACTGACTCTTCTTACTGACTATGTTTTCAACCATTCCTGTGACACTAGTTATAGATTCCGATGCTTCACTTCAGGTTTACTGTATCCCTCTGACCTTCCTGTTGACGATGAAACACAGTAATTGCATCGGAAATAAATACAAAAGGCACAATGCCGACTCAAGTACAAGAAGACTGGCGCTTCCTACTGTCTATGTTTTGAACCATTCCTTTGACACTAGTTATAGATTCCGATGCTTCACTTCAGGTTTACTGTATTCCTCAGACCTTCTTATTGACGATGAAACACAGAAATTGCATCGGTATTAAACACATAGGCACAATGCCGACTCAAGTACAAGAAAACTGACTCTTCTTACTGTCTATGTTTTGAAGCTTTCCCGTGACACTAGTTATAGATTCCGATGATTCACTTCAGGTTTACTGTATCCCTTTGACTTTCTTATTGACGATGAAACACAGAAATTGCATCGTAATCAAATACAAAAGCATAATGCCGAATTAATTACAAGAGAACTACTCTTCCTACTGTCTATGTTTTGAACCATTCCTGTGACACTAGTTGTAGATACCGATGCTTCACTTCGGGTTTACTGCATCCCACTGACCTTCGTATTGACGATGAAACACAGAAGCTGCATCGGAATTAAATACAAAAGGCACAATGCCGACTTAAGTACAAGAAGACTGGCTCTTCTTACTGTCTATGTTTTGAACCATCCTGTGACACTAGTTATAGATTCCGATGCTTCACTTCTGGTTCACTGTATCCCTCTTACCTTCTTATTGACGATGAAACACAGAAATTGCATCGGAATTAAATACATAGGCACAATTGTGACTCAAGTACAGGAAGACTGGCTCTTCTTACTGTCTATGTTTTGAACCATTCCTGTGACAATAGTTATAGATTCCGATGCTTCACTTCAGGTTAACTGTATCCCTCTGACCTTCTTATTGACGATGAAACACAGAAATTGCATCGGAATTAAATAGAAAAGGCACAATGCCGACTTAAGTACAAGAGAACTGACTCTTCTAACGGTCTATGTTTTGAACCATTCCCGTGACTACTAGTTACAGATTCCGATGCTTCACTTCAGATTTACTGTATCCCTCTGACCTTCTTATTGACGATGAAACATAGATATTGCATCGGAATTAAATACAATAGGCACAATGCCCAATTAAGTACAAGAAAACTGACTCCTCTTACTGCCAATGTTTTGAACCATTCCTGTGACACTAGTTATAGATTCCGATGCTTCACTTCAGGTGTACTGTAACCCTCTGACCTTCTTATTGACGATGAAACACAGAAATTGCATCGGAATTAAACACAAAAGGCACAATGCCGACTTAAGTACAAGAAGACTGACTCTTCCTACTGTCTATGTTTAAAACCATTCCTGTGACACTAGTTATAGATTCCGTTGCTTCACTTCAGGTTTACTGCATCCCTATGACCTTCTTATTCCCGATGAAACACAGAATTTGCATCGCAATTAAATACAAAAGGCACAATGCCGAATTAAGTACAAGAAAACTGACGGTTCTTACTGTCTATGTTTTGAACCATTCCTGTGACACTAGTTATAGATTCCGATGCTTCACTTCAGGTTTTTTGTTTCTCTCTGACCTTCTTATTGATGATGAAACACAGAAATGGCATCGGAATTAAATACAAGAGGCACAATGCCGACTTAAGTACAAGAAGACTGACTCTTCTTACTGACTATGTTTTCAACCATTCCTGTGACACTAGTTATAGATTCCGATGCTTCACTTCAGGTTTACTGTATCCCTCTGACCTTCTTATTGACGATGAAACACAGAAATTGCATCGGAAATAAATACAAAAGGCACAATGCCGACTCAAGTACAAGAAGACTGGCACTTCCTACTGTCTATGATTTGAACAATTCCTGTGACACTAGTTATAGATTCCGATGCTTCACTTCAGGTTTACTGTATCCCTCAGAACTTCTTATTGACGATGAAACACAGAAATTGCATCGGTATTAAACACATAGGCACAATGCCGACTCAAGTACCAGAAAACTGACTCTTCTTACTGTCTATGTTTCGAAGCTTTCCCGTGACACTAGTTATAGATTCCGATGATTCACTTCAGGTTTACTGTATCCCTCTGACTTTCTTATTGACGATGAAACACAGAAATTGCATCGTAATCAAATACAAAAGCACAATGGCGAATTAAGTACAAGAGAACTACTCTTCCTACTGTCTATGTTTTGAACCATTCCTGTGACACTAGTTGTAGATTCCGATGCTTCACTTCGGGTTTACTGTATCCCACTGACCTTCGTATTGACGATGAAACACAGAAACTGCATCGGAATTAAATACAAAAGGCACAATGCCGACTTAAGTACAAGAAGACTGGCTCTTCTTACTGTCTATGTTTTGAACCATTCCTGTGACACTAGTTATAGATTCCGATGCTTCACTTCAGGTTTACTGTATCCCTCTTACCTTCTTATTGACGATGAAACACAGAAATTGCATCGGAATTAAATACATAGGCACAAATGTGACTCAAGTACAGGAAGACTGGCTCTTCCTACTGTCTATGTTTAAAACCATTCCTGTGACACTAGTTATAGATTCCGTTGCTTCACTTCAGGTTTACTGCATCCCTCTGACCTTCTTATTGCCGATGAAACACAGAAATTGAATCAGAATTAAATAGAAAAGGCACAATGCTGACTTATGTACAAGAAAACTAACTCTTCTTACTGTCTATGTTTTGAACCTTTCTCGTGAGACGAGTTTTAGATTCCGATGCTTCACTTCAGGTTTACTGTATCCCTTTGGACCTTCTTATTGACGATGAAACACAGAAATTGCATCGGAATTAAATACAAAAGGCACAACGCCGACTTATGCACTAGATGACTGACTCTTCTTACTGACTATCTTTGAACATTTCCTGTGAGACCAGTTTTAGATTCCGATGCTTGACTATATGTTTACTGAATTGCTTGGACCTTCATATTGACGATGGAACACAGAAATTGCATCGGAATTAAATAGAAAAGGCACAATGCGGACTTAAGTACAAGAAAACTGACCCTTCTTACTGCGTATGTTTTGAACCATTCCTGTGCCACAAGTTATAGATTACGATGCTTCACTTCAGGTATACTATATCTCTCTGACCTTCTTATTGACGATGAAACACAGAAATTTGCATCGGAATTAAATACAAAAGGCACAATGCCGACTCAAGTACAAGAAGACTGGTTCTTCTTACGGGCTATGTTTTGCAAATTTCCTGTGAGACCGGTTTTAGATTCCGATGCTTCACTTCAGGTTTACTGTATCCCTTGGATCTTCTTATTGTCGACGAAACACAGAAATTGCATCGGAATTAAATAGAAAAAGCACAATGCCGACTTAAGTACAAGAAAACTGACTCTTCTTACTGTCTATGATGGGAACCATTCCTGTGTCACTAGTTACACATTCCGATGCTTCACTTCATGTGTACTGTATCCCTCTGACCTTCTTATTGACGATGAAACACAGAAATTGCATCGGAATTAAATACAAAAGGCAAAATGCCGACTTATGTACGAGAAAACTGACTCTTCGCACTGTCTTTGTTTTGAACCATTCCTGTGACACTAGTTATGGATTTCGATGCTTCTCTTCAGGTTTACTGTATTTCTCTGACCTTCTTATTGACGATGAAACACAGAAATTGCATCGCAATTAAATACAAAATGCACAATGCCGAATTAAGTACAAGAAAACTGACGGTTCTTACTGTCTATGTTTTGAACCATTCCTGTGACACTAGTTATAGATTCCGATGCTTCACTTCAGGTTTTTTGTTTCTCTCTGACCTTCTTATTGATGATGAAACACAGAAATGGCATCGGAATTAAATACAAAAGGCACAATGCCGACTTAAGTACAAGAAGACTGACTCTTCTTACCGACTATGTTTTCAACCATTCCTGTGACACTAGTTATAGATTCCGATGCTTCACTTCAGGTTTACTGTATCCCTCTGACCTTCTTATTGACGATGAAACACAGAAACTGCATCGGAATTAAATACAAAAGGCACAATGCCGACTTAAGTACAAGAAGACTGGCTCTTCTTAATGTCTATGTTTTGAACCATTCCTCTGACACTAGTTATAGATTCCGATGTTTCACTTCAGGTTTACTGTATCCCTCTTACCTTCTTATTGACGATGAAACACAGAAATTGCATCGGAATTAAATACATAGGCACAATTGTGACTCAAGTACAGGAAGACTGGCTCCTCTTACTGTCTATGTTTTGAACCATTCCTGTGACAATAGTTATAGATTCCGATGCTTCAATTCAGTGTAACTGTATCCCTCTGACCTTCTTATTGACGATGAAACACAGAAATTGCATCGGAATTAAATACAAAAGGCACAATGCCGACTTAAGTACATGAGAACTGACTCTTCTAACTGTCTATGTTTTGAACCATTCCCGTGACACTAGTTACAGATTCCGATGCTGCACTTCAGATTTACTCTATCCCTCTGACCTTCTTATTGACGATGAAACACAGATATTGCATCGGAATTAAATACAAAAGGCACAATGCCCAATTAAGTACAAGAAAACTGACTCTTCTTACTGCCAATGTTTTGAACCATTCCTGTGACACTAGTTATAGAGTCCGATGCTTCACTTCAGGTTTGCTGTAACCCTCTGACCTTCTTATTGACGATGAAACACAGAAATTGCATCGGAATTAAACACAAAAGGCACAATGCCGACTTAAGTACAAGAAGACTGACTCTTCCTACTGTCTATGTTCAAAACCATTCCTGTGACACTAGTTATAGATTCCGATGCTTCACTTCAGGTTTACTGCATCCCTCTGACCTTCTTATTGCCGATGAAACACAGAAATTGAATCAGAAATTAATAGAAAAGGCGCAATGCTGACTTACGTACAAGAAAACTAACTCTTCTTACTGTCTATGTTTTGAACCTATCTCGTGAGACGAGTTTTAGACTCCGATGCTTCACTTCAGATTTACTGTATCCCTTTGGACCTTCTCATTGACGATGAAACACAGAAATTGCATCGGAATTAAATACAAAAGTCACAATGCCGACTTAAGTACAAGAAGACTGACTTTTCTTACTGACTATGTTTTGAACATTTCCTGTGAGACCAGTTTTAGATTCTGGTGCTTCACTATATGTTTACTGTATCCCTTGGACCTTCTTATTGACGATGAAACACAGAAATGGCATCGGAATTAAATACAAAAGGCACAACGCCGACTTATGTACTAGAAGACTGACTCTTCTTACTGACTATCTTTGAACATTTCCTGTGAGACCAGTTTTAGATTCCGATGCTTCACTATATGTTTACTGTATCCCTTGGACCTTCATATTGACGATGGAACACAGAAATTGCATCGGAATTAAATAGAAAAGGCACAATGCGGACTTAAGTACAAGAAAACTGACCTTTCTTACTGCGTATGCTTTGAACCATTCCTGTGCCACAAGTTATAGATTACGATGCTTCACTTCAGGTATACTATATCTCTCTGATCTTCTTATTGACGATGAAACACAGAAATTGCAACGGAATTAAATACAAAAGGCACAATGCCGACTCAAGTACAAGAAGACTGGTTTTTCTTACTGGCTAAGTTTTGTAACTTTCCTGTGAGACCGGTTTTAGATTCCGATCCTTCACTTCAGGATTACTGTATCCCTCTGACCTTCTTATTGACGATGAAACACAGAAATTGCATCGGAGTTAAATGCAAAAGGCACAATGCCGACTTAAGTACAAGAAAACTGACTCTTCTGACTGTCTATGTTTTGAACCATTATGTGACACTAGTTACAGATTCCGATGCTTCACTTCAGGATTACTGTATCCCTCTGACCTTCTTATTGACGATGAAACACAGAAATTGCATCGGAGTTAAATACAAAAGGCACAATGCCAACTTAAGAACAAGAAAACTGACTCTTCTTACTGTCTAAGTTTTGAACCATTCCTGTGACACTAGTTATAGATTCGGACGCTTCACTTCAGGCTCACTGTATCCCTCTGACCTTCTTATTGACGATGAAACACAGAAATTGCATCAGAATTATATAAAAAAGGCACAATACTGACTTAAGTACAAGAAGAGTGATTATTCCTACTGACTATGATTTAAACATTTCCTGTGAGACCAGTTTTATATTCCGATGCTTCACTATATGTTTACTGTATCCCTTGGACCATCTTATTGACGATGAAACACAGAAATTGCATCGGAATTAAAGACAAAAGGCACAATGCCGACACAAGTACAAGAAGACTGGCTCTTCTTACTGTCTATGTTTTAAAACTTTCCTGTGAGGCCGGTTTTAGATTCCGATGCTTCACTTCAGGTTTACTGTATCCCTTGGATCTTCTTATTGACGACGAAACACAGAAATTGCATCGGAATTAAATAGAAAAGGCACAATGCCGACTTAAGGACAAGAAATCTGACTCTTCTTACTGTCTTTGTTTTGGACTATTCCTGTGACACTAGTTATAGATTCCGATGCTTCACTTCAGGTTTACTGTATCCCTCTGACCGTCTTATTGACGATGAAACACAGAAATTGCATCGGAATTAATTACATAGGCACTATGCCTACTCAAGTACAAGAAGACTGGCTCTTCTTACTGTCTATGTTTTGAACCATTCCTGTGACACTAGTTATAGATTCCGATGCTTCTCTTCAGGTTTACTGTATCCCTCTGACCTTCTTATTGACGATGAAACACAGAAATTGCATCAGAATTAATAGGAAAAGACACAATGCCGACTTAAGTACAAGAGAACTGACTCTTCTTACTGTCTATGTTTTGAAGCATTCCCGTGACACTAGTTATAGATTCCGATGTTTCACTTCAGGTTAACTGTATCCCTCTGACCTTCTTATTGACGATGAAACACAGAAATTGCATCGGAATTAAATACAAAAGCACAATGCCGACTTAAGTACAAGAGAACTGACTCTTCCTACTGTCTATGTTTTGAACCATTCCTGTGACACTAGTAATAGAGTCCGATGCTACACTTCAGGTTTACTGTATCCCTCTGACCTTCTTATTGAAGATGAAACACAGAAATTGCATCGGAATTAAATACAAAAGGCACAACGCCGACTTAAGTACAAGAAGACTGACTCTTCTTACTGACTATCTTTTAAACATTTCCTGGTGTACCAGTTTTAGATTCCGATGCCTCACTATATGTTTACTGTCTCCCTTGGACCTTCTTACTGACGATTGAACACGGAAATTGCATCGGAATAATATACAAAAGGCACAATGCCTACTTAAGTACAAGAAGACTGACTCTTCTTACTGACTGTCTTTTGAACATTTCCTGTGAGACCAGTTTTAGATTCCGATACTTCACTATATGTTTACTGTATCCTTTGGACCTTCTTATTGACGATAAAACACAGAAATTGCATCAGAATTAATTACAAAAGGCACAATGCTGACTTAAGTACAAGAAGACTGACTATTCCTACTGACTATGATTTCAACATTTCCTGTGTGACCAGTTTTATATTCCGATGCTTCACTATATGTTTACTGTATCCCTTGGACCTTCTTATTGACGATGGAACGCAGAAATTGCATGGGAAATAAATAGAAAAGGCACAATGCGGACTTAAGTACAAGAAAACTGACTCTTCGTACTGGGTATGTTGTGAACCATTCCTGTGACACTAGATATAGATTCCGATGCTTCACTTCAGGTATACTATATCTCTCTGACCTTCTTATTGACGATGAAACACAGAAATTGCAGCGCAATTAAATACAAAAGGCAAAATGCGCGACTTAAGTACAAGAAATCCGACTCTTCTTACTGTCTTTGTTTTGAACCATTCTTGTGACACTAGTTATCGATTCCGATGCTTCACTTCAGGTTTACTGCATCCCTCTGACCTTCCTATTGACGATGAAACACAGAAATTGCATCGGAAATAAGTACAACAGGCACAATGCCGACTTAAGTACAAGAAGACTGACTCTACTGACTGTCTATGATTTGAACCATCCATGTGGCATTAGTTATACATTCCGATGCCTCACTTCAGCTTTACTGTATCCCTCTGACGTTCTTATTGACGATGAAACACAGAAATTGCATCGGAATTTAATACAAAAGGCACAATGCCGACTTAAATACAAGAAAACTGACTCTTCTGACTGTCTATGTTTTGAACCATTATGTGACACTAGTTATAGATTCCGATGCTTCACTTCAGATTTACTGTATCCCTCTGACCTTCTTATTGACGATGAAACACAGAAATTGCATCGGAGTTAAATACAAAAGGCACAATGCCAACTTAAGTACAAGAAAACTGACTCTTCTTACTGTCTAAGTTTTGAATCATTCCTGTGACACTAGTTATACATTCCGATGCTTCACTTCAGAATCACTGTATCCCTCTGACCTTCTTATTGACGATGAAACACTGAAATTCCTTCGGAATTAAATACAAAAGGCACAATGCCGACTTAAGTACAAGAAAACTGACTCTTCTCACTGTCTATGTTTTGAACCATTCCTGTGACACTAGTTATAGATTTCGATGCTTCACTTCAGGTTTACTGCATCCCTCTGACATTCAAATTGACGATGAAACACAGAAATTGCATCAGAATTAAGTACAAAAGGCACAATGCCGACTTAGGTACAAGAAGACTGATGCTTCTTACTGTCTATGTTTTGAACCATTCATGTGGCATTAGTTATACATTCCGATGCTTCACTTCAGCTTTACTGTATCCCTCTGACGTTCTTATTGACGATGAAACACAGAAATTGCATCGGAATTTAATACAATAGGCACAATGCCGACTTAAGTGCAAGAAATCCGACTCTTCTTACTGTCTTTGTTTTGAACCATTCTTCTGACACTAGTTATCGATTCCGATGCTTCACTACAGGTTTACTGCATCCCTCTGACCTTCCTATTGACGATGAAACACAGAAATTGCATCGGAATTAAGTACAAAAGGCACAATGCCGACTTAAGTACAAGAAGACTGACTCTTCGTACTGCGTATGTTTTGAACCATTCCTGTGACACTAGCTATAGATTCCGATGCTTCACTTCAGGGATACTATATCTCTCTGACCTTCTTATTGACGATGAACACAGAAATTGCATCGGAATTAAATACAAAAGGCACAATGCCCACTCAAGTACAAGAAGACTGGGTCTTCTTACTGTCTATGTTTTGAAACTTCCCTGTAAGACCGGTTTTAGATTCCAATGCTTCGCTTCAGGTTTACTGTATCCCTTGGATCATCTTACTGACGACGAAACACAGAAATAGCATCGGAATGAAATAGAATAGGCACAATTCCGACTTAAGTACAAGAAAACTGACTCTTCTTAGTGTCTAGGTTTTGAACCACTCCAGTGACACTAGTTACACATTCCGATGTTTCACTTCAGGTTTACTGTATCCCTCTGACCATCTTACTGACGATGAAACACAGAAATTGCAGCGGAATTAAATGCAAAAGGCAAAATGCCGACTTAAGTACAAGAAATCCGACTCTTGTTACTGTCTTTGTTTTGAACCATTCCTGTGACACTAGTTATAGATTTCGATGCTTCACTTCAGGTTTACTGCATCCCTCTGACCTTCTTATTGACGATGAAACACAGAAATTGCATCGGAATTAAATACAAAAGGCACAATGCCGATTTAAGTACAAGAAGACTGACTCTTCTTACCGTCTACGTTTTGAACTATTCCTGTGACACTAATTATAGATTCCGATGCTTCACTTCAGGTTTACTGAATCCCTCTGACCTTCTTATTGACGATGAAACACACATATTGCGTCGGAATTAAATACAAAAGGCACAATGCCGACTCAAGTACAAGAAGACTGGCTCTTACTACTGTCTATGTTTTGAACCATTCCTGTGCCACTAGTTGTAGATTCCGATGCTTCACTTCAGGTTTACTGTATCCCTCTGACCGTCTTATTAACGATGAAACATAGAAATTGCATAGGAATTAATTACATAGGCCCAATGCCGACTCAAGTACAAGAAGAATGGCTCTTCTTACTGTCTATGTTTTGAACCAATCCTGTGACACTAGTTATAGATTCCGATGCTTCTCTTCAGGTTTACTGTATCCCTCTGACCTTCTTATTTGCGATGAAACATAGAAATTGCATCAGAATTAAATAGAAAAGACACAATGCCGACTTATCTACAAGAGAACTGACTATTCTTACTGTCTATGTTTTGAAGCATTCCCGTGACACTAGTTATAGATTCCGATGCTTCACTTCAGGTTTACTGTATCCCTCTGACCTTCTTATTGACGATGAAACACAGAAATTGCATCGGAATTAAATACAAAAGCACAAAGCCGACTTCAGTACAAGAGAACTGACTCTTCCTACTGTCTATGTTTTGAACCATTCCTGTGACACTAGTAATAGATTCCGATTCTACACTTCATGTTTACTGTATCCCTCAGCCCTTCTTATTGAAGATGAAACACAGAAATTACATCGGAATTAAATACAAAAGGCAAAATGCCGTCTTACGTACAAGAAAACTGACTCTTCTTATTGTCTATGTTTTGAACTATTCCTGTGACACTAGTTATAGATTCCGATGCTTCACTTCAACTTTACTGTATCCCTGTGACCTTCTTATTGACGATGAAACACTGAAATTGCATCGGAATTAAACACAAAAGGCACAATGCCGAATCAAGAACAAGAAGACTGGCTCTTCCTACTGTCTATGCTTTGAACCATTCCTGTGACACTAGTTATAGATCCCGATGCTTCACTTCAGGTTTACTGTATCCCTCTGACCTTATTGAAGATGAAACACAGAAATTGCATCGGAATTAAATACAAAAGGCACAATGCCGACTTAAGTACAAGAAGACTGGCTCTTCATACTGTCTATGTTTTGTACTATTCCTGTGATACTAGTTATAGATTCCGATGCTTCACTTCAGGTTTACTGTATCCCTCCGACCTTCGTATTGACGATGAAACACAGAAATTGCATCGGAATTAAATACAAGAAGGCACAATGCCGAATCAAGAACAAGAAGACTGGCTCTTCCTACTGTCTATGTTTTGAACCATTCCTGTGACACTAGTTATAGATATCAATGCTTCACTTGAGGTTTACTGTATCCCTCTGACCGTCTTATTGACGATGAAACACAGAAATTGCATCGGAATTAAATACATAGGCACAATGCCGACTCAAGTACAAGAAAACTGGCTCTTCTTTCTGTCTATGATTTGAACCCTTCATGTGACACTAGTTATAGATTCCGATGCTTCACTTCAGGTTTACTGTATCCCTCTGACCTTCGTATTGACGATGAAACACAGAAATTGCATCGGAATGAAATACAAAATGCACAATGCCGACTTAAGTACAAGAAAACTGACTCTTCATAATTTCTATGTTTTCAACCATTCCTGTGACACTAGTTATAGATTCCGATGCTTCACTTCAGGTTCAATGTTTCCCTCTGACCTTCTTATTGACGATGAAACACAGAATTTGCATCGGAGTTAAATACAAAAGGCACAATGCCGACTTAAGGACAAGAAAACTGACTCTTCTTACTGTCCATGTTTTGAACCATTCCTGTGACACTAGCTATAGATTCCGATGCTTCACTTCAGGGATACTATATCTCTCTGACCTTCGTATTGACGATGAAACACAGAAATTGCATCGGAATTAAATACAAAAGGCACAATGCCCACTCAAGTACAAGAAGACTGGCTCTTCTTACTGTCTATGTTTTGAAACTTCCCTGTAAGACTGGTTTTAGATTCCGATGCTTCACTTCAGGTTTACTGTATCCCTTGGATCATCTTACTGACGACGAAACACAGAAATAGCATCGGAATGAAATAGAATAGGCACAATTCCGACTTAAGTACAAGAAAACTGACTCTTCTTAGTGTCTAGGTTTTGAACCACTCCAGTGACACTAGTTACACATTCCGATGCTTCACTTCAGGTTTACTGTATCCCTCTGACCATCTTACTGACGATGAAACACAGAAATTGCAGCGGTATTAAATGCAAAAGGCAAAATGCCGACTTAAGTACAAGAAATCCGACTCTTCTTACTGTCTTTAATTTGAACCATTCCTGTGACACTAGTTATAGATTTCGATGCTTCACTTCAGGTTCACTGTATCCCTCTGACCTTCTTATTGACAATGAAACACAGAAATTGCAACGGAATTAAATACAAAAGTCACAATGCCGACTTAAGTACAAGAAATCTGACTCTTCTTACTGTCTATGTTTTGAACCATTCCTGTGACACTAGTTATCGATTCCGACGCTTCACTTCGGGTTTACTGTATCGCTCTGACCTTCTTCTTGACGATGAAACACAGAAATTGCATCGCAATTAAATACAAAAGCACACTGCCGAATTAAGTACAAGAAAACTGACACTTCTTACTGTCTATAATTGAACCAATCCTGTTACACTAGGTATAGATTCCGATGCTTCACTTCAGGTTTACTGCATCCCTCTGACCTTCTTATTGACGATGAAACACAGAAATTGCATCGGAATTAAATACAAAAGGCACAATGCCGATTTAAGTACAAGAAGACTGGCTCTTACTACTGTCTATGTTTTGAACCATTCCTGTGCCACTAGTTGTAGATTCCGATGCTTCACTTCAGGTTTACTGTATCCCTCTGACCGTCTTATTAACGATGAAACACAGAAATTGCATCGGAATTAATTACATAGGCACAATGCCGACTCAAGTACAAGAAGAATGGCTCTTCTTACTGTCTATGTTTTGAACCAATCCTGTGACACTAGTTATAGATTCCGATGCTTCTCTTCAGGTTTACTGTATCCCTCTGACCTTCTTATTGACGATGAAACATAGAAAATGCATCAGAATTAAATAGAAAAGACACAATGCCGACTTATCTACAAGAGAACTGACTATTCTTACTGTCTATGTTTTAAAGCATTCCCGTGACACTAGTTATAGATTCCGATGCTTCACTTCAGGTTTACTGTATCCCTCTGACCTTCTTATTGACGATGAAACACAGAAATTTCATCGGAATTAAACACAAAAGGCACAATGCCGAATCAAGAACAAGAAGACTGGCTCTTCCTACTGTCTATGCTATGAACCATTCCTATGACACTAGTTATAGATCCCGTTGCTTCACTTCAGGTTTACTGTATCACTCTGACCTTCTTATTGAAGATGAAACACAGAAATTGCATCGGAATTAAATACAAAAGGCACAATGCCGACTTAAGTACAAGAAGACTGGCTCTTCATACTGTCTATGTTTTGTACTATTCCTGTGATACTAGTTATAGATTCCGATGCTTCACTTCAGGTTTACTGTATCCCTCCGACCTTCGTATTGACGATGAAACACAGAAATTGCATCGGAATTGAATACAAGAAGGCACAATGCCGAATCAAGAACAATAAGACTGGCTCTTCCTACTGTCTATGTTTTGAACCATTCCTGTGACACTAGTTATAGATCCCGATGCTTCATTTGAGGTTTACTGTATTCCTCTGACCGTCTTCTTGACGATGAAACACAGAAATTGCATCGGAATTAAATACATAGGCACAATGCCGACTCAAGTACAAGAAAACTGGCTCTTCTTTCTGTCTATGATTTGAACCCTTCATGTGACACTAGTTATAGATTCCGATGCTTCACTTCAGGTTTACTGTATCCCTCTGACCTTCGTATTGACGATGAAACACAGAAATTGCATCGGAATTAAATACAAAATGCACAATGCCGACTTAAGTACAAGAAAACTGACTCTTCTTAATTTCAATGTTTTGATCCATTCCTGTGACACTAGTTATAGATTCCGATGCTTCACTTCAGGTTCAATGTTTCCCTCTGACCTTAATATTGACGATGAAACACAGAATTTGCATCGGAGTTAAATACAAAAGGCACAATGCCGACTTAAGGACAAGAACACTGACTCTTCTTACTGTCCATGTTTTGAACCATTCCTGTGACACTAGTTATAGATTCCGATGCTTCACTTCATTTTTACTGTATCCCTCTGACCATCTTACTGACGATGAAACACAGAAATTGCAGCGGAATTAAATGCAAAAGGCAAAATGCCGACTTAAGTACAAGAAATCCGACTCTTCTTACTGTCTTTGTTTTGAACCGTTCCTGTGACACTAGTTATAGATTTCGATGCTTCACTTCAGGTTCACTGTATCCCTCTGACCTTCTTATTGACAATGAAACACAGAAATTGCATCGGAATTAAATACAAAAGTCACAATGCCGACTTAAGTACAAGAAATCTGACTCTTCTTACTGTCTATGTTTTGAACCATTCCTGTGACACTAGTTATCGATTCCGATGCTTCACTTCGGGTTTACTGTATCGCTCTGACCTTCTTCTTGACGATGTAACACAGAAATTGCATCGGAATTAAATACAAAAGGCACACTGCCGAATTAAGTACAAGAAATCTGACTCTTCTTACTGTCTATGTTTTGAACCATTCCTGTGACACTAGTTATCGATTCCGACGCTTCACTTCGGGTTTACTGTATCGCTCTGACCTTCTTCTTGACGATGAAACACAGAAATTGCATCGGAATTAAATACAAAAGGTACACTGCCGAATTAAGTACAAGAAAACTGACTCTTCTTACTGTCTATGTTTAGAACCAATCCTGTTACACTAGGTATAGATTCCGATGCTTCACTCCAGGTTTACTGCATCCCTCTGACCTTCTTATTGACGATGAAACACAGAAATTGCATCGGAATTAAATACAAAAGGCACAATGCCGATTTAAGTACAAGAAGACTGGCTCTTACTACTGTCTATGTTTTGAACCATTCCTGTGCCACTAGTTGTAGATTCCGATGCTTCACTTCAGGTTTACTGTATCCCTCTGACCGTCTTATTAACGATGAAAAACAGAAATTGCATCGGAATTAATTACATAGGCACAATGCCGACTCAAGTACAAGAAGAATGGCTCTTCTTACTGTCTATGCTTTGAACCAATCCTGTGACACTAGTTATAGATTCCGATGCTTCTCTTCAGGTTTACTGTATCCCTCTGACCTTCTTATTGACGATGAAACATAGAAATTGCATCAGAATTAAATAGAAAAGACACAATGCCGACTTATCTACAAGAGAACTGACTATTCTTACTGTCTATGTTTTAAAGCATTCCCGTGACACTAGTTATAGATTCCGATGCTTCACTTCAGGTTTACTGTATCCCTCTGACCTTCGTATTGACGATGAAACACAGAATTTGCATCACAATTAAATACAAAAGCACAAAGCCGACTTCAGTACAAGAGAACTGACTCTTCCTACTGTCTATGTTTTGAACCATTCCTGTGACACTAGTAATAGATTCCGATGCTACACTTCATGTTTACTGTATCCCTCAGCCCTTCTTATTGAAGATGAAACACAGAAATTACATCGGAATTAAATAAAAAAGGCAAAATGCCGTCTTACGTACAAGAAAACTGACTCTTCTTACAGTCTATGTTTTGAACTATTCCTGTGACACTAGTTATAGATTCCGATGCTTCACTTCAGCTTTACTGTATCCATTTGACCTTCTTATTGACGATGAAACACAGAAATTGCATCGGAATTAAACACAAAAGGCACAATGCCGAATCAAGAACAAGAAGACTGGCTCTTCCTACTGTCTATGTTTTGAACCATTCCTGTGACACTAGTTATAGATCCCGATGCTTCACTTGAGGTTTACTGTATCCCTCTGACCGTCTTATTGACGATGAAACACAGAAATTGCATCGGAATTAAATACATAGGCACAATGCCGACTCAAGTACAAGAAAACTGGCTCTTCTTTCTGTCTATGATTTGAACCCTTCATGTGACACTAGTTATAGATTCCGATGCTGCACTTCAGGTTTACTGTATCCCTCTGACCTTCGTATTGACGATGAAACACAGAAATTGCATCGGAATTAAATACAAAATGCACAATGCCGACTTAAGTACAAGAAAACTGACTCTTCTTAATTTCTATGTTTTGAACCAATCCTGTGACACTAGTTATAGATTCCGATGCTTCACTTCAGGTTCAATGTTTCCCTCTGACCTTCTTATTGACGATGAAACACAGAATTTGCATCGGAGTTAAATACAAAAGGTACAATGCCGACTTAAGGACAAGAAAACTGACTCTTCTTACTGTCCATGTTTTGAACCATTCCTGTGACACTAGTTATAGATTCCGATGCTTCACTTCAGGTTTACTGTATCCCTCTGACCTTCTTATTGACGATGAAACACAGAAATTGCATCGGAATTAAATACAAATGGCACAATGCCGACATAAGTACAAGAAAACTGACTCTTCTTACTGTCTATGTTTTGAACCATTCCTGTGACACTAGTTATAGATTCCGATGCTTCACTTCAGGTTTACTGTATCCCTCTGACCATCTTATTGACGATGAAACACAGAAATTGCATCGGAATTAAATATAAAAGGCACAATGCCGACTTAAGTACAAGAAAAACTGACTCTTCTTACTGTCTATGTTTTCAACCAGTCCTGTGACTCTAGTTATAGATTCCGACGCTTCACTTCAGCTTTACTGTATCCCTCTGACCTTCTTATTCACGATGAAACACAGAAATTGCGTCGGAATTAAAAACAAAAATCACAATGCTGATTTAAGTACAAGAAAACTGACTCTTCTTACTGTCTACGTTTTGAACCATTCCTGTGACACTAGTTATAGATTCCGATGCTTCACTTCAGGTTTACTGTATCCCTCTTACCTTCTTATTGACGATGAAACACAGAAATTGCATGGGAATTAAATAGAAAAGGCACATTGCCGCCTTAAGTAGAAGAAAACTGACTCTTTTTACTGTCTATGTTTTGAACCATTCCTGTGACACCTGTTATAGATTCCGATGCTTCACTTCAGGTTTACTGTATCCCTCTGACCTTCTCATTGACGATGAAACACAGAAATTGCATCGGAATTAAATACGGAAGGCACAATGCCGACTTAAGTACAAGAAAACTAACTCTTCTTACTGTCTATGCTTTGAACAATTCCTGTGACACTAGTTATAGATTCCGATGCTTCACTTCAGTTTCACTGTATCCCTCTGACCTTCTTATTGACGATGAAACACTGAATGTGCATCGGAATTAATTACAAAAGGCACAATGCCGACTTAAGTACAAGAAAGCTGACTCTTCTTACTGTCTATGTTTTGAACCATTCATGTGACACTAGTTACAGATTCCGATGCTTCACTGCAGGTTTACTGTATCGCTCTGATCTTCTAATTGACGATGAAACACAGAAATTGCATCGGATTAAGTACAAAAGGCACAATGCCGACTTAAATACAAGAAAACTGATCTTCTTACTGTCTATGTTTTGAATCATTCCTGTGACACTAGTTATAGAATCCGATGTTTCACTTCAGGTTCACTATATCCCTCTGACCTTCTCATTGTGGACGAAACACTGAAATTGCATCGGAATTAAATACAAAAGGCACAATGCCGACTTAAGTACAAGAAAACTGACTCTTTTTACTGTCTATGTCTTGACCCATTAATGAGACACTAGTTATAGATTCCGATGCTTCACTTCAGGTTTACTGTATCCCTCTGACCTTCTTATTGACGATGAAACACAGAAATTGCATCGGAATTAAATACAAAAGCACAATGACGACATAAGTACAAGAAAACTGACTCTTCTTACTGTCTACGTTTTGAACAATGCCTGTGACACTAGTTATAGATTCCGATGCTTCACTTCAGGTTCATTGTATACCTCTGACCATCTTATTACCGATGAAACACAGAAATTGCATCGGAATTAAATACAAAAGGCACAATGTCAACTTTAGTACAAGAAAACTGACTCTTCTGACTGTCTATGTTTTGAACCATTCATGTGACACTAGTTATAGATTCCGATACTTCACTGCAGGTTTACTGTATCCCTCTGACCTTCTTATTGACGATGAAACACAGAAATTGCATCGGCATTAAATACAAAATGCACAATGCCGACTTAAGTACAAGAAAACTGACTCTTCTTACTGTCTATGTTTTGAACAATTCCTGTGACACTAGTTATAGAATCCGATGCTTCACTTCAGGTTTACCGTATCCCTCCGACCTTCTTATTGACGATGAAACACAGAAATTGCATCGGATTAAATACAAAAGGCACAATGCCGACTTAAGTACAAGAAAACTGATCCTCTTACTGTCTATGTTTGAACCATTCCTGTGGCACTAGTTAAAAATTCCGATGCTTCACTTCATTTTTACTGTATCCCTCTGACCTTCTCATTGACGATGAAACACAGCAATTGCATCGGAATGAAATATAAAAGGCACAATGCCGACTTAAGTGCAAGAAAACTGACTCTACTTAATGTCTATGTTTTGAACCATTCCTGTGACACTAGTTATAGATTCCGATGCTTCACTTCAGGTTTACTGTATCCCTCTGACCTTCTTATTGACGATGAAACACGGAAATTGCATGGGAATTAAATACAAAAGGCCCAATTCCGACTAAAGTACAAGAAAACTGACTCTTCTTACTGTCTATGCTTTGAACCATTCCTGTGACACTAGGTATAGATTCCGATGCTTCACTTCAGGTTTACAGTATCCCTCTGACCTTCTTATTGACGATGAAACACAGAAATTGCATCGGAATTAAATACAAAAGGCACAATGCCGACTTAAGTACAAGAAACCTGACTCTTCTTACTGTCTATGTTTTGAACCATTCCTGTGACACTAGTTATAGATTCCGATGCTTCACCTCAGGTTTACTGTATGCCTCAGACCTTCTTATTGACGAAGAAACACCGAAATTGCATCGGAATTAAATACAAAAGGCACAACGCCCACTTAAGTACAAGAAAACTGACTCTTCTTACTGTCTATGTTTTGAACCATTCCTGTGACACTAGTTATAGGTTCCGATGCTTCACTTCATGTTTACTGTATCCCTCTGACCCTCTTATTCACGATGAAACACAGAAATTGCATCGGAATTTAATACAAAAGGCACAATGCCGACTTAAGTACAAGAAAACTGACTCTTCTTACTGTCTATGTTTTCAATCATTCATGTGAACACTAGTTATAGATTCCGATGCTTTACTCCAGATTTACTGTATCCCTCTGACCTCCTTATTGACGATGATACAAAAAAATTGCTTCGGAATTAAATACAAAAGGCACAATGAAGACTTAAGTACAAGAAAACTGACTCTTCTTACTGTCTATATTTTGAACCATTCATGTGACACTCGTTATAGATTACGATACTTTACTTCAGGTTTACTGTATCCCTCTGACCTTCTTCTTGACGATGAAACACAGAAATTGCTTCGGAATTAAATACAAAAGACACAATGCCGACTTAAGTACAAGATAATTGACACTTCTTACTGTCTGTGTTTTGAAGTATTCCTGTGACACTAGTTAAAAATTCCGATGCTTCACTTCATTTTTACTGTATCCCTATCACCTTCTTATTGACGATGAAACACAGCAATTGCATCGGAATGAAATATAAAATGCACAATGCCGACTTAAGTGCAAGAAAACTGACTGTTCTTACTGTCTATGTTTTGAACCATTCATGTGACACTAGTTATGGATTCCGATGCTTCACTGCAGGTTTACTGTATCGCTCTGACTTACTAATTGACGAAGAAACACAGAAATTGCATCGGATTAAGTGCAAAAGGCACAATGCCGACTTAAGTACATGAAAACTGATCTTCTTACTGTCTATGTTTTGAATCATTCCTGTGACACTAGTTATAGAATCCGATGTTTCACTTCAGGTTGACTATATCCCTCTGACCTTCTCATTGTCGACGAAACACTGAAATTGCATCGGAATTAAATACAAAAGGCACAATGCCGACTTAAGTACAAGAAAACTGACTCTTCTTACTGTCTATGTCTTGACCCATTAATGAGACACTAGTTATAGATTCCGATGCTTCACTTCAGGTTTACTGTATCCCTCTGACCTTCTTATTGACGATGAAACACAGAAATTGCATCGGAATTAAATACAAAAGCACAATGCCGACATAAGTACAAGAAAACTGACTCTTCTTACTGTCTATGTTTTGAACCATTCCTGTGACACTAGTTATAGATTCCGATGCTTCACCTCAGGTTTACTGTATGCCTCAGACCTTCTTATTGACGATGAAACACAGAAATTGCATCGGAATTAAGTACAAAAGGCACAACGCCGACTTAAGTACAAGAAAACTGACTCTTCTTACTGTCTATGTTTTGAACCATTTCTGTGACACTAGTTATAGATTCCGATGCTTCACTTCATGTTTACTGTATCCCTCTGACCCTCTTATTCACGATGAAACACAGAAATTGCATCGGAATTTAATACAAAAGGCACAATGCCGACTTAAGTACATGAAAACTGACTCTTCTTACTGTCTATGTTTTCAATCATTCATGTGAACACTAGTTATAGATTCCGATGCTTTACTCCAGATTTACTGTATCCCTCTGACCTCCTTATTGACGATGATACAAAGAAATTGCTTCGGAATTAAATACAAAAGGCACAATGAAGACTTAAGTACAAGAAAACTGACTCTTCTTACTGTCTATGTTTTGAACCATTCCTGTGACACTAGATATAGATTCCGATGCTTCACTTTAGGTTTACTGTATCCCTCTGACCTTCCTATTGACGATGAAACCCTGAAATTGCATCGGAATTAAATACAAATAGCACAATGCAGACTTCAGTACAAGAAAACCGACTCCTCTTACTGTCTATGTTTCGAACAATTCCTGTGCCACTAGTTATATAATCCGAAGCTTCACTTCCGGTTTACTGTATCCCTCTGACCTTCGTATTGACGATGAACACAGAAATTGCGTCGGAATTAAATACCAAAGGCACAATGCCGACTTAAGTACAAGAAAACGGACTCTTCTTACTATCTAACTTTTGAACCATTCCTGTGACACTAGTTATAGATTCCGATGCTTCACTTCAGGTTTACTGTATCCCTCTGACCTTGTTATTGATGACGAAACACAAAAATTGCATCGGAATTAAATACAAAAGGCACAATGCCGACTTAAGTACAAGAAAACTGACTCTTCTTACTGTCTGTGTTTGAACCATTCCTGTGACACTAGTTATAGATTCCGATGCTTCCCTTCAGGTTTACTGTATCCCTCAGACCTTCTTATTGACGATGAAACACAGAAATTGCATCGGAATTACATACAAAAGGCACAACGCCAAATTAAGTACAAGAAAACTGACTCTTCTTACTGTCTATGTTTTGAACCATTCCTGCGACACTAGTTATATATTCCAATGCTTCACTTCATGTTTACTGTATCCCTCTGACCCTCTTATTCACGATGAAACACAGAAATTGCATCGGAATTTAATACAAAAGGCACTATGCAGACTTAAGTACGGGAGAACTGACTCTTCTTACTGTCTATGTTTTCAAACATTTCTGTGACACTAGATATAGATTCCGATGCTTCACTTTAGGTTTAGTGTATCCCTCCGACCTTCTTATTGACGATGAAACACAGAAAATTCATCGGAATTAAATACAAACGCACAATGCAGTCTTCAGTACAAGACAACTGACTCCTCTTACTGTCTATGTTTTGAACCATTCCAGTGACACTAGTTATAGATTCCGATGCTTCACTTCAGGTTTACTGTATCCCTCTGACGTTCTTATTGACGATGAACACAGAAATTGCATCGGAATTAAATACAAAATGCACAATGCCGACTTAAGTACAAGAAAACTGATCTTCTTACTGTCTATGTTTTGAATCATTCCTGTGACATTAGTTATAGAATCCGATGTTTCACTTCAGGTTGACTATATCCCTCTGACCTTCTCATTGTCGACGAAACACTGAAATTGCATCGGAATTAAATACAAAAGGCACAATGCCGACTTAAGTACAAGAAAACTGACTCTTCCTACTGTCAATGTCTTGACCCATTAATGAGACACTAGTTATAGAGTCCGATGCTTCACTTCAGGTTTACTGTATCCCTCTGACCTTCTTATTGACGATGAAACACAGAAATTGCATCGGAATTAAATACAAAAGCACAATGCCGACATAAGTACAAGAAAACTGACTCTTCTTACTGTCTATGTTATGAACCATTCCTGTGACACTAGTTATAGATTCCGATGCTTCACCTCAGGTTTACTGTATGCCTCAGACCTTCTTATTGACGATGAAACACAGAAATTGCATCGGAATTAAATACAAAAGGCACAACGCCGACTTAAGTACAAGAAAACTGACTCTTCTTACTGTCTATGTTTTGAACCATTCCTGTGACACTAGTTATAGATTCCGATGCTTCACTTCACGTTTACTGTATCCCTCTGACCCTCTTATTCACGATGAAACACAGAAATTGCATCGGAATTTAATACAAAAGGCACAATGCCGACTTAAGTACATGAAAACTGACTCTTCTTACTGCCTATGTTTTCAATGATTCATGTGAACACTAGTTATAGATTCCGATGCTTTACTCCAGATTTACTGTATCCCTCTGACCTCCTTATTGACGATGATACAAAGAAATTGCTTCGGAATTAAATACAAAAGGCACAATGAAGACTTAAGTACAAGAAAACTGACTCTTCTTACTGTCTATGTTTTGAACCATTCCTGTGACACTAGATATAGATTCCGATGCTTCACTTTAGGTTTACTGTATCCCTCTGACCTTCCTATTGACGATGAAACCCTGAAATTGCATCGGAATTAAATACAAATAGCACAATGCAGACTTCAGTACAAGAAAACCGACTCCGCTTACTGTCTATGTTTTGAACAATTCCTGTGCCACTAGTTATATAATCCGAAGCTTCACTTCCGCTTTACTGTATCCCTCTGACCTTCTTCTTGACGATGAACACAGAAATTGCATCGGAATTAAATACCAAAGGCACAATGCCGACTTAAGTACAAGAAAACGGACTCTTCTTACTATCTAACTTTTGAACCATTCCTGTGACACTAGTTATAGATTCCGATGCTTCACTTCAGGATTACTGTATACCTCTGACCTTGTTATTGATGACGAAACACAGAAATTGCATCGGAATTAAATACAAAAGGCACAATGCCGACTTAAGTACAAGAAAACTGACTCTTCTTACTGTCTGTGTTTGAACCATTTCTATGACACTAGTTATAGATTCCGATGCTTCCCTTCAGGTTTACTGTATCCCTCAGACCTTCTTATTGACGATGAGACACAGAAATTGCATCGGAATTAAATACAAAAGGCACAACGCCAAATTAAGTACAAGAAAACTGACTCTTCTTACTGTCTACGTTTTGAACCATTCCTGCGACACTAGTTATATATTCCAATGCTTCACTTCATGTTTACTGTATCCCTCTGACCCTCTTATTCACGATGAAACACAGAAATTGCATCGGAATTTAATACAAAAGGCACTATGCAGACTTAAGTACGAGAGAACTGACTCTTCTTACTGTCTATGTTTTCAAACATTTCTGTGACACTAGATATAGATTCCGATGCTTCACTTTAGGTTTAGTGTATCCCTCTGACCTTCTTATTGACGATGAAACACAGAAAATGCATCGGAATTAAATACAAACGCACAATGCAGTCTTCAGTACAAGAACACTGACTCCTCTTACTGTCTATGTTTTGAACCATTCCAGTGACACTAGTTATAGATTCCGATGCTTCACTTCAGGTTTACTGTATCCCTCTGACGTTCTTATTGACGATGAACACAGAAATTGCATCGGAATTAAATACAAAATGCACAATGCCGACATAAGTACAGGAAAACTGATTCTTCTTAATGTCTATGTTTTGAACCATTCCTGTGACACTAGTTATAGATTCCGATGCTTCACTTCAGGTTTACTGTATCCCTCTGACCTTGTTATTGACGATGAAACACATAAATTGCATCGGAATTAAATACAAAAGGCACAATGCCGACTTAAGTACAAGAAAACTGACTCTTCTTACTGTCTATGTTTGAACCATTCCTGTGACACTAGTTATAGATTCCGATGCTTCCCTTCAGGTTTACTGTATCCCTCTGACCTTCTTATTGACGATGAAAACAGAAATTGCATCGGAATTAAATACAAAAGGCACAACGCCGACTTAAGTACAAGAAAACTGACTTTTCTTACTGTCTAAGTTTTGAACCATTCCTGTCACACTAGTTATAGATTCCGATGCTTCACTTCATGTTTACTGTATCCCTCTGACCCTCGTATTCACGATGAAACACAGAAATTGCATCGGAATTTAATACAAAAGGCACAATGCCGACTTAAGTACAAGAAAAATGACTCTTCTTGCTGTCTATGTTTTCAACCATTCATGTGACACTAGTTATGGATTCCGATGCTTTACTCCAGGTTTACTGTATCCCTCTGACCTCCTTATTGACGATGATACGAAGAAATTGCTTCGGAATTAAATACAAAAGGCACAATGCCGATTTAAGTACAAGAAAACTGACTCTTCTTACTGTCTATGTTTGAACCATTCCTGTGACACTAGTTATAGATTCTGATGCTTGCCTTCAGGTTTACTGTATCGCTCTGACCTTCTTCTTGTCGATGAAACACAGAAATTGCATCGGAATTAAATTCAAAAGGCACAATGCCGACTGAAGTACAAGAAAACTGACTCTTCTTACTGTCTATGATTTGAACCATTCCTGTGACACTAGTTATAGATTCTGCTGCTTCACTTCAGGTTTACTGTATCCCTCTGACCTTGTTATTGACGATGAAACACATAAATTGCATCGGAATTAAATACAAAAGGCACAATGCCGACTTAAGTACAAGAAAACTGACTCTTCTTACTGTCTATGTTTGAACCATTCCTGTGACACTAGTTATAGAGTCCGATGCTTCCCTTCAGGTTTACTGTATCCCTCTGACCTTCTTATTGACGATGAACACAGAAATTGCATCGGAATTAAATACAAAAGGCACAACGCCGACTTAAGTAAAAGAAAACTGACTTTTCTTACTGTCTAAGTTTTGAACCATTCCTGTCACACTAGTTATAGATTCCGATGCTTCACTTCATGTTTACTGTATCCCTCTGACCCTCGTATTCACGATGAAACACAGAAATTGCATCGGAATTTAATACAAAAGGCACAATGCCGACTTAAGTACAAGAAAAATGACTCTTCTTGCTGTCTATGTTTTCAACCATTCATGTGACACTAGTTATGGATTCCGATGCTTTACTCCAGGTTTACTGTATCCCTCTGACCTCCTTATTGACGATGATACGAAGAAATTGCTTCGGAATTAAATACAAAAGGCACAATGCCGATTTAAGTACAAGAAAACTGACTCTTCTTACTGTCTATGTTTGAACCATTCCTGTGACACTAGTTATAGATTCTGATGCTTGCCTTCAGGTTTACTGTATCGCTCTGACCTTCTTCTTGTCGATGAAACACAGAAATTGCATCGGAATTAAATTCAAAAGGCACAATGCCTACTTGAGTACAAGAAAACTGACTCTTCTTACTGGCTATGTTTTGAACCATTCCTGTGACACTAGATATAGATTCCGATGCTTCACATTAGGTTTACTGTATCCCTCTGACCTTCTTATTGACGATGAAACACAGAAAATGCATCGGAATTAAATACAAACGCACAATGCCGACTTAAGTACAAGAAAACTGACTCCTCTTACTCTCTATGTTTTGAACCATTCCAGTGACACTAGTTATAGTTTCCGATGCTTCACGTCAGGTTTACTGTATCCCTCTGACTTTCTTATTGACGATGAACACAGAAATTGCATCGGAATTAAATACAAAAGGCACAATGCCGACATGAGTACAAGAAAACTGACTCTTCTTACTGTCTAAGTTTTGAACCATTCCTGTGACACTAGTTATAGATTCCGATGCTTCACTTCAGGTTTACTGTATCCCTCTGACCTTCTTATTGACGATGAAACACAGAAATTGCATCGGAATTAAATACAAAAGGCACAATGCCGACTTGAGTACAAGAAAACTGACTCTTCTTACTGTCTTTGATTGAACCATTCCTGTGACACTAGTTATAGATTCCGATGCTTTACTTCAGGTTTACTGTATCCCTCTGACCTTCTTCTTGACGATGAAACACAGAAATTGCATCGGAATTAAATACAAAAGGCACAATGCCGACTTAAGTACAAGAAAACTGACTCTTCTTACTGTCTGTGTTTTGAACTATTCCTGTGACACTAGTTATAGATTCCGATGCTTCACTTCAGGTTCACTGTATCCCTCTGACCTTCTTATTGACGATCAAACACTGAAATTGCATCGGAATTAAATACAAAAGGCACAATGCCGACTTAAGTACAAGAAAACTGACTCATCTTACTGTCTATGATTTGAACCATTCCTGTGACACTAGTTATAGATTCCGATGCTTCACTTCAGGTTCACTGATTCCCTCTGACGTTCTTATTGACGATGAAACACAGAAATTGCATTGGAATAAAATACAAAAGGCACAACGCCGACTTAAGTACAAGAAAACTGACTCTTCTTACTGTCTATGTTTTTAACCATTCCTGTGACACTAGTTTAAGATTCCAATCTTTCACTTCAGGTATACTGTATCCCTCTGGCCTTCTTATTGGCGATGAAACATAGAAATTGCATCTGAATGAAATACAAAATGCACAATGCCTACTTGAGTACAAGAAAACTGACTCTTCTTACTGGCTATGTTTTGAACCATTCCTGTGACACTAGATATAGATTCCGATGCTTCACATTAGGTTTACTGTATCCCTCTGACCTTCTTATTGACGATGAAACACAGAAAATGCATCGGAATTAAATACAAACGCACAATGCCGACTTAAGTAAAGAAAACTGACTCCTCTTACTGTCTATGTTTTGAACCATTCCAGTGACACTAGTTATAGATTCCGATGCTTCACTTCAGGTTTACTGTATCCCTCTGACTTTCTTATTGACGATGAACACAGAAATTGCATTGGAATTAAATACAAAAGGCACAATGCCGACATAAGTACAAGAAAACTGACTCTTCTTACTGTCTAAGTTTTGAACCATTCCTGTGACACTAGTTATAGATTCCGATGCTTCACTTCAGGTTTACTGTATCCCTCTGACGTTGTTATTGACGATGAAACACAGAAATTGCATCGGAATTAAATACTAAAGGCACAATGCCGACTTAAGTACAAGAAAAATGACTCTTCTTACTGTCTATGTTTGAACCATTCCTGTGACACTAGTTATAGATTCCGATGCTTCCCTTCAGGTTTACTGTATCCCTCTGACCTTCTTATTGACGATGAACACAGAAATTGCATCGGAATTAAATACAAAAGGCACAACGCCGACTTAAGTACAAGAAAACTGACTTTTCTTACTGTCTATGTTTTGAACCATTCCTGTTACACTAGTTATAGATTCCGATGCTTCACTTCATGTTTACTGTGTCCCTCTGACCCTCGTATTCACGATGAAACACAAAAAATTGCATCGGAATTTAATACAAAATGCACAATGCCGACTTAAGTACAAGAAAACTGACTCTTCTTGCTGTCTATGTTTTCAACCATTCATGTGACACTAGTTATGGATTCCGATGCTTTACTCCAGGTTTACTGTATCCCTCTGACCTCCTTACTGACGATGATACAAAGAAATTGCTTCGGAATTAAATACAAAAGGCACAATGCCGATTTAAGTACAAGAAAACTGACTCTTCTTACTGTCTATGTTTTGAACCATTCCTGTGACACTAGATATAGTTTCCGATGCATCACCTTAGGTTTACTGTATCCCTCTGACCTTCTTATTGACGATGAAACCCTGAAATTGCATCTTAATTAAATACAAAAAGCATAATGCAGACTTCAGTACAAGAAAACTGACTCCTCTTACTGTCTATGTTTTGAACCATTCCTGTGACACTAGTTATATAATCCGATGCTTCACTTCAGGTTTACTGTATCCCTCTGACCTTCTTATTGACGATGAACACAGAAACTGCATCGGAATTACATACCAAAGGCACAATGCCGACTTAAGTACAAGACAACTGACTCTTCTTACTATCAAAGTTTTGAACCATTACTGTGACACTAGTTATAGATTCCGATGCTTCACTTCAGGTTTACTGTATCCCTCTGACCTTGTTATTGACGATGAAACACAGAAATTGCATCGGAATTAAATACAAAAGGCACAATGCCGACTTAAGTACAAGTAAACTGACTCTTCTTACTGTCTATGTTTTGAACCATTATAGTGACACTAGTTATAGATTCCGATGCTTCCCTTCAGGTTTACTGTATCGCTCTGACCTTCTTCTTGTCGATGAAACACAGAAAATGCATCGGAATTAAATTCAAAAGGCACAACGCCGAGTTAAGTACAAGAAAACTGACTATTCTTACTGTCTATGATTTGAACCATTCCTGTGACACTAGTTATAGATTCTGCTGCTTCACTTCAGTTTTACTGTATCCCTCTGACCTTCTTATTGACGGTGAAACACAGAAATTGCATCGGAATTAAATACAAAAGGCACAATGCCGACTTAAGTACAAGAAAACTGACTCTTCTTACTGTCTATGATTGAACCATTCCTGTGACACTAGTTATAGATTCCGATGCTTTACTTCAGGTTTACTGTATCCCTCTGACCTTCTTCTTGACGATGAAACACAGAAATTGCATCGGAATTAAATACAAAAGGCACAATGCCGACTTAAGTACAAGAAAACTGACTCTTCTTACTGTCTGTGTTTTGAACTATTCCTGTGACACTAGTTATAGATTCCGATGCTTCACTTCAGGTTCACTGTATCCCTCTGACCTTCTTATTGACGATCAAACACTGAAATTGCATCGGAATTAAATACAAAAGGCACAATGCCGACTTAAGTACAAGAAAACTGACTCATCTTACTGTCTATGATTTAAACCATTCCTGTGACACTAGTTATAGATTCCGATGCTTCACTTCAGGTTCACTGATTCCCTCTGACGTTCTTATTGACGATGAAACTCAGAAATTGCATTGGAATAAAATACAAAAGGCACAACGCCGACTTAAGTACAAGAAAACTGACTCTTCTTACTGTCTATGTTTTTAACTATTCCTGTGACACTAGTTTAAGATTCCAATCTTTCACTACAGGTATACTGTATCCATCTGGCCTTCTTATTGACGATGAAATATAGAAATTGCATCTGAATGAAATAGAAAAGGAACAATGCCGACTTAGGTACAAGAAAACTGACTCTACTTACTGTCTTTGTTTTGAACCATAGCTGTGACACTAGTCATAGATTCCGATGCTTCATTTCAGGTTTACTGTATCCCTGTGACCTTCTTATTGACGGTGAAACACAGAAATTGCATCGGAATTAAATACAAAAGGCACAATTCCGACTTAAGTACAAGAAATCTGACTCTTCTTACTGTCTATGTTTTCAACCATTCCAGTGACACTAGATATAGATTCCGATGCTTCACTTCAGGTTTTCTATATCCCTCTGACCTTCTTATTGACGATGAAACGCAGAAATCGCATCGGAATTAAATACAAAAAGCACAATGCCGACTTAAGTACAAGAAAACTGACCCTTCTTACTGTCTATGTTTTGAACCATTCCTGTGACACTAGTTATAGATTCCGATGCTCCACTTCAGGTTTACTGTATCCGTCAGACCTTCTTATTGACGATGAAACTCAGAAATTGCATCGGAATTAAATGAAAAAGGCACAATGCCGACTTATGTACAAGAAAACTGACTCATCTTACTGTCTATGTTTGCACCATTCATGTGACATTACTTATAGATTCCGATGCGTCACTTCAGGTTTACTGTATCCCTCTGACCTTCTTATTGACGATGAAACACAGAAATTGCATCGAAATTATTTACAAAAGGCACAATGCCGACTTAAGTACAAGAAAACTGACTCTTCTTACTGTCTATGTTTTGAACCATTCCTGTGGCACTAGTTATACATTTCGACGCTTAACTTCAGCTTTACTGTATCCATCTGACCTTCTTATTGACGATGAATCACTGAAATTGCATCGGAATGAAATACAAAAGGGACAATGCCGACTTAAGTGCAAGATAACTGACTCTTCTTACTGTCAATGTTTGAAAGACTCATGTGTCACTAGTTATAGATTCCGATGCTTCACTTCAGGTCTACTGTATCCCTCTGACCTTCTTATTGACGATGAAACACAGAAATTTCATCGGAATTAAATACAAAAGGCGCAATGCCGACTTAAGTACAAGGAAACTGACTCCCCTTACTGTCTATGTTTCGAACCATTCCTGTGGCACTAGTTATAGATTTCGACGCTTAACTTCAGCTTTACTGTATCCATCTGACCTTCTTATTGACGATGAAACACTGAAATTGCATCGGAATTAAATACAAAAGCCACAACGCCGACATAAGTACGAGAAAACTGACCCTTCTTACTGTCTATGTTTTGAACCATTCCTGTGACACTAGTTATAGATTCCGATGCTTCACTTTAGGTAAACCGTATCCCGCTGACCTTCTTATTGACGATGAAACACTGAAATTGCATCGGAATGAAATACAAAAGGGACAATGCCGACTTAAGTACAAGATAACTGACTCTTCTTACTGTCAATGTTTGAAAGACTCATGTGTCACTAGTTATAGATTCCGATGCTTCACTTCAGGTTTACTGTATCCCTCTGACCTTCTTATTGACGATGAAACACAGAAATTGCTTCGGAATTAAATACAAAAGGCACAATGCCGACTTAAGTACAAAAAAACTGACTCTCCTTGCTGTCTATGTTTTGAACCATTCCTGTGACACTAGTTATAGATTCCGATGCTCCACTTCAGGTTTACTGTATCCCTCTGACCTTCTTATTGTCGATGAAACTCAGAAATTGCTTCGGAATTAAATGAAAAATGCACAATGCCGACTTATGTACAGGAAAACTGACTCATCTTACTGTCTATGTTTGCACCATTCACGTGACACTAGTTATAGATTCCGATGCGTCACTTTAGGTTTACTGTATCCCTCTGACCTTCTTATTGACGATGAAACACAGAAATTGCTTCGGAATTAAATACAAAAACACAATGCCGACTTAAGTACAAGAAAACAGACTCTTCTTACTATCTATGTTTTGATCCATTCCTGTGACACTAGTTATTGATTCCGATGCTTCACCTCAGGTATACTGTATCCCTCTGACCTTCTTATTGACGATGAAACATAGAAATTGCATCGGAATGAAATGGAAAAGGAACAATGCCGACTTAGGTAGAAGAAAACTGACTCTTCTTACTGCCTATGCTTTGAACCATTCCTGTGACGCTAGTTGTAGATTCCAATGCTTCACTTCAGGTTTACTGTATGCCTCTGACAATCTTATTGAAGATGAAACACAGATATTGCATAGGAATTAAATACAAAAGGCACAATGCCGACTTAAGCACAAGAAAACTGAAACTTCTTACTGTCTATGTTTTAAACCATTGCTATGACACTAGTTATGGATTCCGATGCTTCACTTCAGGTTTACTGTATCCCTCTGACCTTCTTATTGACGATGAAACACAGAAATTGCGTCGGAATTAAATACAAAAGGCACAATGCCGACTTAAGTACAAGAAAACTGACTCTTCTTACTGTTTATGTTTTGAACCATTCCTGTGACACTAGTTATAGATTCCGATGCTTCACTTCAAGTTTACTCTATGCCTCTGACCTTCTTATTGACGATGAAACACAGAAATTGCATCGGAATTAAATACAAAAGGCATTATGCCGACTTAAGTGCAAGAAAACTGACTCTTCTAACTGTCTATGTTTTGAACCATTCCTGTGACACTAGTTATAGATTCCGATACTTCACTTCAGGTTTACTGTATCCCTCTGACTTTCTTATTCACGATGAAACACAGAAATTGCATCGGAATTAAAAACAAAAGGCACAATGCCGACTTAAGTACAAGAAAACTGACTCTTCTTACTGTCTATGTTTTGAACCATTCATGTGACACTAGTTACAGATTCCGATGCTTCACTGCAGGTTTACTGTATCCCTCTGACCTTCTTATTGACGATGAAACACAGAAATAGCATTGGAATTAAATACAAAAGGCACAATGCCGACTTAAGTACAAGAAAACTGACTCTTCTCACTGTCTATGATTTGAACAATTCCTGTGACACTAGTTATAGATTCCGATGCTTCACTTCAGGTTTACTGTATCCCTCTGACCTTCTTATTGACGATGAAACACAGAAATTGCATCGGAATTAAATACGAAAGGCACAATGCCGACTTAAGGACAAGAAAACTGACTATTCTTACTGTCTATGCTTTGAACCATTCCTGTGACACTAGTTATAGATTCCGATGCTTCACTTCAGGTTCACTGTATCCCTCCGACGTTCTTATTGACGATGAAACACAGAAATTGCATCGGAATTAAATACAAAAGGTACAATGCCTACTTAAGTACATGAAAACTGACTCTTCTTACTGTCTATGTTTTGAACCATTCATCTGACACTCGTTATAGATTACGATACTTTACTTCAGGTTTACTGTATCCCTCTGACCTTCTTCTTGACGATGAAACACAGAAATTGCTTCGGAATTAAATACAAAAGGCACAATGCCGACTTAAGTACAAGATAATTGACACTTCTTACTGTCTGTGTTTTGAACCATTCCTGTGACACTAGTTAAAAATTCCGATGCTTCACTTCATTTTTACTGTATCCCTATGACCTTCTTATTGACGATGAAACACTGAAATTGCATCGGAATGAAATACAAAAGGGACAATGCCGACTTAAGTACAAGATAACTGACTCTTCTTACTGTCAATGTTTGAAAGACTCATGTGTCACTAGTTATAGATTCCGATGCTTCACTTCAGGTTTACTGTATCCCTCTGACCTTCTTATTGACGATGAAACACAGAAATTGCTTCGGAATTAAATACAAAAGGCACAATGCCGACTTAAGTACAAGAAAACTGACTCTCCTTGCTGTCTATGTTTTAAACCATTCCTGTGACACTAGTTATAGATTCCGATGCTCCACTTCAGGTTTACTGTATCCCTCTGACCTTCTTATTGTCGATGAAACTCAGAAATTGCTTCGGAATTAAATGAAAAATGCACAATGCCGACTTTTGTACAGGAAAACTGACTCATCTTACTGTCTATGTTTGCACCATTCATGTGACACTAGTTATAGATTCCGATGCGTCACTTCAAGTTTACTGTATGCCTCTGACCTTCTTATTGACGATGAAACACAGAAATTGCATCGGAATTAAATAGAAAAGGTACAATGCCTACTTAAGTACAAGAAAACTGACTCTTCTTACTGTCTATGTTTTGAACCATTCATGTGACACTCGTTATAGATTACGATACTTTACTTCAGGTTTACTGTATCCCTCTGACCTTCATCTTGACGATGAAACACAGAAATTGCTTCGGAATTAAATACAAAAGGCACAATGCCGACTTAAGTACAAGATAATTGACACTTCTTACTGTCTGTGTTTTGAACCATTCCTGTGACACTAGTTAAAAATTCCGATGCTTCACTTCATTTTTACTGTATCCCTATGACCTTCTTATTGACGATGAAACACAGCAATTGCATCGGAATGAAATATAAAATGCACAATGCCGACTTAAGTATAAGAAAACTGACTCTTCTTACTGTCTATGTTTTGAACCATTCCTGTGACACTAGTTATAGATTCCGATGCTTCACTTCAGGTTTACTGAAAGCCTCTGACCTTCTTATTGACGATGAAACACAGAAATTGCATCGGAATTAAATACAAAGGGCACAATGTCAACTTTAGTACAAGAAACTGACTCTTCTTACTGTCTATGTTTTGAACCATTCATGTGACACTAGTTATAGATTCCGATGCTTCACTGCAGGTTTACTGTATCCCTCTGACCTTCTTATTGACGATGAAACACAGAAATTCCATCGGAATTAAATACAAAAGGCACAATGCCGGCTTAAATACAAGAAAACTGACTCTTCTTACTGTCTATAATTTGAACAATTCCTGTGACACTAGTTATAGATTCCGATGCTTCACTTCAGGTTTACCGTATCCCTCCGACGTTCTTATTGACGATGAAACACAGAAATTGCATCGGGTTAAATACAAAAGGCACAATGCCGACTTAAGTACAAAAAAACTGATCCTCTTACTGCCTATGTTTTGAACCATTCCTGTGACACTAGTTATAGAATGCGATGCTTCACTTCAGGTTCACTAAATCCCTCTGACCTTCTTATTGACGATGAAATACTGAAATTGCATCGGACTTAAATACAAGAGGCACAATGGCGACTTAAGTACAAGAAAACTGACTCATCCTACTGTCTATGTATTGAACCATTCCTGTGACACTAGTTATAGATTCCGATGCTTCACTTCAAGTTTACTGTATGCTTCTGACCTTCTTATTGACGATGAAACACAGAAATTGCATCGGAATTAAAACCAAAAGGCACAATGCCGACTTAAGCACAAGAAAACTGAAACTTCTTACTGTCTATGTTTTAAACCATTGCTATGACACTAGTTATGGATTCCGATGCTTCACTTCAGGTTTACTGTATCCCTCTGACCTTCTTATTGACGATGAAACACAGAAATTGCGTCGGAATTAAATACAAAAGGCACAATGCCGACTTAAGTACAAGAAAACTGACTCTTCTTACTGTTTATGTTTTGAACCATTCCTGTGACACTAGTTATAGATTCCGATGCTTCACTTCAAGTTTACTCTATGCCTCTGACCTTCTTATTGACGATGAAACACAGAAATTGCATCGGAATTAAATACAAAAGGCATTATGCCGACTTAAGTGCAAGAAAACTGACTCTTCTAACTGTCTATGTTTTGAACCATTCCTGTGACACTAGTTATAGATTCCGATACTTCACTTCAGGTTTACTGTATCCCTCTGACTTTCTTATTCACGATGAAACACAGAAATTGCATCGGAATTAAAAACAAAAGGCACAATGCCGACTTAAATACAAGAAAACTGACTCTTCTTACTGTCTATGTTTTGAACCATTCATGTGACACTAGTTACAGATTCCGATGCTTCACTGCAGGTTTACTGTATCCCTCTGACCTTCTTATTGACGATGAAACACAGAAATAGCATTGGAATTAAATACAAAAGGCACAATGCCGACTTAAGTACAAGAAAACTGACTCTTCTCACTGTCTATGATTTGAACAATTCCTGTGACACTAGTTATAGATTCCGATGCTTCACTTCAGGTTTACTGTATCCCTCTGACCTTCTTATTGACGATGAAACACAGAAATTGCATCGGAATTAAATACGAAAGGCACAATGCCGACTTAAGGACAAGAAAACTGACTATTCTTACTGTCTATGCTTTGAACCATTCCTGTGACACTAGTTATAGATTCCGATGCTTCACTTCAGGTTCACTGTATCCCTCCGACGTTCTTATTGACGATGAAACACAGAAATTGCATCGGAATTAAATACAAAAGGTACAATGCCTACTTAAGTACATGAAAACTGACTCTTCTTACTGTCTATGTTTTGAACCATTCATCTGACACTCGTTATAGATTACGATACTTTACTTCAGGTTTACTGTATCCCTCTGACCTTCTTCTTGACGATGAAACACAGAAATTGCTTCGGAATTAAATACAAAAGGCACAATGCCGACTTAAGTACAAGATAATTGACACTTCTTACTGTCTGTGTTTTGAACCATTCCTGTGACACTAGTTAAAAATTCCGATGCTTCACTTCATTTTTACTGTATCCCTATGACCTTCTTATTGACGATGAAACACTGAAATTGCATCGGAATGAAATACAAAAGGGACAATGCCGACTTAAGTACAAGATAACTGACTCTTCTTACTGTCAATGTTTGAAAGACTCATGTGTCACTAGTTATAGATTCCGATGCTTCACTTCAGGTTTACTGTATCCCTCTGACCTTCTTATTGACGATGAAACACAGAAATTGCTTCGGAATTAAATACAAAAGGCACAATGCCGACTTAAGTACAAGAAAACTGACTCTCCTTGCTGTCTATGTTTTAAACCATTCCTGTGACACTAGTTATAGATTCCGATGCTCCACTTCAGGTTTACTGTATCCCTCTGACCTTCTTATTGTCGATGAAACTCAGAAATTGCTTCGGAATTAAATGAAAAATGCACAATGCCGACTTTTGTACAGGAAAACTGACTCATCTTACTGTCTATGTTTGCACCATTCATGTGACACTAGTTATAGATTCCGATGCGTCACTTCAAGTTTACTGTATGCCTCTGACCTTCTTATTGACGATGAAACACAGAAATTGCATCGGAATTAAATAGAAAAGGTACAATGCCTACTTAAGTACAAGAAAACTGACTCTTCTTACTGTCTATGTTTTGAACCATTCATGTGACACTCGTTATAGATTACGATACTTTACTTCAGGTTTACTGTATCCCTCTGACCTTCATCTTGACGATGAAACACAGAAATTGCTTCGGAATTAAATACAAAAGGCACAATGCCGACTTAAGTACAAGATAATTGACACTTCTTACTGTCTGTGTTTTGAACCATTCCTGTGACACTAGTTAAAAATTCCGATGCTTCACTTCATTTTTACTGTATCCCTATGACCTTCTTATTGACGATGAAACACAGCAATTGCATCGGAATGAAATATAAAATGCACAATGCCGACTTAAGTATAAGAAAACTGACTCTTCTTACTGTCTATGTTTTGAACCATTCCTGTGACACTAGTTATAGATTCCGATGCTTCACTTCAGGTTTACTGAAAGCCTCTGACCTTCTTATTGACGATGAAACACAGAAATTGCATCGGAATTAAATACAAAGGGCACAATGTCAACTTTAGTACAAGAAACTGACTCTTCTTACTGTCTATGTTTTGAACCATTCATGTGACACTAGTTATAGATTCCGATGCTTCACTGCAGGTTTACTGTATCCCTCTGACCTTCTTATTGACGATGAAACACAGAAATTCCATCGGAATTAAATACAAAAGGCACAATGCCGGCTTAAATACAAGAAAACTGACTCTTCTTACTGTCTATAATTTGAACAATTCCTGTGACACTAGTTATAGATTCCGATGCTTCACTTCAGGTTTACCGTATCCCTCCGACGTTCTTATTGACGATGAAACACAGAAATTGCATCGGATTGTTTACAAAAGGCACAATGCCGACTTAAGTACAAGAAAACTGATCTTCTTACTGTCTATGTTTTGAATCATTCCTGTGACACTAGTTATAGAATCCGATGTTTCACTTCAGGTTCACTATATCCCTCTGACCTACTCATTGTCGACGAAACACTGAAATTGCATCGGAATTAAATACAAAAGGCACAATGCCGACTTAAGTACAAGAAAACTGACTCTTCTTACTGTCTATGTCTTGACCCATTAATGAGACACTAGTTATAGATTCCGATGCTTCACTTCAGGTTTACTGTATCCCTCTGACCTTCTTATTGACGATGAAACACAGAAATTGCATCGGAATTAAATACAAAAGCACAATGCCGACATAAGTACAAGAAAACTGACTCTTCTTACTGTCTATGTTTTGTACAATACCTGTGACACTAGTTATAGATTCCGATGCTTCACTTCAGGTTTATTGTATACCTCTGACCTTCTTATTACCGATGAAACACAGAAATTGCATCGGAATTAAATACAAAAGGCACAATGTCAACTTTAGTACAAGAAAACTGACACTTCTGACTGTCTATGTTTTGAACCATTCATGTGACACTAGTTATAGATTCCGATGCTTCACTGCAGGTTTATTGTATCCCTCTGACCTTCTTATTGAAGATGAAACACAGAAATTGCATCGGAATTAAATACAAAAGGCACAATGCCGACTTAAGTACAAGAAAACTGACTCTTCTTACTGTCTATGTTTTGAACAATTCCTGTGACACTAGTTATAGATTCTGATGCTACACTTCGGGTTTACCGTATCCCTCCGACCTTCTTATTGACGATGAAACACAGAAATTGCATCGGATTAAATACAAAAGACACAATGCCGATTTAAGTACAAGAAAACTGATCCTCTTACTGTCTATGTTTTGAACCATTCCTGTGACACTAGTTATAGAATCCGATGCTTCACTTCAGGTTCACTAAATCCCTCTGACCTCCTTATTGACGATGAAATACTGAAATTGCATCGGACTTAAATACAAGAGGCACAATGCCGACTTAAGTACAGGTAAACTGACTCTTCTTACTGTCTATGTACTGAACCATTCCTGTGACACTTGTTATAGATTTCTATGCTTCACTTCAGGTTTACTGTATGCCTCTGACCTTCTTATTGACGATGAAACCCAGAAATTGCATCGGAATTAGATACAAAATGCACAATGCCGACTTAAGTACAAGGAAACTTACTCTTCATACTGTCTATGTTTTGAACCATTCGTGTGACACTAATTATAGTTTCTGATGCTTCACTTCAGGTTCACTGTATCCCTCTGACCTTCTTATTGACGATGAAACACTGAAATTGCATCGGAATTAATTACAAAAGGCACAATGCCGACTTAAGTACAAGAAAACTGACTCTTCTTACTGTCTATGTTTTGAACCATTCCTATGACACTAGATATAGATTCCGATGCTTCACTTTAGGTTTACTGTATCCCTCTGACCTTCTTATTGACGATGAACACAGAAATTGCATCGGAATTAAATACAAAAGGCACAATGCCGACTTAAGTACAAGAAAATTGACTCTTCTTGCTGTCAATGTTTCAACCATTCATGTGACACTAGTTATGGATTCCGATGGTTTACTCCAGGTGTACTGTATCCCTCTGACCTCCTTATTGACGATGATACAAAGAAATTGCTTCGGAATTAAATACAAAAGGCACAATGCCGATTTAAGTACAAGAAGACTGACTCTTCTTACTGTCTATGTTTTGAACCATTCCTGTGACACTAGATATAGTTTCCGATGCTTCACTTTAGGTTTACTGTATCCCTCTGACCTTCTTATTGACGATGAAACCCTGAAATTGCATCGGAATTAAATACAAATAGCACAATGCAGACTTCAGTACAAGAAAACTGACTCTTCTTACTGTTTATGTTTGAACCATTCCTGTGACACTAGTTATAGTTTCCGATGTTTCCCTTCAGGTTTACTGTATCCCTCAGACCTTCTTATTGACGATGAAAGACAGAAATTGCATCGGAATTAAATACAAAAGGCACAACGCCAACTTAAGTACAAGAAAACTGACTCTTCTTACTGTCTATGTTTTGAACCATTCCTGCGACACTAGTTATATATTCCAATGCTTCACTTCAAGTTTACTGTATCCCTCTGACCCTTATATTCAGGATGAAACACAGAAATTGCATCGGAATTTAATACAAAAGGCACAATGCCGACTTAAGTACAAGAAAACTGACTCTTCTTGCTGTCTATGTTTTCAACCATTCATGTGACACTAGTTATGGATTCCGATGCTTTACTCCAGGTTTACTGTATCCCTCTGACCTCCTTATTGACGATGATACAAAGAAATTGCTTCGGAATTAAATACAAAAGGTACAATGCCGATTTAAGTACAAGAAAACTGACTCTTCTTACTGTCTATGTTTTGAACCATTCCTGTGACACTAGATATAGTTTCCGATGCTTCACTTTAGGTTTACTGTATCCCTCTGACCTTCTTATTGACGATGAAACCCTGAAATTGCATCGGAATTAAATACAAAAAGCACAATGCAGACTTCAGTACAAGAAAACTGACTCCTCTTACTGTCTATGTTTTGAACCATTCCTGTGACACTAGTTATATAGTCCGATGCTTCACTTCAGGTTTACTGTATCCCTCTGACCTTCTTATTGACGATGAACACAGAAATTGCATCGGAATTACATACCAAAGGCACAATGCCGACTTAAGTACAAGAAAACAGACTCTTCTTACTATCAAAGTTTTGAACCATTACTGTGACACTAGTTATAGATTCCGATGCTTCACTTCAGGTTTACTGTATCCCTCTGACCTTGTTATTGACGATGAAACACAGAAATTGCATCGGAATTAAATACAAAAGGCACAATGCCGACTTAAGTACAAGTAAACTGACTCTTCTTACTGTCTATGTTTGAACCAATCCTGTGACACTAGTTATAGATTCCGATGCTTCCCTTCAGGTTTACTGTATCGCTCTGACCTTCTTCTTGTCGATGAAACACAGAAATTGCATCGGAACTAAATTCAAAAGGCACAATGCCGACTTAAGTACAAGAAAACTGACTCTTCTTACTGTCTATGATTTGAACCATTCCTGTGACACTAGTTATAGATTCTGCTGCTTCACTTCAGTTTTACTGTATCCCTCTGACCTTCTTATTGACGATGAAACACAGACATTGCATCGGAATGAAATACAAAATCACAATGCCGACTTAAGTACAAGAACACTGTCTCTTCTTACTGTCTATGCTTTGAACCATTCCTGTGACACTAGGAATAGATTCCGATGCTTCACTTCAGGTTTACTGTATCCCTCTGACCTTCTTATTGACGATGAAACACAGAAATTGCATCGGAATTAAATACAAAAGGCACAATGCCGACTTAAGTACAAGAAAACTGACTCTACTTACTGCTATGATTGAACCATTCCTGTGACACTAGTTATAGATTCCGATGCTTCACTTCAGGTTTACTGTATCCCTCTGACCTTATTGACGATGAAACACAGAACTTGCATCGGAATTAAATACAAAATGCACAATGCCGACTTAAGTACAAGAAAACTGACTCTTCTTACTGTCCATGTTTTGAACCATTAATGTGACACTAGTTATAGATTCCGATGCTTCACTTCAGGTTTACTGTATCCCTCTGACCTTCGTATTGACGTCGAAACATAGAAATTGCATCGGAATTAAATACAAATTGCACAGTGCCGACTTAAGTACAAGAAAACTGACTCTTCTTACTGTCTATGTTTTGTACCATTCCTGTGACAGTAGTTATAGATTCCGATGCTTCACTTCATTTTTACTGTATCTCTGACCTTCTTATTGACGATGAAACACAGAAATTGCATCGGAATTAAATACAAAAGGCACAATTCCGACTTAAGTACAAGAAAACTGACTCTTCTTACTGTCTCTGATTTGAACCATTCCTGTGACACTAGTTATAGATTCTGCTGCTTCACTTCCGGTTTACTGTATCCCTCTGACCTTGTTATTGACGATGAAACACAGAAATTGCATCGGAGTAAAATACAAATGGCACAATGCTGACTTAAGTACAAGAAAACTTGCTCTTCTTACTGTCTATGTTTTGAACCATTCCTGTGACACTAGTTATAGATTCCGATGCTTCACTTCAGGTTCACTGTATCCCTCTGACCTTCTTATTGACGATCATACACTGAAATTGCATCGGAATTAAATACAAAAGGCACAATGCCGACTTAAGTACAAGAAAACTGACTCTTCTTACTGTCTATGATTTGAACCATTCCTGTGACACTAGTTATAGATTCCGATGCTTCACTTCAGGTTCACTGATACCCTCTGACGTTCTTATTGACGATGAAACACAGAAATTGCATTGGAATTAAATACAAAAGGCACAACGCCGACTTAAGTACAAGAAAACTGACTCTTCTTACTGTCTATGTTTTTAACCATTCCTGTGACACTAGTTTAAGATTCCAATGTTTCACTTCAGGTGTACTGTATCCCTCTGGCCTTCTTATTGACGATGAAACATAGAAATTGCATCGGAATGAAATAGTAAAGGCACAATGCCGACTTAGGTACAAGAAAACTGACTCTTCTTACTGTCTTTGTTTTGAACCATTGCTGTGACACTAGTCATAGATTCCGATGCTTCACTTCAGGTTTACTGTATCCCTCTGACCTTCTTATTGACGATGAAACACAGAAATTGCATCGGAATTAAATACAAAAGGCACAATTCCAACTTAAGTACAAGAAATCTGACTCTTCTTACTGTCTATGTTTTCAACCATTCCTGTGACACTAGATATAGATTCCGATGCGTCACTTCAGGTTAACGGTATCCCTCTGACCTTCTTATTGACGATGAAACACAGAAATTGCATCGGAATTATATACAAAAGGCACAATGCCGTCTTAAGTACAAGAAAAATTACTCTTCTTACTGTCTATGATTGTTCAATTCCTGTGACACTAGTTATAGATTCCCATGCTTCACTTCAGGTTCACTGTACCCTCTGACCTTCTTATTGACGATTAATCACAGAAATGTCATCGGAAATAAATACAAAAGGCGCAATGCCGACTTAAGTACAAGAAAACTGACTCCCCTTATTGTCTATGTTTTGAACCATTCCTGTGACACTAGTTATAGATTCCGACGCTTCACTTCAGCTTTACTGTATCCCTCTGACCTTCTTATTGACGATGAGACACTGAAATTGCATCGGAATTAAATACAAAAGCCACAACGCCGACTTAAGTACAAGAAAACTGACCCTTCTTACTGTCTATGTTTTGAACCATTCCTGTGACACTAGTTATAGATTCCGATGCATCACTTCACGTAAATCGTATCCCTCTGACCTTCTTATTGACGATGAAACACAGAAATTGCATCGGAATTAAATACAAAAGGCTCAATGCCGACTTAAGTACAAGATAACTGACTCTTCTTACTGTCAATGTTTGAAACACTCATGTGACACTAGTTATAGATTCCGATGCTTCACTTCAGGTTTACTGTATCCCTCATACCTTCTTATTGACGATGAAACACAGAAATTGCATCGGAAATAAATACAAAAGGCACAATGCCGACTTAAGTACAAGAAAACTGACTCTTCTTGCTGTCTATGTTTGAACCATTCCTGTGCCACTAGTTATAGATTCCGATGCTCCACTTCAGGTTTACTGTATCCCTCTAACCTTCTTATTGACGATGAAACTCAGAAATTGCATCGGAATTATATACAAAAGGCACAATGCCGACTTCAGTACAAGAAAACTGACACTTCTTACTGTCTATGATTGATCAATTCCTGTGACACTAGTTATAGATTCCGATGCTTCACTTCAGGTTTACTGTATCCCTCTGACCTTCTTATTGACGATGAAACACAGAAATTGCATCGGAATTAAGTACAAAAGGCACAATTCCGAGTTAAGTACAAGAAAACTGACTCTTCTTACTGTCTATGTTTTGAACCATTGCTGTGACACTAGTTATTGATTCCGATGCTTCACTTCAGGTTTACTGTATCCATCTGACCTTCTTATTGACGATGAAACACAGAAATTGCATCGGAATTAAATACAAAAGTCACAATGCCGACTTAAGTACAAGAAAACTGACTCTTCTTACTGTCTATGTTTTGAACCATTCCTGTGACACTAGATATAGATTCCGATGCTTCACTTCAGGTTTAAATGGCTCTGAAAACTATGGGACTCAACTGCTGTGGTCATCAGTCCCCTAGAACTTAGAACTACCTAAACCTAAATAACCTAAGGACATCACACACATCCATGCCCGAGGCAGGATTCGAACCTGCGATCGTAGCGGTCGCACGGTTCCGGACTGCGCGCCTAGAACCTTGAGAGCTTAACATCAGGTTTACTACATCACACTGACCTTCTTATTGACGATGAAACGCAGAAATCGCATCGGAATTAAATACAAAAAGCACAATGCCGACTTAAGTACAAGAAAAATGACTCTTCTTACTGTATATGTTTTCAACCATTCCTGTGACACTAGTTATAGATTCCGATGCTTCACTTCAGGTTTACTGTATCCCTCTGACCTACTTACTGACGATGAAACATAGAAATTGCATCGGAAATAAATACAAAAGGCACAATGCCGACTTAAGTACAAGAAAACTTACTCTTCTTACTGTCTATGTTTTGAACCATTCCTGTGACACTAGTTACAGATTCCGATGCTTCACTTCAGGTTACTGTATCCCTCTGACCCTCTTATTGACGACGAAACACAGAAATTGCATCGGAATTGAATACAAAAGGCACAATGACGACCTAAGTACAAGAAAACTCTTCCTACTGTCTATGTTTTGAACCATTCATGTGACACTAGTTATAGCTTCCGATGCTTCACTTCAGGTTTTCTGTATCCATCAGACCTTCTTATAGACGATGAAACACAGAAATTGCATCGGAATTAAATACAAAAGGCACAATTCCGAAGTAAGTACAAGATAACTGACTCTTCTTACTGTCTGTGATTGAACCATTCCTGTGATACTAGTTATAGATTCCGATGCTTCACTTCAGGTTTACTGTATCCCTCTGACCTTCTTATTGTTGATGAAACACAGAAATTGCAACGGAATTAAATACAAAAGGCACAATGCCGACTTAAGTACAAGAAAACTGACTCTTCTTACTGTCTATGTTTTGAACCATTCCTGTGACACTAGTTACAGATTCCGATGCTTCACTTCAGGTTACTGTATCCCTCTGACCCTCTTATTGACGACGAAACACAGAAATTGCATCGGAATTGAATACAAAAGGCACAATGACGACCTAAGTACAAGAAAACCCTTCCTACTGTCTATGTTTTGAACCATTCATGTGACACTAGTTACAGCTTCCGATGCTTCACTTCAGGTTTACTGTATCCATCAGACCTTCTTATTGACGATGAATCACAGAAATTGCATCGGAATTAAATACAAAAGGCACAATTCCGAAGTAAGTACAAGAAAGCTGACTCTTCTTACTGTCTATGATTAAACCATTCCTGTGACACTAGTTATAGATTCAGATGCTTCACTTCAGGTTTACTGTATCCCTCTGACCTTCATATTGACGATGAAACACAGAAAATGCATCGGAATTAAATACAAAAGGCACAATGCCGACTTAAGTACAAGAAAACTGACTCTTCTTACTGTCTATGTTTTGAACCATTCCAGTGACACTAGTTATAGATTCCGATGCTTCACTTCAGGTTTACTGTATCCCTCTGACCTTCTTATTGGCGATGAAACACAGAAATTGCATCGGAGTTAAATACAAAAGGCACAATGCCGATTTAAGTACAAGAAAACTGACTCCTCTTACTGTCTATGCTTTGAACCATTCCTGTGACACTAGTTATAGATTCCGATGCATCACTTCACGTAAATCGTATCACTCTGACCTTCTTATTGACGATGAAACACAGAAATTGCATCGGAATTAAATACAAAAGGCTCAATGCCGACTTAAGTACAAGATAACTGACTCTTCTTACTGTCAATGTTTGAAACACTCATGTGACCTAGTTATAGATTCCGATGCTTCACTTCAGGTTTACTGTATCCCTCATACCTTCTTATTGACGATGAAACACAGAAATTGCATCGGAATTAAATACAAAAGGCACAATGCCGACTTAAGTACAAGAAAACTGACTCTTCTTGCTGTCTATGTTTTGAACCATTCCTGTGACACTAGTTATAGATTCCGATGCTCCACTTCAGGTTTACTGTATCCCTCTGACCTTCTTATTGACGATGAAACTCAGAAATTGCATCGGAATTACACGAAAAAGGCACAATGCCGACTTATGTACAAGAAAACTGACTCATCTTACTGTCTATGTTTGCACCATTCATGTGACACTAGTTATAGATTCCGATGCGTCCCTTCAGGTTTACTGTATCCCTCTGACATTCTTATTGACGATGAAACACAGAAATTGCATCGGAATTATATACAAAAGGCACAATGCCGACTTCAGTACAAGAAAACTGACTCTTCTTACTGTCTATGATTGATCAATTCCTGTGACACTAGTTATAGATTCCGATGCTTCACTTCAGGTTTACTGTATCCCTCTGACCTTCTTATTGACGATGAAACACAGAAATTGCATCGGAATCAAGTACAAAAGGCACAATTCCGAGTTAAGTACAAGAAAACTGACTCTTCTTACTGTCTATGTTTTGAACCATTGCTGTGACACTAGTTATTGATTTCGATGCTTCACTTCAGGTTTACTGTATCCATCTGACCCTCTTATTGACGACGAAACACAGAAATTGCATCGGAATTGAATACAAAAGGCACAATGACGACCTAAGTACAAGAAAACTCTTCCTACTGTCTATGTTTTGAACCATTCATGTGACACTAGTTATAGCTTCCGATGCTTCACTTCAGGTTTTCTGTATCCATCAGACCTTCTTATTGACGATGAAACACAGAAATTGCATCGGAATTAAATACAAAAGGCACAATTCCGAAGTAAGTACAAGAAAACTGACTCTTCTTACTGTCTGTGATTGAACCATTCCTGTGACACTAGTTATAGATTCCGATGCTTCACTTCAGGTTTACTGTATCCCTCTGACCTTCTATTTGGCGATGAAACACAGAAATTGCATCGGAGTTAAATACAAAAGGCACAATGCCGATTTAAGTACAAGAAAACTGACTCCTCTTACTGTCTATGTTTGAACCACTCCTGTGACACTAGTTATTGATTCCGATGCTTCACTTCATTTTTACTGTATCCCTCTGACCTTCTTATTGACGATGAAACACAGAAATTGCATAGGAATTAAATACACATGGCACAATGCTGACTTAAGCACAAGAAAACTGACTCTTCTTACTGTCTATGTTTTGAACCATTGCTGTGACACTAGTTATTGATTCCGATGCTTCACTTCAGGTTTACTGTATCCCTCTGACCTTCTTATTGACGATGAAACACAGAAATTGCATCGGAATTAAATACAAAAGCACAATGCCGACTTAAGTACAAGAAAACTGACTCTTCTTACTGTCTATGTTTTGAACCATTCCTGTGACACTAGATATAGATTCCGATGCTTCACTTCAGGTTCAAATGGCTCTGAAAACTATGGGACTCAACTGCTGTGGTCATCAGTCCCCTAGAACTTAGAACTACTTAAACCTAAATAACCTAAGGACATCACACACATCCATGCCCGAGGCAGGATTCGAACCTGCGACCGTAGAGGTCGCACGGTTCCGGACTGCGCGCCTAGAACCTTGAGAGCTTAACATCAGGTTTACTACATCACACTGACCTTCTTATTGACGATGAAACGCAGAAATCGCATCGGAATTAAATACAAAAAGCACAATGCCGACTTAAGTACAAGAAAAATGACTCTTCTTACTGTCTATGGTTTCAACCAATCCTGTGACACTAGTTATAGATTCCGATGCTTCTCTTCAGGTTTACTGTATCCCTCTGACCTACTTACTGACGATGAAACATAGAAATTGCATCGGAAATAAATACAAAAGGCACAATGCCGACTTAAGTACAAGAAAACTGACTCTTCTTACTGTCTATGTTTGAACCATTCATGTGATACTAGTTATAGATTCCGATGCTTCACTTCAGGTTTACTGTATCCCTCTGACCTTCTTATTGTTGATGAAACACAGAAATTGCAACGGAATTAAATACAAAAGGCACAATGCCGACTTAAGTACAAGAAAACTGACTCTTCTTACTGTCTATGTTTTGAACCATTCCTGTGACACTAGTTACAGATTCCGATGCTTCACTTCAGGTTACTGTATCCCTCTGACCCTCTTATTGACGACGAAACACAGAAATTGCATCGGAATTGAATACAAAAGGCACAATGACGACCTAAGTACAAGAAAACCCTTCCTACTGTCTATGTTTTGAACCATTCATGTGACACTAGTTATAGCTTCCGATGCTTCACTTCAGGTTTACTGTATCCATCAGACCTTCTTATTGACGATGAATCACAGAAATTGCATCGGAATTAAATACAAAAGGCACAATTCCGAAGTAAGTACAAGAAAACTGACTCTTCTTACTGTCAATGATTGAACCATTCCTGTGACACTAGTTATAGATTCAGATGCTTCACTTCAGGTTTACTGTATCCCTCTGACCTTCATATTGACGATGAAACACAGAAAATGCATCGGAATTAAATACAAAAGGCACAATGCCGACTTAAGTACAAGAAAACTGACCCTTCTTACTGTCTATGGTTTGAACCATTCCTGTGACACTAGTTATAAATTCCGATGCTTCACTTCAGGTTTACTGTATCCCTCTGACCATCTTATTGGCGATGAAACACAGAAATTGCATCGGAGTTAATTACAAAAGGCACAATGCCGATTTAAGTACAAGAAAACTGACTCCTCTTACTGTCTATGCTTTGAACCATTCCTGTGACACTAGTTATAGATTCCGATGCTTCACTTCATTTTTACTGTATCCCTCTGACCTTCTTATTGACGATGAAACACAGAAATTGCATCGGAAATAAATAGAAAAGTCACAATGCCGACTTAAGTACAAGAAAACTGACTCTTCTTACTGTCAATGCTTTGAACCATTCCTGTGACACTAGTTATAGATTCCGATGCTTCACGTCAGGTTTACTGTATCCCTCTGACCTTCTTATTGACGATGAAACACAGAAATTTCATCGGAATTAAATACAAAAGGCACAATGCCGACTTAAGTACAAGAAAACTGACTCTTCTTACTGACTGTGTTTTGAACCATTCCTTCGACACTAGCTATAGATTCCGATGCTTCACCTCAGGTTTACTGTATCCCTCTGACATTCGAATTGACGATGAAAAACAGAATTTACATTGGAATTATATAGAAAAGGCACAATGCCGACTTAAGTACAAGAAAACTGACTCTTCTTACTGTCTATGTTTTGAACCATTCCTGTGACACTAGTTATAGATTCCGATGCGTCACCTCAGGTTTACTGTATCCCTCTGACCTTCTTATTGACGATGAAACACAGAAATTGCTTCGGAATGAAATACAAAATCACAATGCCGACTTAAGTACAAGAAAACTGACTCTTCTTACTATCTATGCTTTGTTCCATTCCTGTGACACTAGTTATAGATTCCGATGCTTCCCTTCAGGTATACTGTATCCCTCTGACCTTCTTATTGACGATGAAACATAGAAATTGCATCGGAATGAAATAGAAAAGGAACAATGCCGACTTAGGTAGAAGAAAACTGATTCGTCTTACTGTCTATGCTTTGAACCACTCCTGTGACGCTAGTTATAGATTCCAATGCTTCACGTCAGGTTTACTGTATCCCTCTAACCTTCTTATTGAAGATGAAACACAGATATTGCATCGGAATTAAATACAAAAGGCACAATGCCGACCTAAGCACAAGAAAACTGACTCTTCTTACTGTCTATGTTTTGAACCATTCCTGTGACACTAGTTATTGATTCCGATGCTTCACTTCATTTTTACTGTATCCCTCTGACCTTCTTATTGACGATGAAACACAGAAATTGCATAGGAATTAAATACACATGGCACAATGCTGACTTAAGCACAAGAAAACTGACTCTTCTTACTGTCTATGTTTTGAACCATTGCTGTGACACTAGTTATTGATTCCGATGCTTCACTTCAGGTTTACTGTATCCCTCTGACCTTCTTATTGACGATGAAACACAGAAATTGCATCGGAATTAAATACAAAAGCACAATGCAGACTAAAGTACAAGAAAACTGACTCTTCTTACTGTCTATGTTTTGAACCATTCCTGTGACACTAGATATAGATTCCGATGCTTCACTTCAGGTTCAAATGGCTCTGAAAACTATGGGACTCAACTGCTGTGCTCATCAGTCCCCTAGAACTTAGAACTACTTAAACCTAAATAACCTAAGGACATCACACACATCCATGCCCGAGGCAGGATTCGAACCTGCGACCGTAGAGGTCGCACGGTTCCGGACTGCGCGCCTAGAACCTTGAGAGCTTAACATCAGGTTTACTACATCACACTGACCTTCTTATTGACGATGAAACGCAGAAATCGCATCGGAATTAAATACAAAAAGCACAATGCCGACTTAAGTTCAAGAAAACTGACTCTTCTTACTGTCAATGCTTTGACCCATTCCTGTAACACTAGTTATAGATTCCGATGCTTCACGTCAGGTTTACTGTATCCCTCTGACCTTCTTATTGACGATGAAACACAGAAATTTCATCGGAATTAAATACAAAAGGCACAATGCCGACTTAAGTACAAGGAAACTGACTCTTCTTACTGACTGTGTTTTGAACCATTCCTTCGACACTAGTTATAGATTCCGATGCTTCACCTCAGGTTTACTGTATCCCTCTGACATTCTAATTGACGATGAAACACAGAAATTACATTGGAATTATATAGAAAAGGCACAATGCCGACTTAAGTACAAGAAAACTGACTCTTCTTACTGTCTATGTTTTGAACCATTCCTGTGACACTAGTTATAGATTCCGATGCGTCACCTCAGGTTTACTGTATCCGTCTGACCTTCTTATTGACGATGAAACACAGAAATTGCTTCGGAATGAAATACAAAATCACAATGCCGACTTAAGTACAAGAAAACTGACTCTTCTTACTATCTATGTTTTGTTCCATTCCTGTGACACTAGTTATAGATTCCGATGCTTCCCTTCAGGTATACTGTATCCCTCTGACCTTCTTATTGACGATGAAACATAGAAATTGCATCGGAATGAAATAGAAAAGGAACAATGCCGACTTAGGTAGAAGAAAACTGATTCGTCTTACTGTCTATGCTTTGTACCACTCCTGTGACGCTAGTTATAGATTCCAATGCTTCACGTCAGGTTTACTGTATCCCTCTAACCTTCTTATTGAAGATGAAACCAAGATATTGCATCGGAATTAAATACAAAAGGCACAATGCCGACCTAAGCACAAGAAAACTGACTCTTCTTACTGTCTATGTTTTGAACCATTGCTGTGACACTAGTTATTGATTCCGATGCTTCACTTCAGGTTTACTGTATCCCTCTGACCTTCTTATTGACGATGAAACACAGAAATTGCATCGGAATTAAATACAAAAGGCACAATGCCGACTTAAGTACAAGAAAACTGACTCTTCTTACTGTCTATGTCTTGAACCATTCCTGTGACACTAGATATAGATTCCGATGCTTCACTTCAGGTTTACTGTATCCCTCTGACCTTCTTATTGGCGATGAAACACAGAAATTGCATCGGAGTTAAATGCAAAAGGCACAATGCCGATTTAAGTACAAGAAAACTGACTCCTCTTACTGTCTATGCTTTGAACCATTCCTGTGACACTAGTTATAGATTCCGATGCTTCACTTCATTTTTACTGTATCCCTCTGACCTTCTTATTGACGATGAAACACAGAAATTGCATCGGAATTAAATAGAAAAGTCACAATGCCGACTTAAGTACAAGAAAACTGACTCTTCTTACTGTCAATGCTTTGAACCATTCCTGTGACACTAGTTATAGATTCCGATGCTTCACGTCAGGTTTACTGTATCCCTCTGACCTTCTTATTGACGATGAAACACAGAAATTTCATCGGAATTAAATACAAAAGGCACAATGCCGACTTAAGTACAAGAAAACTGACCCTTCTTACTGACTGTGTTTTGAACCATTCCTTCGACACTAGTTATAGATTCCGATGCTTCACCTCAGGTTTACTGTATCCCTCTGACATTCTAATTGACGATGAAACACAGAAATTACATTGGAATTATATAGAAAAGGCACAATGCCGACTTAAGTACAAGAAAACTGACTCTTCTTACTGTCTATGTTTTGAACCATTCCTGTGACACTAGTTATAGATTCCGATGCGTCACCTCAGGTTTACTGTATCCCTCTGACCTTCTTATTGACGATGAAACACAGAAATTGCTTCGGAATGAAATTCAAAATCACAATGCCGACTTAAGTACAAGAAAACTGACTCTTCTTACTATCTATGTTTTGATCCATTCCTGTGACACTAGTTATAGATTCCGATGCTTCCCTTCAGGTATACTGTATCCCTCTGACCTCCTTATTGACGATGAAACATAGAAATTGCATCGGAATGAAATAGAAAAGGAACAATGCCGACTTAGGTACAAGAAAACTGACCCTTCTTACTGTCAATGCTTTGAACCATTCCTGTGACGCTAGTTATAGAATCCGTTGCTTCACTTCAGGTTTACTGTATCCCTCTGACCTTCTTACTGACGATGAAACACAGAAATTTCATCGGAATTAAATACAAGAGGCACAATGCCGACTTAAGTACAAGAAAACTGACTCTTCTTACTGTCTATGTTTTGAACCGTTCCTTCGACACTAGTTATAGACTCCGATGCTTCACCTCAGGTTTACTGTATCCCTCTGACCTTCTAATTGACGATGAAACACAGAAATTGCATCGGAATTAAATACAAAAGGCACAACGCCGACTTAAGTACAAGAGAACTGACCCTTCTTACTGTCTATGTTTTGAACCTTTTTTGTGACACTAGTTTTAGATTCCGATGCTTCACTTCAGGTTTACTGTATCCCTCTGACCTTTTTATTGACGATGAAACACAGAAATTGCATCGGAATTAAATACAAAAGGCACAATGCCGACTTAAGTACAAGAAAACTGACTCTTCTTACTGCCTGTGTTTTGACCCATTCCTGTGACACTAGATATAGATTCCGATGATTCACTTCAGGTTTACTGTATCCCTCGGACCTTCTTATTGACGATAAAACACAGAAATTGCGTCGGAATTAAATACAAAAGGCACAAATCCGACTTAAGTACAAGAAAACTGACTCTTCTTACTGCCTATGCTTTGAACCATTCCTGTGACACTAGTTACAGATTCCGATTCTTGACTTCAGGTTTACTGTATCCCTCTGACCTTCTTATTGACGATGAAACACAGAAACTGCATCGGAATTGAATACAAAAGGCACAATGCCGACTTAAGTACTAGAAAACTGACTCCTCTTACTGTCTATGTTTTTAACCATTGCTGTGACAGTAGTTATTGATTCCGATGCTTCACTTCAGGTTTACTGTATCCCTCTGACCTTCTTGATGACGATGAAACACAGAAATTGCACAGGAATTAAATACAAGAGTCTCAGTGACGACTTAAGTACTAGAAAACTGACTATTCTTCTTGTCTATGTTTTGAACCATTCCTGTGACACTAGTTACAGATTCCGATGCTTCACTTCAGGTTTACTGTATCCCTCTAACCTTCTTATTGACGATGAAACACAGAAATTGCATCGGAGTTAAATAAAAAAGGCACAACGCCGACTTAAGTACAGGAAAACTGACTCTTCTTTTAGTCTATGTTTGAACTATTCCTGTGACACTAGTTATAGATTCCGATGCTTCACTTGAGGTATACTGTATCCCTCTGACCTTCTTTTTGACGATGAAACATAGAAATTGCATCGGAATGAAATAGAAAAAAAACAATGCCGACTTAGGTACAAGAAAACTGACTCTTCTTACTGTCAATGCTTTGAACCATTCCTGTGACGCTTGTTATAGAATCCGTTGCTTCACTTCAGGTTTACTGTATCCCTCTGACCTTCTTATTGACGATGAAACACAGAAATTTCATCGGAATTAAATACAAAAGGCACAATGCCGACTTAAGTACAAGAAAACTGACTCTTCTTATTGTCTATGCTTTGAACCATTCCTTCGACACTAGTTATAGATTCCGATGCTTCACCTCAGGTTTACTGTATCCCTCTGACCTTCTAATTGACGATGAAACACAGAAATTGCATCGTAATTAAATACAAAAGGCACAACGCCGACTTAAGTACAAGAAAACTGACTCTTCTTACTGTCTATGTTATGAACCATTCCTGTGACACTAGTTTTAGATTCCGATGCTCCACTTCAGGTTTACTGTATCCCGCTGACCTTCTTATTGACATTGAAACACAGAAACTGCATCGGAATTAAATACAAAATGCACAATGCCGACTTAAGTACAAGAAAACTGACTCTTCTTATTGTCTAAGTTTTGAACCATTCCAGTGACACTAGTTACAGATTCCGATGATTCACTTCAGCTTTTCTGTATTCCTCTTACCTTCTTATTGACGATGAAACACAGTAATTGCATCGGAACTAAATACAAAAGGCACAACGCCGACTTAAGTACAAGAGAACTGACCCTTCTTACTGTCTATATTTTGAACCATTCCTGTGACACTAGTTTTAGATTCCGATGCTTCACTTCAGGTTTACTGTATCCCTCTGACCTTTTTATTGACGATGAAACACAGAAATTGCATCGGAATTAAATACAAAAGGCACAATGCCGACTTAAGTACAAGAAAACTGACTCTTCTTACTGCCTGTGTTTTGACCCATTCCTGTGACACTAGTTATAGATTCCGATGATTCACTTCAGGTTTACTGTATCCCTCGGACCTTCTTATTGACGATGAAACACAGAAATTGCATCGGAATGAAATAGAAAAGTCACAATGCCGACTTAAGTACAAGAAAACTGACTCTTCCCACTGTCTATGTTTTGAACCATTCCTGTGACACTAGTTATAGATTCCGATTCTTGACTTCAGGTTTACTGTATCCCTCTGACCTTCTTATTGACGATGAAACACAAAAACTGCATCGGAATTGAATACAAAAGGCACAATGCCGACTTAAGTACAAGAAAACTGACTCCTCTTACAGTCTATGTTTTGAACCATTGCTGTGACACTAGTTATTGATTCCGATGCTTCACTTCAGGTTTACTGTATCCCTCTGACCTTCTTGTTGACGATGAAACACAGAAACTGCATCGGAATTGAATACAAAAGGCACAATGCCGACTTAAGTACAAGAAAACTGACTCCTCTTACTGACTATGTTTTGAACCATTGCAGTGACACTAGTTATTGATTCCGATGCTTCACTTCAGGTTTACTGTATCCCTCTGACCTTCTTGTTGACGATGAAACACAGAAATTGCACAGGAATTAAATACAAGAGGCTAATGCCGACTTAAGTACTAGAAAACTGACTATTCTTCCTGTCTATGTTTTGAACCATTCCTGTGACACTAGTTATAGTTTCCGATGCTTCACTTCAGGTTTACTGTATCCCTCTAACCTTCTTATTGACGATGAAACACAGAAATTGCATCGGAGTTAAATAAAAAAGGCACAACGATGACTTAAGTACAGGAAAACTGTCTCTTCTTTTAGTCTATGTTTGAACTATTCCTGTAACACTAGTTATGGATTCCGATGCTTCACTTCAGGTTTACAGTATCCCTCTGACCTTCTTATTGACGATGAAACACAGAAATTGCATCGGAGTTAAATACAAAAGGCACAATGCCGACTTAAGTACAAGAATACTGACTCTTTTTACAGTCTATGTTTTGAACCATTCCAGCGACACTAGTTATAGAATCCGATGCTTCACTTCAGGTTTACTGTATCCCTCTGACCTTCTTATTGACGATGAAACCAAGATATTGCATCGGAATTAAATACAAATGGCACAATGACGACTTAAGTACAAGAAAACTGACTCTTCTTACTGTCTATGTTTTGAACCGTTCATGTGACACTAGTTATAGATTCCGATGCTTCACTTCAGGTTTATTGTATCCCTCTGACCTTCTTATTGACGATGAAACACAGAAATTGCATCGGAATTAAATACAAAAGACACAATGCCAACTTAAGTACAAGAAAACTGACTCTTCTTGCTGTCTATGATTTGAACCATTCCTGTGACACTAGTTATAGATTCCGGTGCTTCACTTCAGGTTTACTGTATCCCTCTGACCTCCTTATTGACGATGAATTACAGAAATTGCATTGGAATTAATTACAAAAAGCACAATGATGACTTAAGTACAAGAAAACTGACTCTTCTTACTGTCTATGTTTTGAACCATTCCTTCGACACTAGTTATAGATTCCGATGCTTAACCTCAGGTTTACTGTATCCCTCTGACCTTTTTATTGACGATGAAACACAGAAATTGCATCGGAATTAAATACAAAAGGCACAATGCCGACTTAAGTACAAGAAAACTGACTCTTCTTACTGCCTGTGTTTTGACCCATTCCTGTGACACTAGTTATAGATTCCGATGATTCACTTCAGGTTTACTGTATCCCTCGGACCTTCTTATTGACGATGAAACACAGAAATTGCATCGGAATTAAATAGAAAAGTCACAATGCCGACTTAAGTACAAGAAAACTGACTCTTCTCACTGTCTATGTTTTGAACCATTCCTGTGACACTAGTTATAGATTCCGATTCTTGACTTCAGGTTTACTGTATCCCTCTGACCTTCTTATTGACGATGAAACACAAAAACTGCATCGGAATTGAATACAAAAGGCACAATGCCGACTTAAGTACTAGAAAACTGACTCCTCTTACAGTCTATGTTTTGAACCATTGCTGTGACACTAGTTATTGATTCCGATGCTTCACTTCAGGTTTACTGTATCCCTCTGACCTTCTTGTTGACGATGAAACACAGAAACTGCATCGGAATTGAATACAAAAGGCACAATGCCGACTTAAGTACAAGAAAACTGACTCCTCTTACTGACTATGTTTTGAACCATTGCAGTGACACTAGTTATTGATTCCGATGCTTCACTTCAGGTTTACTGTATCCCTCTGACCTTCTTGTTGACGATGAAACACAGAAATTGCACAGGAATTAAATACAAGAGGATCAATGCCGACTTAAGTACTAGAAAACTGACTATTCTTCCTGTCTATGTTTTGAACCATTCCTGTGACACTAGTTATAGTTTCCGATGCTTCACTTCAGGTTTACTGTATCCCTCTAACCTTCTTATTGACGATGAAACACAGAAATTGCATCGGAGTTAAATAAAAAAGGCACAACGATGACTTAAGTACAGGAAAACTGACTCTTCTTTTAGTCTATGTTTGAACTATTCCTGTAACACTAGTTATGGATTCCGATGCTTCACTTCAGGTTTACAGTATCCCTCTGACCTTCTTATTGACGATGAAACACAGAAATTGCATCGGAGTTAAATACAAAAGGCACAATGCCGACTTAAGTACAAGAATACTGACTCTTTTTACAGTCTATGTTTTGAACCATTCCAGCGACACTAGTTATAGAATCCGATGCTTCACTTCAGGTTTACTGTATCCCTCTGACCTTCTTATTGACGATGAAACCAAGATATTGCATCGGAATTAAATACAAATGGCACAATGACGACTTAAGTACAAGAAAACTGACTCTTCTTACTGTCTATGTTTTGAACCATTCGTGTGACACTAGTTATAGATTCCGATGCTTCACTTCAGGTTTATTGTATCCCTCTGACCTTCTTATTGACGATGAAACACAGAAATTGCATCGGAATTAAATACAAAAGACACAATGCCAACTTAAGTACAAGAAAACTGACTCTTCTTGCTGTCTATGATTTGAACCATTCCTGTGACACTAGTTATAGATTCCGGTGCTTCACTTCAGGTTTACTGTATCCCTCTGACCTCCTTATTGACGATGAATTACAGAAATTGCATTGGAATTAATTACAAAAGGCACAATGATGACTTAAGTACAAGAAAACTGACTCTTCTTACTGTCTATGTTTTGAACCATTCCTTCGACACTAGTTATAGATTCCGATGCTTAACCTCAGGTTTACTGTATCCCTCTGACCTTCTAATTGACGATGAAACACAGAAATTACATCGGAATTATATAGAAAAGGCACAATGCCGACTTAAGTACAAGAAAACTGACTCTTCTTACTGTCTATGTTTTGAACCATTCCTGTGACACTAGTTATAGATTCCGATTGTTGACTTCAGGTTTACTGTATCCCTTTGACCTTCTTATTGACGATGAAACACAGAAACTGCATCGGAATTAAATACAAAAGGCACAATGCCGACTTAAGTACAAGAAAACTGACTCTTCTTATTGTCTAAGTTTTGAACCATTCCTGTGACACTAGTTATAGATTCCGATGCTTCACTTCAGCTTTACTGTATCCCTCTGACCTTCTTATTGACGATGAAACACAGAAATTGCATCGGAATTAAATACAAAAGGCCCAACGCCGACTTAAGTACAAGAAAACTGACCCTTCTTACTGTCTATGATTTGAACCATTCCTGTGACACTAGTTTTAGATTCCGATGCATCACTTCAGGTTGACTGTATCCCTCTGACCTTCTTATTGACGTTGAAACACAGAAACTGCATCGGAATTAAATACAAAAGGCACAATGCCAACTTAAATACAAGAAAACTGACTCTTCTTACTGTCTATGATTTGACCCATTCCTGTGACACTAGTTATAGATTCCGATGATTCACCTCACTTTTACAGTATCCCTCGGACCTTCTTATTGACGATGAAACACAGAAATTGCATCGGAATTAAATAGAAAAGTCGCAATGCCGACTTAAGTACAAGAAAACTGACTCTTCTTACTGTCAATGCTTTGAACCATTCCTGTGACACTAGTTATAGATTCCGATGCTTCACTTCTGGTTTACTGTATCCCTCTGACCTTCTTATTGACGATGAAACACAGAAATTTCATCGGAATTAAATACAAAAGGCACAATTCCGACTTAAGTACAAGAAAACTGACGCTTCTTACTGTCTATGTTTTGAACCATTCCTTCGACACTAGTTATGGATTCCGATGCTTCACCTCAGGTTTACTGTATCCCTCTGACCTTCTAATTGACGATGAAACACAGAAATTACATCGGAATTATATAGAAAAGGCCCAACGCCGACTTAAGTACAAGAAAACTGACCGTTCTTACTGTCTATGATTTGAACCATTCCTGTGACACTAGTTATAGACTCCGATGCGTCACCTCAGGTTTACTGTATCCCTCTGACCTTCTTATTGACGATAAAACACAGAAATTACAACGGAATTAAATACAAAAGGCACAATGCCCACTTAAGTACAAGAAAACTGACTCTTCTTACTGCCTAAGTTTGAACCATTCCTGTGACACTAGCTATAGATTCTGATTCTTGACTTCAGGTTTACTGTATCCCTCTGACCTTCTTATTGACGATGAAACACAGAAATTGCATCGGAATTAAATACAAAAGGCACAACGCCGACTTAAGTACAAGAGAACTGACCCTTCTTACTGTCTATGTTTTGAACCATTCCTGTGACACTAGTTTTAGATTCCGATGCTTCACTTCAGGTTTACTGTATCCCTCTGACCTTTTTATTGACGATGAAACACAGAAATTGCATCGGAATAAAATACAAAAGGCACAATGCCGACTTAAGTACAAGAAAACTGACTCTTCTTACTGTCTATGTTTTGACCCATTCCTGTGACACTAGTTATAGATTCCGATGATTCACTTCAGGTTTACTGTATCCCTCGGACCTTCTTATTGACGATGAAACACAGAAATTGCATCGGAGTTAAATACAAAAGGCACAATGCCGACTTAAGTACAAGAATACTGACTCTTTTTACAGTCTGTGTTTTGAAAAATTCCAGCGACACTAGTTATAGATTCCGATGCTTCACTTCAGGTTTACTGTATCCCTCTGACCTTCTTATTGACGATGAAACCAAGATATTGCATCGGAATTAAATACAAATGGCACAGTGACGACTTAAGTACAAGAAAACTGACTCTTCTTACTGTCTATGTTTTGAACCAGTCATGTGACACTAGTTATAGATTCCGATGCTGCACTTCAGGTTTATTGTATCCCTCTGACCTTCTTATTGACGATGAAACACAGAAATTGCATCGGAATTAAATACATAAGGCACAATGCCGACTTAAGTACAAGAAAACTGACTCTTCTTGCTGTCTATGTTTTGAACCATTCCTGTGACACTAGTTATAGATTCCGCTGCTTCACTTCAGGTTTACTGTATCCCTCTGACCTCCTTATTGACGATGAATTACAGAAATTGCATTGGTATTAATTACAAAAGGCACAATGCCGACTTAAGTACAAGAAAACTGACTCTTCTTACTGTCTATGTTTTGAACCATTCCTTCGACACTAGTTATAGATTCCGATGCTTAACCTCAGGTTTACTGTATCCCTCTGACCTTCTAATTGACGATGAAACACAGAAATTACATCGGATTTATATAGAAAAGGCACAATGCCGACTTAAGTACAAGAAAACTGACTCTTCTTACTGTCTATGTTTTGAACCATTCCTGTGACACTGGTTATAGATTCCGATGCGTCACCTCAGGTTTAATGTTTCCCTCTGACCTTCGTATTGACGATGAAACACAGAAACTGCATCGGAATTAAATACAAAAGGCACAATGCCGACTTAAGTACAAGAAAACTGACTCTTCTTATTGTCTAAGTTTTGAACTATTCCTGTGACACTAGTTATAGATTCCGATGCTTCACTTCAGGTTTACTGTATCCCTCTTACCTTCTTGTTGACGATGAAACACAGAAATTGCATCGGAATTAAATACAAAAGGCACAACGCCGACTTAAGTGCAAGAGAACTTACCCTTCTTACTGTCTATGCTTTGAACCATTCCTGTGACACTAGTTGTAGATTCCGATGCTTCACTTCAGGTTTACTGTATCCCTCTGACCTTTTTATTGACGATGAAACACAGAAATTGCATCGGAATTAAATACAAAAGGCACAATGCCAACTTAAATACAAGAAAACTGACTCTTCTTTCTGTCTATGATTTGACCCATTCCTGTGACACTAGTTATAGATTCCGATGATTCACCTCAGGTTTACTGTATCCCTCGGACCTTCTTATTGACGAAGAAACACAGAAATTGCATCGGAATTAAATAGAAAAGTCACGATGCCGACTTAAGTACAAGAAAACTGACTCTTCTTACTGTCAATGCTTTGAACTATTCCTGTGACACTAGTTATAGATTCCGATGCTTCACTTCTGGTTTACTGTATCCCTCTGACCTTCTTATTGACGATGAAACACAGAAATTTCATCGGAATTAAATACAAAAGGCACACTTCCGACTTAAGTACAAGAGAACTGACTCTTCTTACTGTCTATGTTTTGAACCATTCCTTCGACATTAGTTATGGATTCCGATGCTTCACCTCAGGTTTACTGTATCCCTCTGACCTTCTAATTGACGATGAAACACAGAAATTACATCGGAATTATATAGAAAAGGCCCAACGCCGACTTAAGTACAAGAAAACTGACCCTTCTTACTGTCTATGATTTGAACCATTCCTGTGACACTAGTTATAGACTCCGATGCGTCACCTCAGGTTTACTGTATCCCTCTGACCTTCTTATTGACGATAAAACACAGAAATTACAACGGAATTAAATACAAAAGGCACAATGCCCACTTAAGTACAAGAAAACTGACTCTTCTTACTGCCTAAGTTTGAACCATTCCAGTGACACTAGTTATAGATTCCGATTCTTGACTTCAGGTTTACTGTATCCCTCTTACCTTCTTATTGACGATGAAACACAGAAATTACATCGGAATTATATAGAAAAGGCCCAACGCCGACTTAAGTACAAGAAAACTGACCCTTCTTACTGTCTATGCTTTGAACCATTCCTGTGACACTAGTTATAGATTCCGATGCTTCACTTCAGGTTACAGTATCCCTTTGACCTTCTTATTGACGATGAAACACAGAAATTGCATCGGAGTTAAATACAAAAGGCACAATGCCGACTTAAGTACAAGAATACTGACTCTTCTTACAGTCTATGTTTTGAACCATTCCAGTGACACTAGTTATAGATTCCGATGCTTCACTTCAGGTTTACTGTATCCCTCTGACCTTCTTATTGACGATGAAACACAGATATTGCATCGGAATTAAATACAAATGGCACAATGACGACTTAAGTACAAGAAAACTAACTCTTCCTACTGTCTATGTTTTGAACCATTCCTGTGACACTAGTTATAGATTACGATGCTTCACTTCAGGTTTACTGTATCCCTCTGACCTTCTTATTGACGATGAAACACAGAAATTGCATCGGAATTAAATACAAAAGGCACAATGCCGACTTAAGTACAAGAAAACTGACTCTTCTTGCTGTCTATGTTTTGAACCATTCCTGTGACACTAGTTATAGATTCCGGTGCTTCACTTCGGGTTTACTGTATCCCTCTGACCTCCTTATTGACGATGAAACACAGAAATTGAATCGGAATTAATTACAAAAGGCACAATGCCGACTTCAGTACAAGAAAACTGACTCTTCTTACTGACTATGTTTTGAACCATTCATGTGACACTAGTTATAGATTCCGATGCTGTACTTCAGGTTTACAGTATCCCTTGACCTTCTAATTGACGATGAAACACAGAAATCACATCGGAATTAAATAGAAATTGCACAATGCCGACTTCAGTACAACAAAACTGACTCTTCTTACTGTCTATGTTTTGAACCATTTCTGTGACCCTAGTTATAGATTCCGATGCCTCACCTCAGGTTTACTGTATCCCTCTGACCTTCTTATTGACGATGGAACACAGAAATAGCTTCGGAATTAAATACAAAAGGCACAATGCCGACTTAAGTACAAGAAAACTGACTCTTCTTACTGTCTATGTTTTGATACATTCCTGTGACACTAGTTATAGATTCCGATGCTTCACTTCAGGTATACTGTATCCCTCTGACCTTCTTATTGACGATGAAACATAGAAAGTGCATCGGAATGAAATAGAAAAGGTACAATGCCGACTTAGGTACAAGAAAACTGACTCTTCTTACTGTCTATGTTTTGAACCATTCCTGTGACACTAGTTATAGATTCCGATGCTTCACTTCAGGTTTACTGTATCCCTCTGACCTTCTTATTGACGATGAAACACAGAAATTGCATCGGAATTAATTCCAAAAGGCACAATGCCGACTTAAGTACAAGAAAACTGACTCTTCCTACTGTCTATGTTTTGATACATTCCTGTGACACTAGTTATAGTTTCCGATGCTTCACTTCAGCTATACTGTATCCCTCTGACCTTCTTTTTGACGATGAAACATAGAAATTGCATCGGAATGAAATAGAAAAGGAACAATGCCGACTTAGGTACAAGAAAACTGACTCTTCTTAACGTCTATGTTTTGAACCATTCCTGTGACACTAGTTATAGATTCCGATGCTTTACTTCAGGTTTACTGTATCCCTCTGACCTTCTTATTGACGATGAAACACAGAAATTGCTTCGGAATTGATTACAAAAGGCACAAGGCCGACATAAGTACAAGAAAACTGACTCTTCTTACTGTCTATGTTCTGAACCATTCCTGTGACACTACTTATAGATTCCGATGCTTCACTTGAGGTATACTGTATCCCTCTGACCTTCTTTTTGACGATGAAACATAGAAATTGCATCGGAATGAAATAGAAAAGGAACAATGCCGACTTATGTACAAGAAAACTGACTCTTCTTGCTGTCAATGCTTTGAACCATTCCTGTGACGCTAGTTATAGAATCCGTTGCATCACTTCAGGTTTACTGTATCTCTCTGACATTCTTATTGACGATGAAACACAGAAATTTCATCAGAATTAAATACAAAAGGCACAAAGCCGACTTAAGTACAAGAAAACTGACTCTTCTTACTGTCTATGTTTTAAACCATTCCTTCGACACTAGTTACAGATTCCGTTGCTTCACGTCAGGATTACTGTATCCCTCTGACCTTCTTATTGACGATGAAACACAGAAATTTCATCGCAATTAAATACAAAAGGCACAATGCCGACATAAGTACAAGACAACTGACTCTTCTTACTGTCTATGTTTTGAACCATTCCTTCGACACTAGTTATAGATTCCGATGCTTCACTTCAGGTTTACTGTATTCCTCCGACCTTCTAATTGAAGATGAAACACAGAAATTACATCGGAATTAAATAGAAAAGGCACAATGCCGACTTCAGTACAAGAAAACTGACTCTTCTTACTGTCTATGTTTTGAACCATTCCTGTGAACCTAGTTATAGATTCCGATGCTTCACATCAGGTTTACTGTATCCCTCTGACCTTCATATTAACGATGAATTACAGAAATTGCTTCGTAATTAAATACAAAAGGCACAATGCCGACTTAAGTACAAGAAAACTGACTCTTCTTACTGTCTATGTTTTAATCCATTCCTGTGACACTCGTTATAGATTCCGATGCTTCACTTCAGGTATACTGTATCCCTCTGACCTTCTTATTGACGATGAAACATAGAAATTGCATCGGAATGAAATAGAAAAGGAACAATGCCGACTTAGGTACAAGAAAACTGACTCTTCTTACTGACTATATTTTGAACCATTTATGTGACACTAGTTATAGATTCTGATGTTTTACTCCAGGTTTACTGTATCCCTCTGATCTTCTTATTGACGATGAAACACAGAAATTGCTTCGGAATTAAATACAAAAGGCACAATGCCGACTTAAGTACAAGAAAACTGACTCATCTTACTGTCTATGTATTGAACCATTCCTGTGACACCACTTACAGATTCCGATGCTTCACTTGAGGTATACTGTATCCCTCTGACCTTCTTATTGACGATGAAACACAGAAATTGCTTCGGAATTAAACACAAAAGGCACAATGCCGACTTAAGTACAAGAAAACTGACTCTTCTTACTGTCTATGTTTTGAACCATTCATGCGACACTTGTTATAGAATCCGATGCTTCACTTCAGGTTTACTGTATCCCTCTGACCATCTTATTGTTGACGAAACACAGAAATTGCATCGGAATTAAATACAAAAGGCACAATGCCGACTTAAGTACAAGAAAACTCACTCTTCTTACTGTCTATGTTTTGAACCATTCCTGTGACACTAGTTATAGATTCCGATGCTTCACTTCATGTTACTGTATCCCTCTGACCTTCTTATTGAAGATGAAACACAGATATTGCATCGGAATCAATTACAAAAGGCACAATGCCGACTTACGTACAAGAAAACTGACTCTTCTTACTGTCTATGTTTTGAAACATTCCTGTGACACTAGATATATATTCCGATGCTTCACTTCAGGTTCAAATGGCTCTGAGAACTTTGGGACTCAACTGCTGTGGTCATCAGTCCCCTAGAACTTAGAACTACTTAAACCTAACTAACCTAAGGACATCACACACATCCATGCCCGAGGCAGGATTCGAACCTGCGACCGTAGCGGTCACACGGTTCCGGACTGCGCGCCTAGAACCGCGAGAGCTTCACTTCAGGTTTACTATATCCCTCTGACCTTCTTATTGACGATCAAACGCAGAAATCGCATAGGAATTAAATACAAAAAGCACAATGCGGACTTAAGCACAAGAAAAATGACTCTTCTTACTGTCTATGTTTTAAACCATTACTGTGACACTAGCTATAGATTCCGATGCATCACTTCAGGTTTACTGTATCCCTCTGACCTTCTTATTGACGATGAAACACAGAAATTGCATCGGAATTAAATACAAAAGGCACAATGCCGACTTAAGTACAAGAAAACTGACGCTTCTCACTGTCTATGTTTCAACCATTCATGTGTCACTAGTTATAGAATCCGATGCTTCACTTCAGGTTTACTGTATCCCTCTGACCATCTTATTGTTGATGAAACACAGAAATTGCATCGGAATTAAATACAAAAGGCACAATGCCGACTGAAGTACAAGAAAACTGACTCTTCTTACTGTCTATGTTTTGAACCATTCCTGTGACACTAGTTATAGATTCCGATGCTTCACTTAATGTTACTGAATCCCTCTGACCTTCTTACTGACGATGAAACACAGATATTGCATCGGAATTAAATACAAAAGGCACAATGACGACCTAAGTACAAGAAAACTCTTCCTACTGTCTATGTTTTGAACCATTCATATGACACTAGTTATAGCTTCCGATGCTTCACTTCAGGTTTACTGTATCCATCAGACCTTCTTATTGACGATGACACACAGAAATTGCATCGGAATTAAATACAAAAGGCACAATTCCGACTTAAGTACAGGAAAACTGACTCTTCTTACTGTCTATGATTGAACCATTCCTGTGACACTAATTATAGATTCCGATGCTTCACTTCAGGTTTACTGTATCCCTCTGACCTTCTTATTGACGATGAAAAACAGAAAATGCATCGGAATTAAATACAAAAGGCACAATGCCGACTTAAGTACAAGAAAACTGACTCTTCCTTTTGTCTATGTTTTGAACCATTCCTGTGACACTAGTTATAGATTCCGATGCTTCACTTCGCTTTTACTGTATCCCTCTGACCTTCTAATTGACGATGAAACACAGAAATTTCTTCGGAATTAAATACAAAAGGCAAAATGCCGACTTAAGTACAAGAAAACTTACTCTTCTTACTGTCTATGTTTTGAACCACTCCTTCGACACTAGTTATAGATTCCGATGCTTCACTTCAGGTTTACTGTATCCCTCTGACCTTCTAATTGACGATGAAACACAGATATTACATCGGAATTAAATAGAAAAGTCACAAAGCCGACATAAGTACAGGAAAACTGACTCTTGCTACTGTCTATCTTTTGAACCATTCCTGTGACACTAGTTATAGATTCCGATGCTTCACCTCAGGTTTACTGTATCCCTCTGACCTTCCTATTGACGATGAAACACAGAAATTGCAACGGAATTAAATACAAAAGGCACAATGCCGAATTAAGTACAAGAAAACTGACTCTTCTTACTGTCTATGTTTTGAACCATTCCAGTGACACTAGTTACAGATTCCGATGCCTCACTTCAGGTTTACTGTATCTCTCTGACCTTCTTATTGACGATGAAACACAGAAATTGCATCGGAATTAAATACAAAAGGCACACTGCCGACTTAAGTACAAGAAAACTGACTCTTCTTATTGTCTAAGTTTGAACCATTCATGAGACACTAGTTATAGAATCCGATGCTTCACTTCAGGTTTGCTGTATCCCTCTGACCATCTTATTGTTGATGAAACACAGAAATTGCATCGGAATTTAGTACAAAAGGCACAATGCCGACTTAAGTACAAGGAAAAAGACTCTTCTTACTGTCTATGTTTTGAACCATTCCTGTGACACTAGTTATAGATTCCGATGCTTCACTTCATGTTACTGTATCCCTCTGACATTCTTATCGACGATGAAACACAGAAATTGCATCGGAATTAAATACAAAAGGCACAATGCCGACTTAAGTACAAGAAAACTGACTCTTCTTACTGTCTATGTTTGAACCATTCATGTGACACTAGTTATAGAATCCGATGCTTCACTTCAGGTTTACTTTATCCCGCTGACCATCTTATTGTTGATGAAACACAGAAATTGCATCGGAATTAATTACAAAAGGCACAATGCCGACTTAAGTACAAGAAAACTGACTCTTCTTACTGTCTATGTTTTGAACCATTCCTGTGACACTAGTTATAGATTCCGATGCTTCACTTCATGTTACTGTATCCCTCTGACCTTCATATTGACGATGAAACACAGAAATTGCATCGGAATTAAATACAAAAGGCACAATGACGACCTAAGTACAAGAAAGCTCTTCCTACTGTCTATGTTTTGAACCATTCATGTGACACTAGTTATAGCTTCCGATGCTTCACTTCAGGTTTACTGTATCCATCAGACCTTCTTTTTGACGATGAAACACAGAAATTGCATCGGAATTAAATACAAAAGGCACAATGCCGACTGATGTACAAGAAAACTGACTCATCTTACTGTCTATGTTTGCACCATTCATGTGACACTAGTTATAGATTCCGATGCGTCACTTCAGGTTTACTGTATCCCTCTGACCTTCTTATTGACGATGAAACACAGAAATTGCATCGGAATTAAATACAATATGCACAATTCCGACTTAAGTACAGGAAAACTGACTCTTCTTACTGTCTATGATTGAACCATTCCTGTGACACTAGTTATAGATCCCGATGCTTCACTTCAGGTTTACTGTATCCCTCTGACCTTCTTATTGACGATGAAACACAGAAAATGCATCGGAATTAAATAGAAAAGGCACAATGCCGACTTAAGTACAAGAAAACTGACTCTTCTTACTGTCTATGTTTTGAACCATTCCTGTGACACTAGTTATAGATTCCGATGCTTCACTTCTGGTTTACTGTATCCCTCTAACCTTCTTATTGACGATGAAACACAGAAATTTCTTCGGAATTAAATACAAAAGGCACAATGCCGACTTAAGTACAAGAAAACTGACTCTTCTTACTGTCTATGTTTTGAACCACTCCTTCGACACTAGTTATAGATGCCGATGCTTCACTTCAGGTTTACTGTATCCCTCTGACCTACTAATTGACGATGAAACACAGAAATTACATCGGAATTAAATAGAAAAGACACAAAGCCGACTTAAGTACAGGAAAACTGACTCTTCTTACTGTCTATGTTTTGAACCATTCCTGTCACACTAGTTATAGATTCCGAACTTTCACTTCAGGTTTACTGTATCCCTCGGACCTTCTTATTGACGATGGAACACAGAAATTGCATAGGAAATATATACAAAAGGCACAATGCCGACTTAAGTACAAGAAAACCGACTCTTCTTACTGTCTACGTTTTGAACCATTCCTGTGACACTAGTTATAGATTCCGATGCTTCACTTCAGTTTTACTGTATCCCTCTGACATTCGTATTGACGATGAAACACATAAATTGCATCGGGATGAAATAGAGAAGGAACAATGCCGACTTAGGTACAAGAAAACGGACTCTTCTTACTGTCTATGATTTGAAAAATTCCTGTGACACTAGTTATAGATTCCGATGCTTCACTTCAGGTTTACTGTATCCCTCTGACCTACTTTTTGACGATGAAACACAGGAATTGCAACGGAATTAAATACAAAAGGCACAATGCCGAATTAAGTACAAGAAAAATTGACTCTTCCTACTGTCTATGTTTTGAACCATTCCTGTGACACTAGTTATAGATTCGGATGCTTCACTTCAGGTTTACTGTATCCCTCTGACCTTCGTATTGACGATGGAACACAGAAATTGCATCGGAATTAAATACAAAAGGCACAATGCCCACTTAAGTACAAGAAAACTGACTCTTCTTATTGTCTATGTTTGAACCATTCATGTGACACTAGTTATAGTATCCGATGCTACACTTCAGGTTTACTTTATCCCGCTGACCATCTTATTGTTGATGAAACACAGAAATTGCATCGGAATTAATTACAAAAGGCACAATGCCTACTTAAGTACAAGACAAATGACTCTTCTTACTGTCTATGTTTTGAACCATTCCTGTGACACTACTTATAGATTCCGATGCTTCACTTCATGTTACTGTATCCCTCTGACCTTCTTATTGACGATGAAACACAGAAATTGCATCGGAATTAAATACAAAAGGCACAATGACGACCTAAGTACAAGAAAACTCTTCCTACTGTCTATGTTTTGAACCATTCATGTGACACTAGTTATAGCTTCCGATGCTTCACTTCAGGTTTACTGTATCCATCAGACCTTCTTCTTGTCGATGAAACACAGAAATTGCATCGGAATTAAATACAAAAGGCACAATGCCGACTTATGTACAAGAAAACTGACTCATCTTACTGTCTATGTTTGCACCATTCATGTGACACTAGTTATAGATTCCGATGCTTCATTTCAGTTTTACTGTATCCCTCTGACCTTCTTATTGACGATGAAACACAGAAATTGCATCGGAATTAAATACTAAAGGCACAATGCCGACATAAGTACAGGAAAACTGACTCTTCTTACTGTCAATGTTTGAACCATTCCTGTGACACTAGTTATTGATTCCGATGCTTTACTTCAGGTTTACTGTATTCCTCTGACCTTCTTATGGACGAAGAAACACAGATATTGCATCGGAGTTATATACAAAAGGCACAATGCCGACTTAAGTCCAAGAAAACTGACTCTTCTTACAGTCTATGTTTTGAACCATTCCTGTGACACTAGTTATAGATTCCGATGCTTCACTTCAGGTTTACTGTATCCCTCTGACCTTCTTATTGACGATGAAACACAGAGATTGCATCGGAATTAAATACAAAAGGCACAATGCCGACTTAAGTACAAGAAAACTCTCTCTTCTTACTGTCTATGTTTTAACCATTCATGTGACACTAGTTATAGTATCCGATGCTTCACTTCAGGTTTACTTTATCCCGCTGACCATCTTATTGTTGATGAAACACAGAAATTGCATCGGAATTAATTACAAAAGGCACAATGCCGACTTAAGTACAAGAAAAATGACTCTTCTTACTGTCTATGTTTTGAACCATTCCTGTGACACTACTTATAGATTCCGATGCTTCACTTCATGTTACTGTATCCCTCTGACCTTCTTATTGACGATGAAACACAGAAATTCCATCGGAATTAAATACAAAAGGCACAATGACGACCTAAGTACAAGAAAACTCTTCCTACTGTCTATGTTTTGAACCATTCATGTGACACTAGTTATAGCTTCCGATGCTTCACTTCAGGTTTACTGTATCCATCAGACCTTCTTCTTGTCGATGAAACACAGAAATTGCATCGGAATTAAATACAAAAGGCACAATGCCGACTTATGTACAAGAAAACTGACTCATATTACTGTCTATGTTTGCACCATGCATGTGACACTAGTTATAGATTCCGATGCGTCACTTCAGGTTTACTGTATCCCTCTGACCTTCTTATTGACAATGAAACACAGAAATTGCATCGGAATTAAATACAAAATGCACAATTCCGACTTAAGTACAGGAAAACTGACTCTTCTTACTGTCTATGATGGAACCATTCCTGTGACATTAGTTATAGATTCCGATGCTTCACTTCAGGTTTACTGTACCCCTCTGACCTTCTTATTGAAGATGAAACACAGGTATTGCATCGGAAGTAAATACAAAAGGCACAATGCAGACTTAAGTACAAGAAAACTGACTCTTCTTACTGTCTATGTTTGAACCATTCATGTGACAGTAGTTGTGTATTCCGATGCTTCACTTCAGGTTTACTGTATGCCTCTGACCTTCTTAATGACGATGAAACACAGTAATTGCATCGGAATTAAATACAAAAGGCACAATCCCGACTTAAGTCACAAGAAAGCTGACTCTTCTTCTGTCTATGATTGAACCATTCCTGTGACACTAGTTATTGATTCCGATGCTTTACTCCAGGTTTACTGTATCACTCAGACCTTGTTATTGACGATGAAACACAGAAATTGCATCGGAATTAAATAGAAAAGGCACAATGCCGACTTAAGTACAAGAAAACTGACTCTTCTTACTGTCTATGTTTTGAACCAATCATGTGACACTAGTTATAGATTCCGATGCTTCATTTCAGTTTTACTGTATCCCTCTGACCTTCTTATTGACGATGAAACACAGAAATTGCATCGGAATTAAATACTAAAGGCACAATGCCGACATAAGTACAGGAAAACTGACTCTTCTTACTGTCAATGTTTGAACCATTCCTGTGACACTAGTTATTGATTCCGATGCTTTACTTCAGGTTTACTGTATTCCTCTGACCTTCTTATTGACGAAGAAACACAGATATTGCATCGGAGTTATATACAAAAGGCACAATGCCGACTTAAGTCCAAGAAAACTGACTCTTCTTACAGTCTATGTTTTGAACCATTCCTGTGACACTAGTTATAGATTCCGATGCTTCACTTCAGGTTTACTGTATCCCTCTGACCTTCTTATTGACGATGAAGCACAGATATTGCATCGGAATTAAATACAAATGGCACAATGACGACTTAAGTACAAGCAAACTGACTCTTCTTACTGTCTATGTTTTGATCCATTCCTGTGACACAAGTTATAGATTCCGATGCTTCACTTCAGGTTTACTGTATCCCTCTGACCATCTTATTGACGATGATGCACAGAAATTGCATCGGAATTAAATATAAAAGGCACAATGCCGACTTAAGTACAAGAAAACAGACTCTTCTTACTGTCTATGTTTTGAACCATTCCTGTGACACTAGTTATTGATTCCGATGCTCCACTTCATATTTACTGTATCCCTCTGACCTTCTTATTGACGATGAAACACAGAAATTGCATGGGAATTAAATACAAAAATCACAATGCCGACTTAAGTACAAGAAAGCTGACTCTTCTAACTGTCTATGTTTTGAACCATTCATGTGACACTAGTTATAGGTTCCGATGCTTCACTTCAGGTTTACTGTATCCCTCTGACCTTCCTATTGACGATGAAACACAGAAATTGCATCGGAATTAAATACAAAAGGCACAATGCCGACTTAAGTACAAGAAAACAGACTCTTCTTACTGTCTATGGTTTGAACCATTCCTGTGACACTAGTTATAGATTCCGATGCTTCACTCCAGGTTTACTGTATCCCTCTGACCTTCTTATCGACGATGAAACATACAAATAGTATCGGAATAAAATAGAAAGGCACAATGCCGACTGAAGTACAAGAAAACTGACTCATCTTACTGTCTATGTTTTGAACCATTCCTGAGACACTAGTTATAGATTCCGATGCTTAACTTCAGGTTTGCTGTATCCCTCTGACCATCTTATTGACGATGATGCACAGAAATTGCATAGTAATTAAATACAAAAGGCACAATGCCGACTTAAGTGCAAGAAAACAGACTCTTCTTACTGTCTATGTTTTGAACCATTCATGGGACACAAATTATAGATTCCGATGCTTCACTTCAGGTTTACTGTATCCCTCTGATCGTCTTATTGACGATGAAACACAGAAATTGCATCGGAATTAAATACAAAAGGCACAATGCCGGCTCAGGTACAAGAAGTCTTTCTCTTCTTACTGTCTATGTTTTGAACCTTTCCTGTGAGACCGGTTTTTGATTCCTATGCTTCACATCAGCATTACTGTATCCCTTGGACCTTCTTATTGACGACGAAACACAGAAATTGCATCGGAATTAAATAGAAAAGGCACAATGCCGACTTAAGTACAAGGGAACTGACTCGTCTTACTGTGTATGTTTTGAACCATTCCTGTGACACTAGTTATAGATTCCGATGCTTCACTTCAGGTTCACTGTACCCTCTGACCTTCTTATTGACGATGAAACACTGAAATTGCATCGGAATTAAACACAAAAGGCACAATGCCGACTTAAGTACAAGAAAACTGACTCTTCTTACTGTCTTTGTTTTGAACCATTCCTGTGACACTAGCTATAGATTCCGATGCTTCACTTCAGATTAACTGTATCCCTCTGACCTTCTTATTGACGATGATACACAGAAATTGAATCGGAATTACATACAAAAGGCACAACGCCGACTTAAGTACAAGAAAACTGACTCTTCTTACTGTCTATGTTTTCAAAGGTTCCTGTGACACTAGTTATAGATTCCGATGCTTCACTTCAGGTTTACTGTATCCCTCTGACCTTCTTATTGACGATGAAACACAGAAATTGCATCGGAATTAAATACAAAAGACACAATGCCGACTTAAGTACAAGAATACTGACTATTCTATCTGTCTATGTTTTAAACCGTTCATGTGACACTATTTATAGATCCCGATGCTTTACTCCAGGTTTACTGTATCCCTCTGACCTTCTTGTTGACGATGAATCACAGAAATTACTTCGGAATTAAATGGAAAAGGCACAATGCCGATTTAAGTACAAGAAAAATGACTCTTCTTACTGTCTATGTTTTGAACCATTTCCATGACACTAGTTATAGATTCCGATGCTTCTTTTCACGTTTACTGTATCCCTCTGACCTTCTTATTGACGATGAAACACAGAAATTGCATCGGAATTAAATGGAAAAGGCACAATGCCGACTTAAGTACAAGAAAACAGACTCTTCTTACTGTCTATGGTTTGAACCATTCCTGTGACACTAAATATAGATTCCGATGCTTCACTTCTGGTTTACTGTATCCCTCTGACCTTCTTATTGACGATGAAACACAGAAATTGCATGGGAATTAAATACAAAAATCACAATGCCGACTTAAGTACAAGAAAGCTGACTCTTCTAACTGTCTATGTTTTGAGCCATTCATGTGACACTAGTTGTAGATTCTGATGCTTCACTTCAGGTTTACTGTATCCCTCTGACCTTCTTATTGACGATGAAACACAGAAATTGCATCGGAATTAAATACAAAAGGCACAATGGCGACTTAAGTACAAGAAAACGGACTCTTCTTACTGTCCATGGTTTGAACCATTCCTGTGACACTAGTTATAGATTCCGATTTTTCACTTCAGGTTTACCGTATCCCTCTGAACTTCTTATTGACGAAGAAACACAGAAATTGCATCGGAATTAAATACAAGAGGCACAATGCCGACTTAAGTACAAGAAAACTGAATCTTCTTACTGTCTATGATTTAAACCATTCATGTGACACTAGTTATAGATTCCGATGCTTTACTCCATTTTTACTGTATCCCTCAGACCTTCTTATTGACGATGAAACACAGAAATTGCATCGGAATTAAAGAGAAAAGGCACAATGCCGACTTAAGTACAAGAAAACTGACTCTTCTTACTGTCTATGTTTTGAACCAATCATGTCACACTAGTTATAAATTCCGATCCTTCATTTCAGTTTTACTGTATCCCTCTGACCTTCTTATTGACGATGAAACACAGAAATTGCATCGGAATTAAATGGAAAAGGCACAATGCCGACTTAAGTACAAGAAAACAGACTCTTCTTACTGTCTATGGTTTGAACCATTCCTGTGACACTAAATATAGATTCCGATGCTTTACTTCAGGTTTACTGTATTCCTCTGACCTTCTTATTGACGAAGAAACACAGAAATTGCATCGGAATTAAATACAAGAGGCACAATGCCGTCTTAAGTACAAGAAAACTGAATCTTCTTACTGTCTATGATTTAAACCATTCATGTGACACTAGTTGTAGATTCTGATGCTTCACTTCAGGTTTACTGTATCCCTCTGACCTTCTTATTGACGATGAAACACAGAAATTGCATCGGAATTAAATGGAAAAGGCACAATGCCGACTTATGTACAAGAAAACAGACTCTTCTTACTGTCTATGGTTTGAACCATTCCTGTGACACTAAATATAGATTCCGATGCTTTACTTCAGGTTTACTGTATTCCTCTGACCTTCTTATTGACGAAGAAACACAGATATTGCATCGGAGTTATATACAAAAGTCACAATGCCAACTTAAGTACAAGAAAACTGACTCGTCTTACAGTCTATGTTTTGAACCATTACTGTGACACTTGTTATAGATTCTGATGCTTCACTTCAGGTTTACTGTATCCCTCTGACCTTCTTATTGACGATGAAGTGCAGATATTGCATCGGAATCAAATACAAATGGCACAATGACGACTTAAGTACAAGCAAACTGACTCTTCTTACTGTCTATGTTTTGAACCATTCCTGTGACTCTAGTTATAGATTCCGATGCTTCACTTCGGTTTACTGTATTCCTCTGACCTTCTTAATGACGATGAAACACAGAAATTGCATCGGAATTAAATACAAAAGGCACAATGCCGACTTAAGTACAAGAAAACTGACTCTTCTTACTGTCTATGTTTTGATCCATTCCTGTGACACTAGTTATAGATTCCGATGCTTCACTTCAGGTTTACTGTATCCCTCTGACCTTCTTATTGACGATGAAACACAAAAATTGTATCGGAATTACATACAAAAGGCACAACGCCGACTTAAGTACAAGAAAACTGACTCTTCTTACTGTCTATCTTTGAATCATTCATGTAACACTTGTTATAGATTGCGATGCTTCACTTCAGGTTTACTGTATCCCTCTGACCTTCTTATTGACGATGAAACACAGAAATTTCTTCGGAATTAAATACAAAAATCACAAAGCCGACTTAAGTACATGAAAACTGACTCTTCTTACTGTCTATGTTTTGAACCATTCCTGTAACACTAGTTATAGATTCCGATGCTTCACTTCAGTTTTAATGTATCCGTCTGATCGTCTTATTGACGATGAAACACAGATATTGCATCGGAAATAAATACAAAAGGCACAATGCCGACTCAAGTGCAAGTACTCTGGCTCTTCTAACTGTCTATGATTTGAACCTTTCATGTGAGACCGGTTTCAGATTCCGATGCTTCACTTCAGGTTTACTGTATCCCTTGGACCTTCTTATTGACGACGAACTCAGAAATTGCATAGGAATTAAATAGAAAATGCACAATGCCGACTTCAGTACAAGATAACTGACTCTTTTTCCTGTCTCTGTTTTGAACCTTTCCTGTGACACTAGTTTTAGATTCCGATGCTTCACTTCAGGTTTACTGTATCCAGCTGACTCTCTGATTGACGATGAAACACAGAAATTGCATCGGAATTAAATACAAAAGGCACAATGCCGACTTAAGTACAAGGGAACTGACTCATCTAACTGTGTATGTTTTGAACCATTCCTGTGACACTAGTTATAGATTCCGATGCTTCACTTCAGGTTCACTGTACCCTCTGACCTTCTTGTTGACGATGAATCACAGAAATTACTTCGGAATTAAATAGAAAAGGAACAGTGCCGACTTAAGTACAAGAAAACTGACTCTTCTTACTGTCTATGTTTTGAACCATTCCCAAGACACTAGTTATAGATTCCGATGCTTCACTTCTGGTTTACTGTATCCCTCTGACCCTCTTATTGACGATGAAACACAAAAATTGAATCGGAATTACATACAAAGGGCACAACGCCGACTTAAGTACAAGAAAACTGACTCTTCTTACTGTCTATGTTTTGAACCATTCCTGTGACACTAGTTACAGATTCCGATGCTTCACTTCAGGTTTACTGTATCCTTCTGACCTTCTTACTGACGATGAAACACAGAAATCACATCGGAATTAAATAGAAAAGGCACAATGCCGACTTAAGTACAAGAAAACTGACTCTTCTTACAGTCTATGTTTTGAACCATTACTGTGACACTTGTTATAGATTCTGATGCTTCACTTCAGGTTTACTGTATCCCTCTGACCTTCTTATTGACGATGAAGCGCAGATATTGCATCGGAATTAAATACAAATGGCACAATGACGACTTAAGTACAAGCAAACTGACTCTTCTTACTGTCTATGTTTTGAACCATTCCTGTGACTCTAGTTATAGATTCCGATGCTTCACTTCGGTTTACTGTATTCCTCTGACCTTCTTATTGACGATGAAACACAGAAATTGCATCGGAATTAAATACAAAAGGCACAATGCCGACTTAAGTACAAGAAAACTGACTCTTCTTACTGTCTATGTTTTGATCCATTCCTGTGACACTAGTTATAGATTCCGATGCTTCACTTCAGGTTTACTGTATCCCTCTGACCTTCTTATTGACGATGAAACATACAAATTGCATCGGAATAAAACAGAAAGGCACAATGCCGACTGAAGTACAAGAAAACTGACTCTTCTTAATGTCTATGTTTTTAACCATTCCTGTGACACTAGTTATAGATTCCGATGCTTCACTTCAGGTTTACTGTATCTTTGTGACCTTCTTAATGACGATGATACACAGAACTTGCATCGGAATTAAATACAAACCGCACAATGCCGACTTATGTACAAGAAAACTGACTCTTCTTACTGTCTATGTTTGAATCATTCATGTAACACTTTTTATAGATTGCGATGCTTCACTTCAGGTTTACTGTATCCCTCTGCCCTTCTTATTGACGATGAAACACAGAAATTTCATCGGAATTAAATACAAAAATCACAAAGCCGACTTAAGTACATGAAAACTGACTCTTCTTACTGTCTATGCTTTGAACCATTCCTGTAACACTAGTTATAGATTCCGATGCTTCACTTCAGTTTTAATGTATCCGTCTGAACGTCTTATTGACGATGAAACACAGATATTGCATCGGAAATAGATACAAAAGGCACAATGCCGACTCAAGTGCAAGTACACTGGCTCTTCTAACTGTCTATGATTTGAACCTTTCACGTGAGACCGGTTTCACAATCCGATGCTTCACATCAGGTTTACTGTATCCCTTGGACCTTCTTATTGACGACGAACTCAGAAATTGCATAGGAATTAAATAGAAAATGCACAATGCCGACTTCAGTACAAGATAACTGACTCTTTTTCCTGTCTCTGTTTTGAACCTTTCCTGTGACACTAGTTATAGATTCCGATGCTTCACTTCAGGTTTACTGAATCCAGCAGACTCTCTGATTGACGATGAAACACAGAAATTGCATCGGTATTAAATACAAAAGGCACAATGCCGACTTAAGTACAAGAAGACTGACTCTTCCTACTGTCTATGTTTTGAACCATTCGTGTGACACTAGTTATAGATACCGATGCTTCACTTCCGGTTTACTGTATCCCTCTGATCGTCTTATTGACGATGAAACACAGAAATTGCATCGGAATTAAACAGAAAAGGCACAATGCCGACTTAAGTACAAGGGAACTGACTCATCTTACTGTGTATGATTTGAACCATTCCTGTGACACTAGTTATAGATTCCGATGCTTCACTTCAGGTTCACTGTACCCTCTGACCTTCTTGTTGACGATGAATCACAGAAATTACTTCGGAATTAAATAGAAAAGGAACAGTGCCGACTTAAGTACAAGAAAACTGACTCTTCTTACTGTCTGTGTTTTGAACCATTCCCAAGACACTAGTTATAGATTCCGATGCTTCACTTCACGTTTACTGTATCCCTCTGACCCTCTTATTGACGATGAAACACAAAAATTGAATCGGAATTATATACAAAAGGCACAACGCCGACTTAAGTACAAGAAAACTGACTCTTCTTACTGTCTATGTTTTGAACCATTCCTGTGACACTAGTTACAGATTCCGATGCTTCACTTCAGGTTTACTGTATCCTTCTGACCTTCTTACTGACGATGAAACACAGAAATCACATCGGAATTAAATAGAAAAGGCGCAATGCCGACTTAAGTACAAGAAAACTGACTCTTCTTACTGTCTATGTTTTGAACCATTCCTGTGACACTAAATATAGATTCCGATGCCTCACTTCAGGTTTACTGTATCCCTCTGACCTTCTTATTGACGATGAAACACAGAAATCGCATCGGAATTAAATACAAAAAGCACAATGCCGACTGAAGTACAAGAAAACAGACTCTTCTAACTGTCTACGTTTTGAACCATTCATGTGACACTAGTTATAGATTCCGATGCTTCACTTCAGGTTTCCTGTATCCCTCTGACCTTCTTATTGACGATGAAACACAGAAATTGCTTCTCAATTAAATACAAATGGCACAATGCCGACTTAAGTACAAGAAAACTGACACTTCTTACTGTCTATGTTTGGATCCATTCCTGTGACACTAGTTATAGACTCCGATGCTTCACTTCAGGTGTACTGTATCCCTCTGTCCTTCTCATCGACGATGAAACATAGAAATTGCATCGGAATTAAATAGGAAAGGAACAATGCCGACTTAAGTACAAGAAAACTAACTCTTCTTACTGTCTATGTTTTGAACCATTCCTGTTACACTAGTTATAGATTCCGATGCTTCACTTCAGGTTTACTGTACCCTTCTGACCTTACAGACGATGAAACACAGAAATTGCATCTGAATTAAATACAAAATGCACAATGCCGACTAAAGTACAAGAAAACTGACTCTTCTTTACTGTCTATGTTGTGAACCATTCCTGTGACACTAGTTATATATTCCGATGCTTCACTTCTGGTTTACTGTATCCCTCTGACCCTCATATTGACGATGAAACACAGAAATTGCATCGGAGTTAAATACAAAAGGAACAATGCCGACTTAAGTACAAGAAAACTGACTCTTCTTGCAGTCTATGCTTTGAACCATTCCTGTGACACTAGTTATAGTTTCCGATGCTTCACTTCAGGTTTACTGTATCCCTCTGACCTTCTTATTGACGATGAAACACAGATATTGCGTCTGAACTAAATACAAATGGCACAATGACGACTTAAGTACAAGAAAACTGACTCTTCTTACTGTCTATGTTTTGAACCATTCCTGTGACACTAGTTATAGATTCCGATGCTTCACTTCAGGTTTACCATATTCCTCTGACCGTCTTAGTGACGATGAAACACAGAAATTGCATCGGAATTAAATACAAAAGGCACAATGCCGACTTAAGTACAAGAAGACTGACTCTTCTTACTGTCTATGTTTTGAACCATTCCTGTGACACTAGTTATAGATTCCGAAGCTTCACTTCAGGTTTACTGTATCCCTCTGACCTTCTTATTGACGATGAAACACTGAAATTGCATCGGAATTACATACAAAAGGCACAATGCCGACTTAAGTACAAGGAAACTGACTCTTCTTACTGTCTATGTTTTGAACCATTCCTGTGACACTAGTTATAGTTGCTGATTCTTCATTTAGGTTTACTGCATCCCTCTGACCTTCTTATTGTTGATGGAACACAGAAATTGCATCGGAAGTAAATACAAAAGCCACAACGCCGACTTAAGCACAAGAAAACTGACTCTTCTTACTGTCTATTTTTTTATCCATTCCTGTGACACTAGGTATAGATTCCGATGCTTCACTTCAGGTTTACTGTATCCCTCTGACCTTCTCATTTACGATGAAACACAGAAATTGCATCGGAATTAAATAGAAAAGGCACAATGCCGAATTAAGTGCAAGAAAACTGACTCTTCTTACTGTCTATGTTTGAACCATTAGTGTGACACTAAATAGTGATTCCGATGCTTCACTTCACTTTTACAGTATCCCTCTGACTTTCTTAATGACGGTGAAACGTAGAAATTGCATCGGAATTGAATACAAAAACCACAATTCCAACTTAAGTACAAGATAACTGACTCTTCTTACTGTCAATGTTTTGAACCATTCATGTGACACTAGTTATAGATTCCGATGCTTCACCTCAGGTTTACTGTATCCCTCTGACCTTCTTATTGACGATGAAACACAGAAATCGCATCAGAATTAAATACAAAAGGCACAATGCCTACTTAAGTTCAAGAAACCTGACTCTGCTTACTGTCTAAGTTATGAACCATTCCTGTGATACTAGTTATAGATTCCGATGCTTCACTTCAGGATTACCGTATCCCTCAGACCTTCTTATTGACGATGAAACACACAAATTGCATCGGAATTAAATAGAAAATGCACAATGCCGACTCAACTACACGAAAACTGACTCTTCTTACTGTCTATGTTTTGAACCATTCCTGTGACACTAGTTATGGATGTCGATGATTCACTTCAGGTTTACTGTATCCGTCTGACCTTCTTGTTGACGATGAAATACAGAAATTGCAGCGGAATTAAATACAAAAGGCACAATGCCGACTTAAGTACAAGAAAACTGACTCTTCTTACTGTCAATGTTTTGAACCATTTCTGTGACACTAGTTATAGATTCCGATGCTTCACTTTGGGTTTACTGTATCCCTCTGACCTTCTTATTGACGATGAAACATAGAAATTGCATCGGAATTAAATAGAAAAGGAACAATGCCGACTTAAGTACAAGAAAACTGACTCTTCTTACTGTCTACGTTTTGAACTATTCCTGTGACACTAGTTATAGATGCCGATTCTTCACTTCAGGTTTACTGTATCCCTCTGACCTTCATAATGACGATGAAACACAGAAATTGCATCGGAGTTAAATACAATAGGAACAATGCCGACTTAAGTACAAGAAAACTGACTCTTCTTACAGTCTATGCTTTGAACCATTCCTGTGGCACTAGTTATCGATTCCGATGCTTCAGTTCAGGTTTACTGTATCCCTCTGACCTTCTTATTGACGATGAAACAAAGATATTGCGTCGGAACTAAATACAAATGGCACAATGACGACTTAAGTACAAGAAAACTGACTCTTCTTACTGTCTATGTTTTGAACCATTCCTGTGACACTAGTTATAGATTCCGATGCTTCACATCAGGTTTACCGTATTCCTCTGACCTTCTTAGTGACGATGAAACACAGAAATTGCACCGGAATTAAATACAAAAGGCACAAAGCCGACTTAAGTACAAGAAGACAGACGCTTCTTACTGTCTATGTTTTGAACCATTCCTGTGACACTAGTTATAGATTCCGATGCTTCACATCAGCTTAACTGTATCCCTCTGACCTTCTTATTGACGATGAAACACTGAAATTGCATCGGAATTACATACAAAAGGCACAATGCCGACTTAAGTACAAGGAAACTGACTCTTCTTACTGTCTATGTTTTGAACCATTCCTGTGACACTAGTTATAGTTGCCAATTCTTCACTTCAGGTTTACTGCATCCCTCTGACCTTCGTATTGTTGATGAAACACAGAGATTGCATCGGAATTAAATACAAAAGGCACAACGCCGACTTAAGTACAAGAAAACTGACTCTTCTTACTGTCTATGTTTTGAACCACTCATGTGACACTAGTTATAGATTCCGATGCTTCACTTCAGGTTTACTGTATCCCTCTGACCTTCGTATTGACGATGAAACACAGAAATCGCATCGGAATTAAATACAAAAGGCACATTGCCTACTTAAGTTCAAGAAAACTGACTCTTCTTACTGTCTACGTTATGAACCATTCCTGTGACACTAGTTACAGATTGCGATGCTTCACTTAAGGTTTACCGTATCCCTCAGACCTTCTTATTGTGGATGAAACACAGAAATTGCATCGGAATTAAATAGAAAAGGCACAATGCCGAATTAAGTACAAGAAAACTGACCCTTCTTACTGTCTGTGTTTTGAACCATTTCTGTGACACTAAATATTGATTCCGATGCTTCACCTAAGGTTTACTGTATCCCTCTGACCTTCATATTGACGATGAAACAAAGATATTGCATCGGAGTTAAATACAATAGGAACAATGCCGACTTAAGTACAAGAAAACTGACTCTTCTTACAGTCTATGCTTTGAACCATTCCTGTGGCACTAGTTATAGATTCCGATACTTCAGTTCAGGTTTACTGTATCCCTCTGACCTTCTTATTGACGATGAAACAAAGATATTGCGTCGGAACTAAATACAAATGGCACAATGACGACTTAAGTACAAGAAAACTGACTCTTCTTACTGTCTATGTCTGAACCATTCCTGTGACACTAAATAGTGATTCCGATGCTTCACTTCTAGTTTCCAGTATCCCTCTGACCTTCTTATTGACGGTGAAACACAGAAATTGCATCGGAATTGAATACAAAAAGCACAATTCCAACAAGATAACTGACTCTTCTTACTGTCTATGTTTTGAACCATTCCTGTGACACTAGTTAAAGATTCCGATGCTTCACCTCAGGTTTACTGTATCCCTCTGTCTTTCTTATTGACGATGAAACACAGAAATTGCAACGGAATTAAATACAAAAGGCACAATGCCGACTTAAGTTCAAGAAAACTGACTCTTTTTACTGTCTATATTTTGAACTATTCATGTGACACTAGTAATATATTCCGATGCTTTACTTCAGGTTTACTGTATCCCTCTGACCTTCTTATTGACGATGAAACATAGAAATTGCATCGGAATTAAATATAAAAGGCACAATTCCGACTCAAGTACAAGAAGACTGGCTCTTCTTACTGTCTATGTTTTGAACCATTTATGTGACACTAGTTATAGATTCCGATGCTTTACGTCAGGTTTACTGTATCCGTCTGACCTCCTTATTGTCGATAAAACACAGAAATTGCATTGGAATTAAATACGTAAGGCACAATGCCGACTTAAGTACAAGATAACTGTCTCTTCTTACTTTCTATGTTTTAACCACTCCTGTGACACTAGTTATAGATTCTGATGCTACACTTCAGGTTTACTGTATCCCTTTGACCTTCTTATTGACGATGAAACACAGAAATTTCATCGGAATTAAATACATAAGGCACAATTCCGACTTTAGTACAAGAAAACTGACTCTTGTTACTGTTTATGTTTTGAACCATTCCTGTGACACTCGTTATAGATTCCGGTGCTTCACTTCCGGTTTACTGTATCCCTCTGACCTTCTTACTGACGATGAAACACAGAAATAGCATCGGAATAAAATACAAAAGGCACAATGCCGACTTAAGTACAAGATAACTGATTCTTCTTACTGTCTATGTGTTGAAGCATTCATGTGACACTAGTTATAGATTCCGATGCTTCACTTCATTTTTACTGTATCCCTGTGACCTTCTTATTGACGATGAAACAAAGAATTTGCATCGGAATTAAATTCAAAAAGCACAAAGCCGACTAAAGTACAAGAAAAGTGACTCTTCTTACTGTCTATGCTTTGTATCATTCGTGTGACACTAAATAGTGATTCCGAAGCTTCACTTCAGGTTTACTGTATCCCTCTGACCTTCTTATTGACGATGAAACACAGAAATTGCATCGGAATTGAATACAAAAAGCACAATGCCAACTTAAGTACAAGAAAGTACGATGAAACACAGAAATCGCATCGGAATTAAATACAAAAGGCACAATGCCTACTTAAGTTCAAGAAAACTGACTCTTCTTACTGTCTACGTTATGAACCATTCCTGTGACACTAGTTATAGATTCCGATGCTTCACTTAAGGTTTACCGTATCCCTCAGACCTTCTTATTGAGGATGAAACACAGAAATTGCATCGGAATTAAATAGAAAAGGCACAATGCCGACTTAACTACACGAAAACAGACTCTTCTTACTGTATATGTTTTGAACCATTCCTGTGACACTAGTTAAAGATTCCGATGCTTCACCTCAGGTTTACTGAATCCCTCTGTCTTTCTTATTGACGATGAAACACAGAAATTGCAACGGAATTAAATACAAAAGGCACAATGCCGACTTAAGTTCAAGAAAACTGACTCATCTTACTGTCTATGTTTTGAACCATACCTGTGACACTAGTTATGGATTCCGATGATTCACTTCAGGTTTACTGTATCCCTCTGACCTTCTTGTTGACGATGAAATACAGAAATTGCAGCGGAATTGAATACAAAAGGCACAATGCCGACTTAAGTGTAAGAAAACTGACTCTTTTTACTGTCTATATTTTGAACTATTCATGTGACACTAGTAATAGATTCCGATGCTTTACTTCAGGTTTACTGTATCCCTCTGACCTTCTTATTGACGATGAAACATAGAAATTGCATCGGAATTATATACAAAAGGCACAATGCCGACTTAAGTACAAGAAAACTGACTCTTCTTACTGCCTATGTTTTGAACCATTCCTGTGACACTACTTATAGATTCCGATGCTTCACTTCCGGTTTACTGTATCCCTCTGACCTTCTTATTGACGATGAAACACAGAAATAGCTTCGGAATCAAATACGAAAGGCACAATGCCGACTTAAGTACAAGATAACTGTCTCTTCTTACTTTCTATGTTTTAACCACTCCTGTGACACTAGTTATAGATTCTGATGCTACACTTCAGCTTTACTGTATCCCTGTGACCTTCTTATTGACGATGAAACAAAGGATTTGCATCGGAATTAAATTCAAAAAGCACAATGCCGACTAAAGTACAAGAAAACTGACTCTTCTTACTGTCTATGCTTTGTATCATTCGTGTGACACTAAATAGTGATTCCGAAGCTTCACTTCAGGTTTACTGTATCCCTCTGACCTTCTTATTGACGATGAAACACAGAAATTGCATCGGAATTGAGTACAAAAAGCACAATGCCAACTTAAGTACAAGAAAACTGACCCTTCTTACTGTCTATGTTTTGAACCATTCAAGTGACACTAGTTATAGACTCCGATGCTTCACTTCAGGTTTATTGTATCCCTCTGACCTTCTTATTGACGATGAAACACAGAAATCGCATCGGAATTAAATACAAAAGGCACAATGCCTACTTAAGTTCAAGAAAACTGGCTCTTCTTACTGTCTAAGTTATGAACCATTCCTGTGACACTAGTAATAGATTCCGATGCTTCACTTCAGGTTTACTGAATCCCTCTGACCTTCTTATTGACGATGAAACACAGAAATTGCATCGGAGTTAAATACAAAAGGCACAATGCCGACTTAAGTACAAGAAAACTGACTCTTCTTACTGTCTATGATTTGAACCATTCCTGTGACACTAGTTACAGATTCCGATGCTTCACTTCAGGTTTACTGTATCCCTCTGACCTTCTTATTGACGATGAAACACAGAAATAGCTTCGGAATTAGATACAAAAGGCACAATGCCGACTTAAGTACAAGATAACTGACTCTTCTTACTGTCTATGAGTTGAACCATTCATGTGACACAAGTTTTAGATTCCGATGCTTCACTTCATTATTACTGTATCCCTCTGACCTTTTTATTGACGATGAATCACAGAAATTGCATCGGAATTAAATACAAAAGGCACAATGCCGACTTAAGTACAAGAAAACTGACTCTTCTTACTGTCTATGTTTTAACCATTCCTGTGACACTAGTTATAGATTCCGATTTTTCACTTCAGGTTTACTGTATCCCTCTGTCCTTCTTATTGACGAGGAAACACAGAAATTGCATCGGAATTAAATACAAAAGGCACAATTCCGACTTAAGTACAAGAAAACTGAGTCTTCTTACTGTCTATGTTTTGAACCATTCCAGTGACACTAGTTATAGATTCCGATGCTTCACTTCAGGTTTACTGTATCCCTCTGGCCTTCTTATTGACGTTGAACACACAGAGATTTCAACGGAATTAAATACATAAGGCACAATTCCGACTTAAGTACAAGAAAACTGACTCTTGTTACTGTCTAAGTTTTGAACCATTCCTGAGACAATAGATATAGATTCCGATGCTTCACTTCAGCTTTACTGAATGCCTCTGACCTTCTTATTGACGATGGAACACAGAAATTGCATCGGAATTAAATACAAATGGCACAATGCCGACTTAAGTACAAGAAAACTGACTCATCTTACTGGATATGTTATGAACCATTCCTGTGACACTAGTTATAGATTCCGATGCTTCACTTCAGCTTCACTGTATCCCTCGGACCTTCTTATTGACGATGAAACACAGAAATTTGCATCGGAAATGAATACAAAAGGTACAATGCCGACCTAGGTACAAGAAAACTGACTCTTCTTACTCTCTGTGTTTTGAACCATTCCTGTGACACTAGTTACAGATTCCGATTCATCACGTAAGGTTTACTGTATCCCTTGGACCTTCTTATTGACGACGAAACACAGAATTTGCATCGGAATTAAATACAAATAGCACAATGCCGACTTAAGTACTTGAAAACTGACTCATCTTACTGGATATGTTATGAACCATTCCTGTGACACTAGCTATAGATTCCGATGCTTCACTTCAGCTTCACTGTATCCCTCGGACCTTCTTATTGACGATGAAACACAGAAATTGCATCGGAATTAAATACAAAAGGCACAATGCCGACTTAAGTACAAGAAAACTGACTCTCCTTACTGTCTATGCTTTGAACCAGTCCTGTGACACTAGTTATAGATTCCGATGCTTCACTTCAGGTTTACTGTATCCCTCTGACCTTATACTGACGATGAAACACAGAATTTGCATCGGAATTAAATACAAATGGCTCAATGCCGACTTAAGTACAAGAAGACTGCCTCATCTTACTCTCTATGTTTTGAACCATTCCTGTGACACTAGTTATAGATTCCGATGCTTCACTTCAGCTTTACTGTATCCCTGTGACCTTCTTATTGACGATGAAACACAGAAATTGCATCGGAATTAAATATAAAAGGCACAATACCGACTCAAGTACAAGAAGACTGGCTCATCTTACTGTCTATGTTTTGAACCATTTCTGTGACACTAGTTATAGATTCCGATGCTTTACGTCAGGTTTACTGTATCCCTCTGACCTTCTCATTGTCGATGAAACACAGAAATTGCATCAGAATTAAATACAAAAGGAACAATGCCGACTCAAGTACAAGAAGACTGGCTCTTCTTACTGTCTACGATTTGAACCTTTCCTGTGGCACTAGTTATGGATTCGGATGCTCGACTTCAGGTTCACTGCCTCCCTCTGACCTTCTTATTGGCGATGAAACACAGAAATTGCATCGGAATTAAATACAAAACGCACAATGCCGACTTAAGTACGTGAAAACTGACTCTTCTTACTGTCTATGTTTTGAACCAGTCCTGTGACGCTAGTTATAGATTCCGATGCTCCCCTTCAGGTTTACTGTATCCCTCTGACCTTCTTATTGACGTTGAAACACAGAAATTTCAACGGAATTAAATACATAAGGCACAATTCCGACTTAAGTACAAGAAAACTGACTCTTGTTACTGTCTATGTTTTGAACCATTCCTGTGACACGAGTTATAGATTCCGATGCTTCACTTCCGGTTTACTGTATCCCTCTGACCTTCTTATTGACGATGAAACACAGAATTAGCATCGGAATTAAATACAAATGGCACAATGCCGACTTAAGTACAAGATAACTGACTCATCTTCCTGTCTATGTGTTGAACCATTCATGTGACACTAGTTATAGATTCCGATGCTTCACTTCATTTTTACTGTATCCCTCTGACCTTCTTATTGACGATGAAACACAGATATTCCATCGGAATTAAATACAAAAAGCACAATGCCGACTTAAGTACAAGAAAACTGACTCTTCTTACTGCCTAAGTTTTGAACCATTCCTGAGACACTAGATATAGATTCCGATGCTTCACTTGAGGTTTACTGTATCCCTCTGACCTTCTTATTGACGATGGAACACAGAAATTGCATCGGAATTAAATACAAATGTCACAATGCCGACTTAAGTACAAGAACACTGACTCATCTTACTGGATATGTTCTGAACCATTCCTGTGACACTAGTTATAGATTCCGATGCTTCACTTCAGCTTTACTGTATCCCTCTGACCTTCGTATTGACGATGAAACACAGAAATTGCATCGGAATTGAATACAAAAGGTACAATGCCGACTTAAGTACAAGAAAACTGACTCTTCTTACTCTCTGTGTTTTGAAGCATTCCTGTGACACTAGTTACAGATTCCGATTCAACACGTAAGGTTCACTGTATCCCTTGGACCTTCTTATTGACGACGAAACACAGAATTTGCATCGGAATTAAATTCAAAAAGCACAATGCCGACTTAAGTACAAGAAAACTGACTCTTCTTACTGTCTATGTTTTGAACCAGTCCTGTGACACTAGTTATAGATTCCGATGCTTCACTTCAGGTTTACTGTATACCTCTGACCTTCTTATTGACGATGAAACACAGAAATTGCATCGGAATTCAATACAAAAGGCACAATGCCGACTTAAGTACAAGAAAACTGACTCTTCTTACTGTCTATGTTTTGAACCATTCCTGTGACACTAGTTACAGATTCCGATGCTTCACTTCAGGTTTACTGTATCCCTCTGACCTTCTTATTGACGATGAAACACAGAAATTGCATCGGAATTAAATACAAAAGGCACAATGCCGACTCAAGTACAAGAAGACTGGCTCTTCTTACTGTCTATGTTTTGAACCTTTCCTGTGGCACTAGTTATGGATTCGGATGCTCGACTTCAGGTTCACTGCCTCCCTCTGACCTTCTTATTGACGATGAAACACAGAAATTGCATCGGAATTCAATACAAAAGGCACAATGCCGACTTAAGTACAAGAAAACTGACTCTTCTTACTGTCTATGTTTTGAACCATTCCTGTGACACTGGCTATAGATTCCGATGCTTTACTTCAGGTTTACTGTATCCCTCTGACCTTCTTATTGACGATGGAACACAGAAATTGCATCGGAATTGAATACAAATGGCACAATGCCGACTTAAGTACAAGAAAACTGACTCATCTTACTGGATATGTTTTGAACCATTCCTGTGACACTAGTTATAGACTCCGATGCTTCACTTCAGCTTTACTGTATCCCTCTGACCTTCGTATTGACGATGAAACACAGAAATTGCATCGGAATTGAACACAAAAGGTAAAATGCTGACTTAAGTACAAGAAAACTGACTCATCTTACTCTCTGTGTTTTGAACCATTCCTGTGAAACTAGTTACAGATTCCGATTCATCACTTAAGGTTTACTGTATCCCTTGGACCTTCTTATTGACGACGAAACACAGAATTTGCATCGGAATTAAATTCAAAAAGCGCAATGCCGACTTAAGCACAAGAAAACTGACTCTTTTTACTGTCTATGTTTTGAACCAGTCCTGTGACACTAGTTATAGATTCCGATGCTTCACTTCAGGTTTACTGTATCCCTCTGACCTTATATTGACGATGAAACACAGAATTTGCATCGGAATTAAATACAAATGGCTCAATGCCAACTTAAACACAAGAAGACTGCCTCATCTTACTCTCTATGTTTTGAACCATTCCTGTGACACTAGTTATAGATTCCGATGCTTCACTTCAGCTTTACTGTATCCCTGTGACCTTCTTATTGACGATGAAACACAGAAATTGCATCGGATTTAAATATAAAACGCACAATGCCGACTGAAGTACATGAAAACTGACTCTTCTTACTGCCTATGTATTGAACCATTCCTGTGACACTAGTTATAGATTCCGATGCTTCACTTCAGCTTTACTGTATCCCTCTGACCTTCGTATTGACGATGAAACACAGAAATTGCATCGGAATTAAATATAAAAGGCACAATTCCGACTCAAGTACAAGAAGACTGGCTCTTCTTACTGTCTATGTTTTGAACCATTTCTGTGACACTAGTTATAGATTCCGATGCTTTACGTCAGGTTTACTGTACCCCTCTGACCTCCTCATTGTCGATGAAACACAGAAATTGCATCGGAATTAAATACAAAAGGCACAATGCAGACTCAAGTACAAGAAGACTGGCTCTTCTTACAGTCTATGTTTTGAACCTTTCCTGTGGCACTAGTTATGGATTCGGATGCTCGACTTCAGGTTCACTGCCTCCCTCTGACCATCTTATTGGCGATGAAACACAGAAATTGCATCGGAATTAAATACAAAACGCACAATGCCGACTTAAGTACGTGAAAACTGACTCTTCTTACTGTCTATGTTTTGAACCAGTCCTGTGACGCTAGTTATAGATTCCGATGCTCCCCTTCAGGTTTACTGTATCCCTCTGACCTTCTTATTGACGATGAAACCCAGAATTAGCATCGGAATTAAATACAAATGGCACAATGCCGACTTAAGTACAAGATAACTGACTCATCTTCCTGTCTATGTGTTGAACCATTCATGTGACACTAGTTATAGATTCCGATGCTTCACTTCACTTTTACTGTATCCCTCTGACCTTCTTATTGACGATGAAACACAGATATTCCATCGGAATTAAATACAAAAAGCTCAATGCCGACTTAAGTACAAGAAAACTGACTCTTCTTACTGCCTAAGTTTTGAACCATTCCTGAGACACTAGATATAGATTCCGATGCTTCACTTCAGGTTTACTGTATCCCTCTGACCTTCTTATTGACGATGGAACACAGAAATTGCATCGGAATTAAATGCAAATGTCACAATGCCGACTTAAGTACAAGAACACTGACTCATCTTACTGGATATGTTCTGAACCATTCCTGTGACACTAGTTATAGATTCCGATGCTTCACTTCAGCTTTACTGTATCCCTCTGACCTTCGTATTGACGATGAAACACAGAAATTGCATCGGAATTGAATACAAAAGGTACGATGCCGACTTAAGTACAAGAAAACTGACTCTTCTTACTCTCTGTGTTTTGAACCATTCCTGTGACACTAGTTACAGATTCCGATTCAACACGTAAGGTTTACTGTATCCCTTGGACCTTCTTATTGACGACGAAACACAGAATTTGCATCGGAATTAAATTCAAAAAGCACAATGCCGACTTAAGTACAAGAAAACTGACTCTTCTTACTGTCTATGTTTTGAACCAGTCCTGTGACACTAGTTATAGATTCCGATGCTTCACTTCAGGTTTACTGTATACCTCTGACCTTCTTATTGACGATGAAACACAGAAATTGCATCGGAATTCAATACAGAAGGCACAATGCCGACTTAAGTACAAGAAAACTGACTCTTCTTACTGTCTATGTTTTGAACCATTCCTGTGACACTAGTTACAGATTCCGATGCTTCACTTCAGGTTTACTGTATCCCTCTGACCTTCTTATTGACGATGAAACACAGAAATTGCATCAGAATTAAATACAAAAGGCACAATGCCGACTCAAGTACAAGAAGACTGGCTCTTCTTACTGTCTATGTTTTGAACCTTTCCTGTGGCACTAGTTATGGATTCGGATGCTCGACTTCAGGTTCACTGCCTCCCTCTGACCTTCTTATTGACGATGAAACACAGAAATTGCATCGGAATTCAATACAAAAGGCACAATGCCGACTTAAGTACAAGAAAACTGACTCTTCTTACTGTCTATGTTTTGAACCATTCCTGTGACACTGGCTATAGATTCCGATGCTTTACTTCAGGTTTACTGTATCCCTCTGACCTTCTTATTGACGATGGAACACAGAAATGGCATCGGAATTGAATACAAATGGCACAATGCCGACTTAAGTACAAGAAAACTGACTCATCTTACTGGATATGTTTTGAACCATTCCTGTGACACTAGTTATAGATTCCGATGCTTCACTTCAGCTTTACTGTATCCCTCTGACCTTCGTATTGACGATGAAACACAGAAGTTGCATCGGAATTGAATACAAAAGGTAAAATGCCGACTTAAGTACAAGAAAACTGACTCATCTTACTCTCTGTGTTTTGAACCATTCCTGTGAAACTAGTTACAGATTCCGATTCATCACTTAAGGTTTACTGTATCCCTTGGACCTTCTTATTGACGACGAAACACAGAATTTGCATCGGAATTAAATTCAAAAAGCGCAATGCCGACTTAAGTACAAGAAAACTGACTCTTTTTACTGTCTATGTTTTGAACCAGTCCTGTGACACTAGTTATAGATTCCGATGCTTCACTTCAGGTTTACTGTATCCCTCTGACCTTATATTGACGATGAAACACAGAATTGGCATCGGAATTAAATACAAATGGCTCAATGCCGACTTAAGTACAAGAAGACTGCCTCATCTTACTCTCTATGTTTTGAACCATTCCTGTGACACTAGTTATAGATTCCGATGCTTCACTTCAGCTTTACTGTATCCCTGTGACCTTCTTATTGACGATGAAACACAGAAATTGCATCGGATTTAAATATAAAAGGCACAATTCCGTCTCAAGTACAAGAAGACTGGCTCTTCTTCCTGTCTATGTGTTGAACCATTCATGTGACACTAGTTATAGATTCCGATGCTTCACTTCATTTTTACTGTATCCCTCTGACCTTCTTATTGACGATGAAACACAGATATTCCATCGGAATTAAATACAAAAAGCACAGTGCCGACTTAAGTACAAGAAAACTGACTCTTCTTACTGCCTAAGTTTTGAACCATTCCTGAGACACTAGATATAGATTCCGATGCTTCACTTCAGGTTTACTGTATCCCTCTGACCTTCTTATTGACGATGGAACACAGAAATTGCATCGGAATTAAATGCAAATGTCACAATGCCGTTTTAAGTACAAGAACACTGACTCATCTTACTGGATATGTTCTGAACCATTCCTGTGACACTAGTTATAGATTCCGATGCTTCACTTCAGCTTTACTGTATCCCTCTGACCTTCGTATTGACGATGAAACACAGAAATTGCATCGGAATTGAATACAAAAGGTACAATGCCGACTTAAGTACAAGAAAACTGACTCTTCTTACTCTCTGTGTTTTGAACCAGTCCTGTGACACTAGTTACAGATTCCGATTCAACACGTAAGGTTTACTGTATCCCTTGGACCTTCTTATTGACGACGAAACACAGAATTTGCATCGGAATTAAATTCAAAAAGCACAATGCCGACTTAAGTACAAGAAAACTGACTCTTCTTACTGTCTATGTTTTGAACCAGTCCTGTGACACTAGTTATAGATTCCGATGCTTCACTTCAGGTTTACTGTATACCTCTGACCTTCTTATTGACGATGAAACACAGAAATTGCATCGGAATTCAATACAAAAGGCACAATGCCGACTTAAGTACAAGAAAACTGACTCTTCTTACTGTCTATGTTTTGAACCATTCCTGTGACACTAGTTACAGATTCCGATGCTTCACTTCAGGTTTACTGTATCCCTCTGACTTTCTTATTGACGATGAAACACAGAAATTGCATCGGAATTAAATACAAAAGGCACAATGCCGACTCAAGTACAAGAAGACTGGCTCTTCTTACTGTCTATGTTTTGAACCTTTCCTGTGGCACTAGTTATGGATTCGGATGCTCGACTTCAGGTTCACTGCCTCCCTCTGACCTTCTTATTGACGATGAAACACAGAAATTGCATCGGAATTGAATACAAAAGGCCCAATGCCGACTTAAGTACAAGAAAACTGACTCTTCTTACTGTCTATGCTTTGAACCATTCCTGTGACACTGGCTATAGATTCCGATGCTTTACTTCAGGTTTACTGTATCCCTCTGACCTTCTTATTGACGATGGAACACAGAAATTGCATCGGAATTGAATACAAATGGCACAATGCCGACTTAAGTACAAGAAAACTGACTCATCTTACTGGATATGTTTTGAACCATTCCTGTGACACTAGTTATAGATTCCGATGCCTCACTTCAGCTTTACTGTATCCCTCTGACCTTCGTATTGACGATGAAACACAGAAATTGCATCGGAATTGAATACAAAAGGTAAAATGCCGACTTAAGTACAAGAAAACTGACTCATCTTACTCTCTGTGTTTTGAACCATTCCTGTGAAACTAGTTACAGATTCCGATTCATCACTTAAGGTTTACTGTATCCCTTGGACCTTCTTATTGACGACGAAACACAGAATTTGCATCGGAATTAAATTCAAAAAGCGCAATGCCGACTTAAGTACAAGAAAACTGACTCTTTTTACTGTCTATGTTTTGAACCAGTCCTGTGACACTAGTTATAGATTCCGATGCTTCACTTCAGGTTTACTGTATCCCTCTGACCTTATATTGACATTGAAACACAGAATTTGCATCGGAATTAAATACAAATGGCTCAATGCCGACTTAAGTACAAGAAGACTGCCTCATCTTACTCTCTATGTTTTGAACCATTCCTGTGACACTAGTTATAGATTCCGATGCTTCACTTCAGCTTTACTGTATCCCTGTGACCTTCTTATTGACGATAAAACACAGAAATTGCATCGGATTTAAATATAAAAGGCACAATTCCGACTCAAGTACAAGAAGACTGGCTCTTCTTACTGTCTATGTTTTGAACCATTTCTGTGACACTAGTTATAGATTCCGATGCTTTACGTCAGGTTTACTGTACCCCTCTGACCTCCTCATTGTCGATGAAACACAGAAATTGCATCGGAATTCAATACAAAAGGCCCAATGCCGACTTAAGTACAAGAAAACTGACTCTTCTTACTGTCTATGCTTTGAACCATTCCTGTGTCGCTAGTTATAGATTCCGATGCTTCACTTCAGGTTTACTGTATCCCTCTGACCTTATATTGACGGTGAAACACAGAAATTGCATCGGAATGAAATACAAAAGGCTCAATGCCGACTTAAGTATAAGAAGACTGTCTCATCTTACTCTCTATGCTTTCAACCATTCCTGTGACACTAGTTATAGATTCCGATGCTTCACTTCGGATTTACTGTATCCCTCTGACCTTCTTATTGACGATGAAACACAGAATTTGCATCGGAATTAAATACAAATGGCTCAATGCCGACTTAAGTACAAGAAGACTGCCTCATCTTACTCTCTATGTTTTGAACCATTCCTGTGACACTAGTTATAGATTCCGATGCTTTACTTCAGCTTTACTGTTTCCCTGTGACCTTCTTATTGACGATGAAACACAGAAATCGCATCGGAATCAAATATAAAACTCACAATTCCGACTCAAGTACAAGAAGACTGGCTCTTCTTACTGTCTATGTTTTGAACCATTTCTGTGACACTAGTTATAGATTCCGATGCTTTACGTCAGGTTTACTGTACCCCTCTGACCTCCTCATTGTCGATGAAACACAGAAATTGCATCGGAATTAAATACAAATAGCACAATGCCGACTCAAGTACAAGAAGACTGGCTCTTCTTACTGTCTATGTTTTGAACCTATCCTGTGGCACTAGTTATGGATTCGGATGATCGACTTCAGGTTCACTGCCTCCCTCTGACCTTCTTATTGACGATGAAACACAGAAATTGCATCGGAATTCAATACAAAAGGCACAATGCCGACTCAAGTACAAGAAGACTGGCTCTTCTTACTGTCTATGTTTTGAACCATTTCTGTGACACTAGTTATAGATTCCGATGCTTTACGTCAGGTTTACTGTACCCCTCTGACCTCCTCATTGTCGATGAAACACAGAAATTGCATCGGAATTCAATACAAAAGGCCCAATGCCGACTTAAGTACAAGAAAACTGACTCTTCTTACTGTCTATGCTTTGAACCATTCCTGTGTCGCTAGTTATAGATTCCGATGCTTCACTTCAGGTTTACTGTATCCCTCTGACCTTATATTGACGGTGAAACACAGAAATTGCATCGGAATGAAATACAAAAGGCTCAATGCCGACTTAAGTATAAGAAGACTGTCTCATCTTACTCTCTATGCTTTCAACCATTCCTGTGACACTAGTTATAGATTCCGATGCTTCACTTCGGATTTACTGTATCCCTCTGACCTTCTTATTGACGATGAAACACAGAATTTGCATCGGAATTAAATACAAATGGCTCAATGCCGACTTAAGTACAAGAAGACTGCCTCATCTTACTCTCTATGTTTTGAACCATTCCTGTGACACTAGTTATAGATTCCGATGCTTTACTTCAGCTTTACTGTTTCCCTGTGACCTTCTTATTGACGATGAAACACAGAAATCGCATCGGAATTAAATATAAAACTCACAATTCCGACTCAAGTACAAGAAGACTGGCTCTTCTTACTGTCTATGTTTTGAACCATTTCTGTGACACTAGTTATAGATTCCGATGCTTTACGTCAGGTTTACTGTACCCCTCTGACCTCCTCATTGTCGATGAAACACAGAAATTGCATCGGAATTAAATACAAATAGCACAATGCCGACTCAAGTACAAGAAGACTGGCTCTTCTTACTGTCTATGTTTTGAACCTATCCTGTGGCACTAGTTATGGATTCGGATGATCGACTTCAGGTTCACTGCCTCCCTCTGACCTTCTTATTGACGATGAAACACAGAAATTGCATCGGAATTCAATACAAAAGGCACAATGCCGACTTAAGTACAAGAAAACTGACTCTTCTTACTGTCTATGTTTTGAACCATTCCTGTGACACTGGCTATAGATTCCGATGCTTCCTTTCAGGTTTACTGTATCCCTCTGACCTTCTTATTGACGATGGAACACAGAAATTGCATCGGAATTAAATACAAATGGCACAATGCCGACTTAAGTACAAGAAAACTGACTCATCTTACTGGATATGTTTTGAACCATTCCTGTGACACTAGTTATAGATTCCGATGCTTCACTTCATCTTTACTGTATCCCTCTGACCTTCTTATTGACGATGAAACACAGAAATTGCATCGGAATTGAATACAAAAGGTACAATGTCGACTTAAGTACAAGAAAACTGACTCTTCTTACTCTCTGTGTTTTGAACCATTCCTGTGACACTAGTTACAGATTCCGATTCATCACTTAAGGTTTACTGTATCCCTTGGACCTTCTTATTGACGACGAAACACAGAATTTGCATCGGAATTAAATTCAAAAAGCACAATGCCGACTTAAGTACAAGAAAACTGACTCATCTTACTGGATATGTTTTGAACCATTCCTGTGACACTAGTTATAGATTCCGATGCTTCACTTCAGCTTTACTGTATCCCTCTGACCTTCTTATTGACGATGAAACACAGAAATTGCATCGGAATTGAATACAAAAGGTACAATGCCGACTTAAGTACAAGAAAACTGACTCTTCTTACTCTCTGTGTTTTGAACCACTCCTGTGACACTAGCTACAGATTCCGATCCATCACTTAAGGTTTACAGTATCTCTTGGACCTTCTTATTGACGACGAAACACAGAATTTGCATCGGAATTAAATTCAAAAAGCACAATGCCGACTTAAGTACAAGAAAACTGACTCTTTTTACTGTCTATGTTTTGAACCAGTCCTGTGACACTAGTTACAGATTCCGATGCTTCACTTCAGGTTTACTGTATCCCTCTGACCTTATATTGACGATGAAACACAGAATTTGCATCGGAATTAAATACAAATGGCTCAATGCCGACTTAAGTACAAGAAGGATGCCTCATCGTACTCTCTGTGTTTTGAACAATTCCAGTGACACTAGTTATAAATTCCGATGCTTCACTTCAGGTTTACTGTATCCCTGTGACCTTCTTATTGACGATGAAACACAGAAATTGCATCGGAATTAAATATAAAAGGCACAATTCCGACTCAAGTACAAGAAGACTGGCTCTTCTTACTGTCTATGTTTTGAACCATTTCTGTGACACTAGTTATAGATTCCGATGCTTTACGTCAGGTTTACTGTACCCCTCTGACCTCCTCATTGTCGATGAAACACAGAAATTGCATCGGTATTAAATACAAAACGCACAATGCAGACTTTAGTACATGAAAAATGACTCTTCTTACTGCCTATGTTTTGAACCATTCCTGTGACACTGGTTATAGATTCCGATGCTTCACTACAGGTTTACTGTATCCCTCTGACCTTCGTATTGACGATGAAACACAGATATTGCGTCGGAATCATATACAAAAGGCACGATGCCGACTTAAGTACAAGAAAACTGACTCTTCTTACTGTCTATGTTTTGAACCATTCCTGTGACGCTAGTTATAGATTCCGATGCTTCACTTCAGGTTTACTGTATCCCTCTGACCTTCTTATTGACGATGAAACACAGAAATTGCATAGGAATTAAATATAAAAGGCACAATTCCGACTCAAGTACAAGAAGACTGGCTCTTCTTACTGTCTATGTTTTGAACCATTTCTGTGACACTAGTTATAGATTCGGATGCTCGACTTCAGGTTCATTGCCTCCCTCTGACCTTCTTATTGACGATGAAACACAGAAATTGCATCGGAATTCAATACAAAAGGCACAATGCCGACTTAAGTACAAGAAAACTGACTCTTCTTACCGTCTATGTTTTGAACCATTCCTGTGACACTGGCTATAGATTCCGATGCTTCACTTCAGGTTTACTGTATCCCTCTGACCTTCTTATTGACGATGGAACACAGAAATTGCATCGGAATTAAATACAAATGGCACAATGCAGACTTAAGTACAAGAAAACTGACTCATCTTACTGGATATGTTTTGAACCATTCCTGTGACACTAGTTATAGATTCCGATGCTTCACTTCAGCTTTAGTGTATCCCTCTGACCTTCGTATTGACGATGAAACACAGAAATTGCATCGGAATTGAATACAAAAGGTAAAATGCCGACTTAAGTACAAGAAAACTGACTCATCTTACTCTCTGTTTTTTGAACCATTCCTGTGACACTAGTTACAGATTCCGATTCATCACTTAAGGTTTACTGTATCCCTTGGACTTTCCTATTGACGACGAAACACAGAATTTGCATCGGAATTAAATTCAAAAAGCACAATGCCGACTTAAGTACTAGAAAACTGACTCTTTTTACTGTCTATGTTTTGAACCAGTCCTGTGACACTAGTTATAGATTCCGATGCTTCACTTCAGGTTTACTGTATCCCTCTGACCTTATATTGACGATGAAACACAGAATTTGCATCGGAATTAAATACAAATGGCTCAATGCCGACTTAAGTACAAGAAGACTGCCTCATCTTACTCTCTATGTTTTGAACCATTCCTGTGACACTAGTTATAAATTCCGATACTTCACTTCAGCTTTACTGTATCCCTGTGACCTTCTTATTGACGATGAAACACAGAAATTGCATCGGAATTAAATATAAAAGGCACAATTCCGACTCAAGTACAAGGAGACTGGCTCTTCTTACTGTCTATGTTTTGAACCATTTCTGTGACACTAGTTATAGATTCAGATGCTTTACGTCAGGTTTACTGTACCCCTCTGACCTCCTCATTGTCGATGAAACACAGAAATAGCATCGGAATTAAATACAAAACGCACAATGCCGACTTAAGTACATGAAAACTGACTCTTCTTACTGCCTATGCTTTGAACCATTCCTGTGGCACTAGTTATAGATTCCGATGCTTCACTACAGGTTTACTGTATCCCTCTGACCTTCTTATTGACGATGAAACACAGATATTGCGTCGGAATTATATACAAAAGGCACGATGCCGACTTAAGTACAAGAAAACTGACTCTTCCTACTGTCTATGTTTGAACCATTCCTGTGTCGCTAGTTATAGATTCCGATGCTTCACTTCAGGTTTACTGTATCCCTCTGACCTTCTTATTGACGATGAAACACAGAAATTGCATAGGAATTAAATACAAAAGGCACAATGCCGACTTAAGTGCAAGAAAACAGACTCTCCTTACTGTCTATGATTTGAACCATTCCTGTGACACTAGTTATAGATTCCGATGCTTCACTTCAGCTTTACTGTATCCCTGTGACCTTCTTATTGACGATGAAACACAGAATTTGCATCGGAATTAAACTCAAAAAGCACAATGCCGACTAAAGTACAAGAAAACTGACTCTTCCTACTGTCTATGTTTTGTACCATTCCTGTGACACAAGTTATAGATTCCGATGCTTCACTTCAGGTTTACTGTATCCCTCTGACCTTATATTGACGGTGAAACACAGAAATTGCATCGGAATGAAATACAAAAGGCTCAATGCCAACTTAAGTACAAGAAGACTGTCTCATCTTACTCTCTATGCTTTCAACCATTCCTGTGACACTAGTTATAGATTCCGATGCTTCACTTCAGATTTACTGTATCCCTCTGACCTTTTTATTGACGATGAAACACAGAATTTGCATCGGAATTAAATACAAATGGCTCAATGCCGACTTAAGTACAAGAAGACTGCCTCATCTTACTCTCTATGTTTTGAACCATTCCTGTGACACTAGTTATAGATTCCGATGCTTCACTTCAGCTTTACTGTTTCCCTGTGACCTTCTTATTGACGATGAAACACAGAAATTGCATCGGAATTAAATATAAAAAGCACAATTCCGACACAAGTACAAGAAGACTGGCTCTTCTTACTGTCTATGTTTTGAACCATTTCTGTGACGCTATTTATAGATTCCGATGCTTTACGTCAGGTTTACTGTACCCCTCTGACCTCCTCATTGTCGATGAAACACAGAAATTGCATCGGAATTAAATACAAAAGGCACAATGCCGACTCAAGTACAAGAAGACTGGCTCTTCTTACTGTCTATGTTTTGAACCTTTCCTGTGGCACTAGTTATGGATTCGGATGCTCGACTTCAGGTTCACTGCCTCCCTCTGACCTTCTTATTGACGATGAAACACAGAAATTGCATCGGAATTCAATACAAAAGGCACAATGCCGACATAAGTACAAGAAAACTGACTCTTCTTACTGTCTATGTTTTGAACCATTCCTGTGACACTGGCTATAGATTCCGATGCTTTACTTCAGGTTTACTGTATCCCTTTGACCTTCTTATTGACGATGGAACACAGAAATTGCATCGGAATTGAATACAAATGGCACAATGCCGACTTAAGTACAAGAAAACTGACTCATCTTACTGGATATGTTTTGAACCATTCCTGTGACACTAGTTATAGATTCCGATGCTTCACTTCAGCTTTACTGTATCCCTCTGACCTTCGTGTTGACGATGAAACACAGAAATTGCATCGGAATTGAATACAAAAGGTAAAATGCCGACTTAAGTACAAGAAAACTGACTCATCTTACTCTCTGTGTTTTGAACCATTCCTGTGAAACTAGTTACAGATTCCCATTCATCACTTAAGGTTTACTGTATCCCTTGGACCTTCTTATTGACGACGAAACACAGAATTTGTATCGGAATTAAATTCAAAAAGCGCAATGCCGACTTAAGTACAAGAAAACTGACTCTTTTTACTGCCTATGTTTTGAACCAGTCCTGTGACACTGGTTATAGATTCCGATGCTTCACTTCAGCTTTACTGTATCCCTGTGACCTTCTTATTGACGATGAAACACAGAAATTGCATCGGAATGAAATATAAAAGGCACAATTCCGACTCAAGTACAAGAAGACTGGCTCTTCTTACTGTCTATGGTTTGAACAATTTCTGTGACACTAGTTATAGATTCCGATGCTTTACGTCAGATTTACTGTACCCCTCTGACCTCCTCATTGTCGATCAAACACAGAAATTGCATCGGAATTAAATACAAAACGCACAATGCCGACTTAAGTACATGAAAACTGACTCTTCTTACTGCCTATGTTTTGAACCATTCCTGTGACACTAGTTATAGATTCCGATGCTTCACTACAGGTTTACTGTATCCCTCTGACCTTCTTATTGACGATGAAACACAGATATTGCGTCGGAATTATATACAAAAGGCACGATGCCGACTTAAGTACAAGAAAACTGACTCTTCTTACTGTCTATGTTTTGAACCATTCCTGTGACGCTAGTTATAGATTCCGATGCTTCACTTCAGGTTTACTGTATCCCTCTGACCTTCATATTGACGATGAAACACAGAAATTGCATAGGAATTAAATTCAAAAAGCGCAATGCCGACTGAAGTACAAGAAAACTGACTCTTCCTACTGTCTATGTTTTGTACCATTCCTGTGACACAAGTTATAGATTCCGATGCTTCACTTCAGGTTTACTGTATCCCTCTGACCTTATATTGACGGTGAAACACAGAAATTGCATCGGAATGAAATACAAAAGGCTCAATGCCGACTTAAGTACAAGAAGACTGTCTCATCTTACTCTCTATGCTTTCAACCATTCCTATGACACTAGTTATAGATTCCGATGCTTCACTTCAGATTTACTGTATCCCTCTGACCTTCTTATTAACGATGAAACACAGAAATTGCATCGGAATTAAATACAAAAGGCACGATGCCGACTTAAGTACAAGAAAACTGACTCTTGTTACTGTCTATGTTTTGAACCATTCCTGTGACACTAGTTATAGATTCCGATGCTTCACTTCCGGTTTACTGTATCCCTCTGACCTTCTTATTGACGATGAAACACACGAATAGCATCGGAATTAAATACAAAAGGCACAATGCCGACTTAAGTACAAGATAACTGTCTCTTCTTACTGTCTATGAGTTGAGAAATTCATGTGACACTAGTTATAGATTGCGATGCTTCACTTCACGTTTACTGTATCCCTCTGACCTTATATTGACGATGAAACACAGAATTTGCATCGGAATTAAATACAAATGGCTCAATGCCGACTTAAGTACAAGAAGACTGCCTCATCTTACTCTCTATGTTTTGAACCATTCCTGTGACACTAGTTATAGATTCCGATGCTTCACTTCAGCTTTACTGTATCCCTGTGACCTTCTTATTGACGATGAAACACAGAAATTGCATCGGAATGAAATATAAAAGGCACAATTCCGACTCAAGTACAAGAAGACTGGCTCTTCTTACTGTCTATGTTTTGAACCATTTCTGTGACACTAGTTATAGATTCCGATGCTTTACGTCAGGTTTACTGTATCCCTCTGACCTCCTTATTGACGATGAAACACAGAAATTGCATCGGAATTAAATACAAAAGGCACAATGCCGACTTAAGTACAAGAATACTGGCTCTTCTTACTGTCTATGTTTTGAACCTTTCCTGTGGCACTAGTTATGGATTCGGATGCTCGACTTCAGGTTCACTGCCTCCCTCTGACCTTCTTATTGGCGATGAAACACAGAAATTGCATCGGAATAAAATACAAAACGCACAATGCCGACATAAGTACATGAAAACAGACTCTTCTTACTGTCTATGTTTTGAACCATTCCTGTGACACTAGTTATAGATTCCGATGCTTCACTACAGGTTTACTGTATCCCTCTGACCTTCTTATTGACGATGAGACACAGATATTGCGTCGGAATTATATACAAAAGGCACGATGCCGACTTAAGTACAGGAAAACGGACTCTTCTTACTGTCTATGTTTGAACCATTCCTGTGACGCTATTTATAGATTCCGATGCTTCACTTCAGGTTTACTGTATCCCTCTGACCTTCTTATTGACGATGAAACACAGAAACTTCATAGGAATTAAATACAAAAGGCACAATGCCGACTTAAGTACAAGAAAACTGACACTCCTTACTGTCTATGTTTTAAACCATTCCTGTGACACTAGTTATAGATTTCGATGCTTCACTTCAGCTTTACTGTATCCCAGTGACCTTCTTATTGACGATGAAACACAGAAGTTGCATCGGAATTAAATTCAAAAAGCACAATGCCGACTAAAGTACAAGAAAACTGACTCTTCTTACTGTCTATGTTTTGTACCATTCCTGTGACACACGTTATAGATTCCGATGCTTCACTTCAGGTTTACTGTATCTCTCTGACCTTATATTGACGATGAAACACAGAAACTGCATTGGAATGAGATACAAAAGACTCAATGCCGACTTAAGTACAAGAAGACTGTCTCATCTTACTCTCTATGTTTTGAACCATCCCTGTGACACTAGTTAAAGATTCCGATGCTTCACTTCAGCATTACTGTATCCCTGTGACCTTCTTATTGAAGATGAAACACAGAAATTGCATAGGAATTAAATACAAAAGGCACAATTCCAACTCAAGTACAAGAAGACTGGTTCTTCTTACTGTCTATGTTTTGAACCATTGCTGTGACACTAGTTATAGATTCCGATGCTTTACTTCAGGTTTACTGTATCCCTCTGACCTCCTTATTGGCGATGAAACACAGAAATTGCATCGGAATTAAATACAAAAGGCACAATGCTGACTCAAGTACAAGAAGGCTGGCTCTTCGTACGGTCTATGTTTTGAACCTTTCCTGTGAGACCGGTTTTAGATTCCGATGCTTCACTTCAGGTTTACTGTATCTCATGGACAATCTTATTGACCACGAAACACAGAAATTGCTTCGGAATTAAATACAAAAGGCACAATGCCTACTTAAGTACAAGAAAACTGACTCTTCTTACTGTCAATGTTTTGAACCATTCCTGTGACGCTAGTTATAGATTCCGATGCTTCATTTCAGGTTTACTGTACCCTCTGACGATCTTATTGACGATGAACCACAGAAAATGCATCGGAATTAAATAGAAAAGGGACAATTCCAACTTAAGTACAAGAAAACTGACTCTTCTTACTGTCTATGTTTGAACCATTCATAGGACACTAGTTATAGAATTCGATGCTACACTTCAGGATTAATGTATCCCTTGGACCCTCTCATTGACGACGAAACTCAGAATTTGCATCGGATTTAAATTCAAAAGGCACAATGCCGACCTAAGTACAAGAAAACTGACTCTTCTTACAGTCTATGTTTTGAACCATTCCTGTGACACTAGTTATAGATTCCGATGCTTCACTTCAGGTTAACTGTATCCCTCTGACCTTATACTGACGATGAAACACAGAAATTGCATCGGAATTAAATACAAAAGTCTCAATGCCGACTTAAGTAGAAGAAGACTGTCTCATCTTACTCTTTATGTTTTGAACCATTCCTGTTACGCTAGTTATAGATTCCGATGCATCACTTCAGCTTTACTGTGTCTCTCTGACCTTCTTATAGACGATGAAACACAGATATTGCATCGGAATTAAATACAAAAGGCACAATTCCGACTCAAGTTCTAGAAGACTTGCTCTTCTTACTGTCTATGTTTTGAACCATTCCTTTGACACTAGTTACAAATTCCGATGCCTCACTTCAGGTTTACTGTATCCCTCTGGCCTCCTTATTGTCGATGAAACACAGATATTGCCTCGGAATTAAATACAAAAGGCACAATGCCGACTCAAGTACAAGAAGTCTTTCTCTTCTTACTGTCTATGATTTGAACCATTCCTGTCACACTAGTTATGGATTCGTATGCTCAACTTCAGGTTCACTGCCTCCCTCTGAACTTCTTATTGGCGGTGAAACACAGTAATTGCATCGGAATTAAATACAAAAGGCACAATGCCGACTTAAGTACAAGAAAATTGACTCTTCTTACTGTCTATGTTTTGAACCATTCCTGTGACACTAGTTATAGATTCCGATGCTTCACTTCAGGTTTACTGTGTCTCTCTGACCTTCTTATAGACGATGAAACACAGATATTGCATCGGAATTAAATACAAAATGCACAATGCCGACTTAAGTACAAGAAAACTGACTCTTCTTACTGTCTATGTTTTGAACCATTCCTGTGACACTAGTTGTAGATTCCGAAGCTTCACTTCAGGTTTACTGTATCCCTCTGACCTTCTTATTGACGATGAAACACAGAAATTTCATCGGAATTAAATACAAAGGGCACAATTAATACTTAACTACAAGATAACTGACTCTTGTTACTGTCTATGTTTTGAACCATTCCTGTGACACTAGTTATAGATTCCGATGTTTCACTTCAGGTTTACCGTATCCCTCTGACCTTCTTATTGACGATGAAAGACAGAAATTGCATCGGAATTGAATACAAAAGGTACAATGCCGACTTAAGTACAAGAAAACTGACTCTTCTTACTCTCTATGTTTTGAACCATTCCTGTGACACTAGTTACAGATTCCGATTCTTCACTTAAGGTTTACTGTATCCCGTGGACCTTCTTATTGACGACGAAACACAGAATTTGGATCGGAATTAAATTCAAAAAGCACAATTCCGACTTAAGTACAAGAAAACTGACTCTTCTTACTGTCTATGTTTTGAACCAGTCCTGTGACACTAGTTATAGATTCCATTGCTTCACTTCAGGTTTACTGTATGTCTCTGACCTTATATTTACGATGAAACACAGAATTTGCATCGGAAGTAAATACAATTGGCTCAATGCCGACTTAAGTACAAGAAGTCTGTCTCATCTTACTCTCTATGTTTTGAACCATTCCTGTGACACTAGTTACAGATTCCGATGCTTCACTTCAGCTTTACTGTATCCCTGTGACCTTCTTATTGACGATGAAACACAGAAATTGCATCGGAATTAAATATAAAAGGCACAATTCCGACTCAAGTACAAGAAGACTGGCTCTTCTTACTGTCTATGTTTTGAACCATTTCAGTGACACTAGTTATAGATTCCGATGCTTTACGTCAGGTATACTGTATCCCTCGGACCTCCTTATTGTCGAAGAATTACAGAAATTGCATCGGAATTAAATACAAAAGGCACAATGCCGACTTAAGTACAAGAAGACTGGCTCTTCTTACTGTCTATGTTTTGAACCTTTCCTGTGGCACTAGTTATGGATTCGGATGCTCGACTTCAGGTTCACTGCCTCCCTCTGACCTTCTTATTGGCGATGAAACACAGAAATTGCATCGGAATAAAATACAAAACGCACAATGCCGACATAAGTACATGAAAACAGACTCTTCTTACTGTCTATGCTTTGAACCATTCCTGTGACACTAGTTATAGATTCCGATGCTTCACTACAGGTTTACTATATCCCTCTGACCTTCTTATTGACGATGAAACACAGATAACGCGTCGGAATTATATACAAAAGGCACGATGCCGACTTAAGTACAGGAAAACTGACTCTTCTTACTGTCTATGATTTGAACCATTCCTGTGACGCTAGTTACAGATTCCGATGCTTCACTTCAGGTTTACTGTATCCCTCTGACCTTCTTATTGACGATGAAACACAGAAATTGCATAGGAATTAAATACAAAAGGCACAATGCCGACTTAAGTACAAGAAAACTGACTCTCCTTACTGTCTATGTTTTAAACCATTCCTGTGACACTAGTTATAGATTCCGATGCTTCACTTCAGTTTTACTGTATCGCTGTGACCTTCTTATTGACGATGTATCACAGAAATTGCATCGGAATTAAATACAAAAGGCACAATTCCGACTCAAGTACAAGAAGACTGGTTCTTCTTACTGTCTATGTTTTGAACCATTCCTGTGACACTAGTTATAGATTCCGATGCTGTACTTCAGGTTTACTGTATCCCTCTGACCTCCTTATTGTCGATGAAACAAAGAAATTGCATCGGAATTAAATACAAAAGGGACAATGCCGACTCAAGTACAAGAAGACTGGTTCTACTTACTGTCTATGATTTGAACCTTTCCTGTGACACTAGTTATGGATTCGGATGCTCGACTTCAGGTTCACTGCCTCCCTCTGACCTTCTTATTGGCGATGAAACACAGAATTTGTTTCGGAATTAAATACAAAACGCACAATGCCGACTTATGTACTTGAAAATTAACTCTTCTTACTGTCTATGTTTTGAACCATTCCTGTGACACTAGTTATAGATTCCGATGCTTCACTACAGGTTTACTGTATCCCTCTGACCTTCTTATTGACGATGAAACACAGATATTGCGTCGGAATTATATACAAAATGAACGATGCCGACTTAAGCACAAGAAAACTGACTCTTCTTACTGTCTATGTTTTGAACCATTCCTGTGACGCTAGTTATAGATTCCGATGCTTCACTTCAGGTTTACAACCTCCCTCTGACCTTGTTATTAACGATGAAACACAGAAATTGCATCGGAATTAAATGCAAAAGGCACAATGCCGACATAAGTACAAGAAAACTTACTCTCCTTACTGTCTATGTTTTGAACCATTCCTGTGACACTAGTTATAGATTCCGATGCTTCACTTCCGGTTTACTGTATACCTCTGACCTTCTTATTGACGATGAAACACAGAAATAGCATCGGAATTAAATACGAAAGGCACAATGCCGACTTAAGTACAAAATAACTGACTCCTCTTACTGTCTATGAGTTGAATCATTCATGTGACACTAGTTATAGATTCCGATGCTTCACTTCAGGTTTACTGTATTCCTCTGACCTTCTTATTGACGATGAAACACAGAAATTTCATCGGAATTAAATACAAAGGGCACAATTAAGACTTGAACCAATCCTGTGACGCTAGTTATAGATTCCGATGTTTCACTTCAGGTTTACCGTATCCTTCTGACCTTCTTATTGTCGATGAAACACCGAAATTGCATCGGAATTAAATAGAAAAGGCACAATGCCGACTTAAGTACACGAAAATCGACACTTCTTACTGTCTATGTTTTGAACCATTCCTGTGACACTAGTTATAGATTCCGATGCTTCACCTCAGGTTTTCTGTATCCCTCTGACCTTCGTATTGACTATGAAACACAGAAATTGCAACGGAATTAAATACAAAAGGCACAATGCCGACATAAGTGCCAGAAAACTGACTCTTCTTAGTGTCTAGGTTTAAACCATTCCTGTGACACTAGTTATGGATTCCGATGCTTCTCTTCAGCTTAACTGTATCCCTCTGACCTACTTATTGACGATGAAACACAGAAATTGCATCGGAATTAAATACAAAAGGCACAATGCTGACTCAAGTACAAGGAGGCTGGCCCTTCGTACGGTCTATGTTTTGAACCTTTCCTGTGAGACCGGTTTTAGATTCCGATGCTTCACTTCAGGTTTACTGCATCTCATGGACAATCTTATTGACCACGAAACACAGAAATTGCTTCGGAATTAAATACAAAAGGCACAATGCCTACTTAAGTACAAAAAACTGACTCTTCTTACTGTCTATGTTTTGAACCATTCCTGTGACGCTAGTTATAGATTCCGATGCTTCATTTCAGGTTTACTGTACCCTCTGACGATCTTATTGACGATGAAACACAGAAATTGCATCGGAATTAAATAGAAAAGGGACAATGCCAACTTAAGCACAAGAAAACTGACTCTTCTTACTGTCTATGTTTGAACCATTCATGTGACACTAGTTATAGAATTCGATGCTTCACTTTAGGATTAATGTATCCCTTGGACCTTCTTATTGACGACGAAACACAGAATTTGCATCGGATTTAAATTCAAAAGGCACAATGCCGACTTAAGTACAAGAAAACTGACTCTTCTTACAGTCTATGTTTTGAACCATTCCTGTGACACTAGTTATAGATTCCGATGCTTCACTTCAGGTTAACTGTATCCCTCTGACCTTATATTGACGATGAAACACAGAAATTGCATCGGAATTAAATACAAAAGTCACAATGCCGACTTAAGTAGAAGAAGACTGTCTCATCTTACTCTTTATGTTTGGAACCATTCCTGTTACGCTAGTTATAGATTCCGATGCTTCACTTCAGCTTTACTGTAGCCCTCTGACCTTCTTATTGACGATGAAACACAGAAATTGCATCGGAATTAAATACAAAAGGCACAATTCCGAGTCAAGTTCTAGAAGACTGGCTCTTCTTTCTGTCTATGTTTTGAACCATTCCTTTGACACTAGTTACAGATTCCGATGCTTCACTTCAGCTTTACTGTATCCCTCTGACCTCCTTATTGTCGATGAGACACAGAAATTGCATCGGAAATTAATACAAAAGGCACAATGCCGACTCAAGTACAAGAAGTCTGGCTCTTCTTACTGTCTATGATTTGAACCATTCCTGTCACACTAGTTATGGATTCGGATGCTCATCTTCAGGTTCACTGCCTCCCTCTGAACTTCTTATTGTCGGTGAAACACAGTAATTGCATCGGAATTAAGTACAAAAGGCACAATGCCGACTTAAGTACAAGAAAATTGACTCTTCTTACTGTCTATGTTTTGAACCATTCCTGTGCCACTAGTTATAGATTCCGATGCTTCACTTCAGGTTTACTGTGTCTCTCTTACCTTCTTATAGACGATGAAACACAGATATTGCATCGGAATTAAATACAAAAGGCACAATGCCGACTTAAGTACAAGAAAACTGACTCTCCTTACTGTCTATGTTTTAAACCATTCCTGTGACACTAGTTATAGATTCCGATGCTTCACTTCAGTTTTACTGTATCGCTGTGACCTTCTTATTGACGATGTATCACAGAAATTGCATCGGAATTAAATACAAAAGGCACAATTCCGACTCAAGTACAAGAAGACTGGTTCTTCTTACTGTCTATGTTTTGAACCATTCCTGTGACACTAGTTATAGATTCCGATGCTGTACTTCAGGTTTACTGTATCCCTCTGACCTCCTTATTGTCGATGAAACAAAGAAATTGCATCGGAATTAAATACAAAAGGGACAATGCCGACTCAAGTACAAGAAGACTGGTTCTACTTACTGTCTATGATTTGAACCTTTCCTGTGACACTAGTTATGGATTCGGATGCTCGACTTCAGGTTCACTGCCTCCCTCTGACCTTCTTATTGGCGATGAAACACAGAATTTGTTTCGGAATTAAATACAAAACGCACAATGCCGACTTATGTACTTGAAAATTAACTCTTCTTACTGTCTATGTTTTGAACCATTCCTGTGACACTAGTTATAGATTCCGATGCTTCACTACAGGTTTACTGTATCCCTCTGACCTTCTTATTGACGACGAAACACAGAATTTGCATCGGATTTAAATTCAAAAGGCACAATGCCGACTTAAGTACAAGAAAACTGACTCTTCTTACAGTCTATGTTTTGAACCATTCCTGTGACGCTAGTTATAGATTCCGATGCTTCACTTCAGGTTTACAACCTCCCTCTGACCTTGTTATTAACGATGAAACACAGAAATTGCATCGGAATTAAATGCAAAAGGCACAATGCCGACATAAGTACAAGAAAACTTACTCTCCTTACTGTCTATGTTTTGAACCATTCCTGTGACACTAGTTATAGATTCCGATGCTTCACTTCCGGTTTACTGTATACCTCTGACCTTCTTATTGACGATGAAACACAGAAATAGCATCGGAATTAAATACGAAAGGCACAATGCCGACTTAAGTACAAAATAACTGACTCCTCTTACTGTCTATGAGTTGAATCATTCATGTGACACTAGTTATAGATTCCGATGCTTCACTTCAGGTTTACTGTATTCCTCTGACCTTCTTATTGACGATGAAACACAGAAATTTCATCGGAATTAAATACAAAGGGCACAATTAAGACTTGAACCAATCCTGTGACGCTAGTTATAGATTCCGATGTTTCACTTCAGGTTTACCGTATCCTTCTGACCTTCTTATTGTCGATGAAACACCGAAATTGCATCGGAATTAAATAGAAAAGGCACAATGCCGACTTAAGTACACGAAAATCGACACTTCTTACTGTCTATGTTTTGAACCATTCCTGTGACACTAGTTATAGATTCCGATGCTTCACCTCAGGTTTTCTGTATCCCTCTGACCTTCGTATTGACTATGAAACACAGAAATTGCAACGGAATTAAATACAAAAGGCACAATGCCGACATAAGTGCCAGAAAACTGACTCTTCTTAGTGTCTAGGTTTGAACCATTCCTGTGACACTAGTTATGGATTCCGATGCTTCTCTTCAGCTTAACTGTATCCCTCTGACCTACTTATTGACGATGAAACACAGAAATTGCATCGGAATTAAATACAAAAGGCACAATGCTGACTCAAGTACAAGGAGGCTGGCCCTTCGTACGGTCTATGTTTTGAACCTTTCCTGTGAGACCGGTTTTAGATTCCGATGCTTCACTTCAGGTTTACTGCATCTCATGGACAATCTTATTGACCACGAAACACAGAAATTGCTTCGGAATTAAATACAAAAGGCACAATGCCTACTTAAGTACAAAAAACTGACTCTTCTTACTGTCTATGTTTTGAACCATTCCTGTGACGCTAGTTATAGATTCCGATGCTTCATTTCAGGTTTACTGTACCCTCTGACGATCTTATTGACGATGAAACACAGAAATTGCATCGGAATTAAATAGAAAAGGGACAATGCCAACTTAAGCACAAGAAAACTGACTCTTCTTACTGTCTATGTTTGAACCATTCATGTGACACTAGTTATAGAATTCGATGCTTCACTTTAGGATTAATGTATCCCTTGGACCTTCTTATTGACGACGAAACACAGAATTTGCATCGGATTTAAATTCAAAAGGCACAATGCCGACTTAAGTACAAGAAAACTGACTCTTCTTACAGTCTATGTTTTGAACCATTCCTGTGACACTAGTTATAGATTCCGATGCTTCACTTCAGGTTAACTGTATCCCTCTGACCTTATATTGACGATGAAACACAGAAATTGCATCGGAATTAAATACAAAAGTCTCAATGCCGACTTAAGTAGAAGAAGACTGTCTCATCTTACTCTTTATGTTTGGAACCATTCCTGTTACGCTAGTTATAGATTCCGATGCTTCACTTCAGCTTTACTGTAGCCCTCTGACCTTCTTATTGACGATGAAACACAGAAATTGCATCGGAATTAAATACAAAAGGCACAATTCCGAGTCAAGTTCTAGAAGACTGGCTCTTCTTTCTGTCTATGTTTTGAACCATTCCTTTGACACTAGTTACAGATTCCGATGCTTCACTTCAGCTTTACTGTATCCCTCTGACCTCCTTATTGTCGATGAGACACAGAAATTGCATCGGAAATTAATACAAAAGGCACAATGCCGACTCAAGTACAAGAAGTCTGGCTCTTCTTACTGTCTATGATTTGAACCATTCCTGTCACACTAGTTATGGATTCGGATGCTCATCTTCAGGTTCACTGCCTCCCTCTGAACTTCTTATTGTCGGTGAAACACAGTAATTGCATCGGAATTAAGTACAAAAGGCACAATGCCGACTTAAGTACAAGAAAATTGACTCTTCTTACTGTCTATGTTTTGAACCATTCCTGTGCCACTAGTTATAGATTCCGATGCTTCACTTCAGGTTTACTGTGTCTCTCTTACCTTCTTATAGACGATGAAACACAGATATTGCATCGGAATTAAATACAAAAGGCACAATGCCGACTTAAGTACAAGAAAACTGACTCTTCTTACTGTCTATGTTTTGAACCATTCCTGTGACACTAGTTGTACATTCCGATGCTTCACTTCAGGTTTACTGTATCCCTCTGACCTTCTTATTGACGATGAAACAAAGAGATTTCATCGGAATTAAATACAAACTGCACAATTAATACTTAAGTACAAGATAACTGACTCTTGTTACTGTCTATGTTTTGAATCATTCCTGTGACACTAGTTATAGATTCTGATGTTTCACTTCAGGTTTACCGTATCCCTCTGACCTTCTTATTGACGATGAAACACAGAAATTGCATCGGAATTAAATAAAAAAGGCACAATGCCGACTTAAGTACACGAAAATTGACTCTTCTTACTGTCTATGTTTTGAACCATTCCTGTGACACTAGTTGTGGATTCCGATGCTTCACTTCAGCTTTACTGTATCCCTCTGACCTTCTTATTGACGATGAAACACAGAAATTGCATCGGAATTAAATACAAAAGGCACAATGCTGACTCAAGTACAAGAAGGCTGGCTCTTCATACTGTCTATGTTTTGAACCTTTCCTGTGAGACCGGTTTTAGATTCCGATGCCTCACTTCAGGTTTACTGTATCCCATGGACCTTCTTATTGACCACGAAACACAGAAATTGCATCGGAATTCAATACAAAAGGCACAATGCCTACTTAAGTACAAGAAAACTGACTCTTCTTACTGTCTATGTTTTCAACCATTCCTGTGACACTAGTTATAGATTCCGATGCTTCACTTCAGGTTTTCTGTACCCTCTGACGATCTTATTGACGATGAAACACAGAAATTGCATCGGAATTAAATACAAAAGGGACAAAGCCAACTTAAGTACAAGAAAAGTGACTCTTCTTACTGTCTATGCTTTGAACCATTCATGTGACACTAGTTATAGATTCCGATGCTTCACTTCAGGTTTAATGTATCCCTTGACCTTCTTATTGACGATGAAACACAGAAATTGCATCGGAATTAAATAAAAAAGGCACAATTCCGACTCAAGTTCCAGAAGACTGGCTCTTCTTACTGGCTATGTTTTGAACCATTCCTTTGACACTAGTTATAGATTCCGATGCTTCACTTCAGGTTTACTGTATCCCTCTGACCTCCTTATTGTCGATGAAACACAGAAATTGCATCGGAGTTAGATACAAAAGGCACAATGCCGACTCAAGTACAAGAAGTCTGACTCTTCTCACTGTCTATGTTTTGAACCATTCCTGTCACACTAGTTATGGATTCGGATGCTCGACTTCGGGTTCAGAGCCTCCCTCTGAACTTCTTATTGGCGGTGAAGCACAGTAATTGCATCGGAATTAAATACAAAAGGCACAATGCCGGTTTAAGTACAAGAAAACGGACTCTTCTTACTGTCTATGTTTTGAACCATTCCTGTGACACTAGTTATAGATTCCGATGCTTCACCTCAGGTTTACTGTATCCATCTGTCCTTCTTATTGACGAGGTGACACAGAAATTGCATCGGAATTAAATACAAAAAGCACAATGCCGACTTAGGTACAAGGAAACTGACTCTTCTTACTGTCTATGTTTTGAACCATTCCTGTGACACTAGTTATAGATTCCGATGCTTCACTTCAGGTTTACTGTATCGCTCTGACCTTCTTATTGACGATGAAACACAGAAATTTCATCGGGATTAAATACAAAGGGCTCAATTGAGACTTAAGTACAAGATAACTGACTCTTGTTACTGTCTATGTTTTGAACCATTCCTGTGACACTAGTTATAGATTCCGATGTTTCACTTCAGGTTTACCGTATCCTTCTGAACTTCTTATTGACGATGAAACACAGAAATTGCATCAGAATTAAATATAAAAGGCACAATGCAGACTTAAGTACACGAAAATTGACTCTTCTTACAGTCTATGCTTTGAACCATTCCTGTGACACTAGTTATAGATTCCGATGCTTCACCTCAGGTTTACTGTATCCCTCTGACCTTCGTATTGACTATGAAACACAGAAATTGCAACGGAATTAAATACAAAAGGCACAATGCCGACTTAAGCACAAGAAATCTGACTCTTCTTACTGTCTATGTTTGAACCATTCCTGTGGCACTAGTTATAGATTCCGATGCTTCACTTCAGGTTTACTGTATCCCTCTGACCTTCTTATTGACGATGAAACACAGAAAGTGCATCGTAATTAAATACAAAAAGCACAATGCCGACATAAGTACAAGAAAACTGACTCTTCTTAGTGTCTAAGTTTTGAACCATTCCTGTGACACTAGTTATGGATTCCGATGCTTCACTTCAGCTTTACTGTATCCCTCTGACCTTCTTATTGACGATGAAACACAGAAATTGCATCGAAATTAAATACAAAAGGCACAATGCTGACTCAAGTACAAGAAGGCTGGCTCTTCATACTGTCTATGTTTTGAACCTTTCCTGTGAGACCGGTTTTAGATTCCGATGCTTCACTTCAGGTTTACTGTATTCCATGGACCTTCTTGTTGACCACGAAACACCGAAATTGCATCGGAATTAAATACAAAAGGCACAATGCCTACTTAAGTACAAGAAAACTGACTCTTCTTACTGTCTATGTTTTGAACCATTCCTGTGACACTAGTTATAGATTCCGATGCTTCACTTCAGGTTTAATGTATCCCTTCACCTTCTTATTGACGATGAAACACAGAAATTGCATCGGAATTAAATTAAAAAGGCACAATTCCGACTCAAGTTCCAGAAGACTGGCTCTTCTTACTGTCTATGTTTTGAACCATTCCTTTGACACTAGTTATAGATTCCGATGCTTCACTTCAGGTTTACTGTATCCCTCTGACGTCCTTATTGTCGATGAAACACAGAAATTGCATCGGAGTTAGATACTAAAGGCACAATGCCGACTCAAGTACAAGAAGTCTGACTCTTCTTACTGTCTATGTTTTGAACCATTCCTGTCACACTAGTTATGGATTCGGATGCTCGACTTCAGGTTCACAGCCTCCCTCTGAACTTCTTATTGGCGGTGAAACACAGTAACTGCATCGGAATTAAATACAAAAGGCACAATGCCGGTTTAAGTACAAGAAAACTGACTCTTCTTACTGTCTATGTTTTGAACCATTCCTGTGACACTAGTTATAGATTCCGATGTTTCACTTCAGGTTTACCGTATCCTTCTGAACTTCTTATTGACGATGAAACACTGAAATTGCATCAGAATTAAATATAAAAGGCACAATGCAGACTTAAGTACACGAAAATTGACTCTTCTTACTGTCTATGCTTTGAACCATTCCTGTGACACTAGTTATAGATTCCGATGCTTCATCTCAGGTTTACTGTATCCCTCTGACCTTCGTATTGACTATGAAACACAGAAATTGCAACGGAATTAAATACAAAAGGCACAATGCCGACTTAAGCACAAGAAATCTGACTCTTCTAACTGTCTATGTTTGAACCATTCCTGTGAAACTAGTTATAGATTCCGATGCTTCACTTCAGGTTTACTGTATCCCTCTGACCTTCTTATTGACGATGAAACACAGAAAGTGCATCGGAATTAAATACAAAAAGCACAATGCCGACATAAGTACAAGAAAACTGACTCTTCTTAGTGTCTAAGTTTTGAACCATTCCTGTGACACTAGTTATGGATTCCGATGCTTCACTTCAGATTTACTGTATCCCTCTGACCTTCGTATTGACGATGAAACACAGAAATTGCATCGGAATTAAATACAAAAGGCACAATGCTGACTCAAGTACAAGAAGGCTGGCTCTTCATACTGTCTATGTTTTGAACCTTTCCTGTGAGACCGGTTTTAGATTCCGATGCTTCACTTCAGGTTTACTGTATCCCATGGACCTTCTTATTGACCACGAAACACAGATATTCCATCGGAATTAAATACAAAAGGCACAATGCCTATTTAAGTACAAGAAAACTGACTCTTCTTACTGTCTATGTTTTGAACCATTCCTGTGACACTAGTTATAGATTCCGATGCTTCACTTCAGGTTCACTGTACCCTCTGACGATCTTATTGACGATGAAACACAGAAATTGCATCGGAATTAAATACAAAAGTGACAATGCCAACTTAAGTACAAGAAAACTGACTCTTCTTACTGTCTATGTTTTGAACCATTCATGTGACACTAGTTATAGATTCCGATGCTTCACTTCAGGTTTAATTTATCCCTTGACCTTCTTATTGACGGTGAAACACAGAAATTGCATCGGAATTAAATAAAAAGGGCACAATTCCGACTCAAGTTCCAGAAGACTGGCTCTTCTTACTGTCTATGTTTTGAACCATTCCTTTGACACTAGTTATAGATTCCGATGCTTCACTTCAGGTTTACTGTATCCCTCTGACCTCCTTATTGTCGATGAAACACAGAAATTGCATCGGAGTTAGATACAAAAGGCACAATGCCGACTCAAGTACAAGAAGTCTGACTCTTCTTACTGTCTATGTTTTGAACCATTCCTGTCACACTAGTTATGGATTCGGATGCTCGACTTCAGGTTCACAGCCTCCCTCTGAACTTCTTATTGGCGGTGAAACACAGTAATTGCATCGGAATTAAATACAAAAGGCACAATGCCGGTTTAAGTACAAGAAAACTGACTCTTCTTACTGTCTATGTTTTGTACCATTCCTGTGACACTAGTTATAGATTCCGATGCTTCACCTCAGGTTTACTGTATCCCTCTGACCTTCTTATTGACGATGAAACACAGAAAGTGCATCGGAATTAAATACAAAAAGCACAATGCCGACATAAGTACAAGAAAACTGACTCTTCTTAGTGTCTAAGTTTTGAACCATTCCTGTGACACTAGTTATGGATTCCGATGCTTCACTTCAGCTTTACTGTATCCCTCTGACCTTCTTATTGACGATGAAACACAGAAATTGCATCGGAATTAAATACAAAAGGCACAATGCTGACTCAAGTACAAGAAGGCTGGCTCTTCATACTGTCTATGTTTTGAACCTTTCCTGTGAGACCGGTTTCAGATTCCGATGCTTCACTTCAGGTTTACTGTATCCCATGGACCTTCTTATTGACTACGTAACACAGATATTCCATCGGAATTAAATACAAAAGGCACAATGCCTACTTAAGTACAAGAAAACTGACTCTTCTTACTGTCTATGTTTTGAACCATTCCTGTGACACTAGTTATAGATTCCGATGCTTCACTTCAGGTTCACTGTACCCTCTGACGATCGTATTGACGATGAAACACAGAAATTGCATCGGAATTAAATACAAAAGGGACAATGCCAACTTAAGTACAAGAAAACTGACTCTTCATACTGACTATGTTTTGAACCATTCATGTGACACTAGTTATAGATTCCGATGCTTCCCTTCAGGAATTATGTGTCCCTTGGACCTTCTTATTGACGATGAAACACAGAAATTGCATCGGCATTAAATACAAAAGGCACAATGCTGACTCAAGTACAAGAAGGCTGGCTCTTCATACTGTCTATGTTTTGAACCTTTCCTGTGAGACCGGTTTTAGGTTCCGATGCTTCACTTCAGGTTTACTGTATTCCATGGACCTTCTTGTTGACCACGAAACACCGAAATTGCATCGGAATTAAATACAAAAGGCACAATGCCTACTTAAGTACAAGAAAACTGACTCTTCTTACTGTCTATGTTTTGAACCATTCCTGTGACACTAGTTATAGATTCCGATGCTTCACTTCAGGTTTACTGTATCCATTTGTCCTTCTTATTGACGAGGAAACACAGAAATTGCATCGGAATTAAATACAAAAAGCACAATGCCGACTTAAGTACAAGAAAACTGACTCTTCTTACTGTCTACGTTTTGAACCATTCCTGTGACACTAGTTATAGATTCCGATGCTTCACTTCCGGTTTAATGTTTCGCTCTGACCTTCTTATTGACGATGAAACACAGAAATTTCATCGGAATTAAATACAAAGGGCACAACTAAGACTTAAGTACAAGATAACTGACTCTTGATACTGTCTATGTTTTGAACCATTCCTGTGACACTAGTTATAGATTCCGATGTTTCACTTCAGGTTTACCGTATCCTTCTGAACTTCTTATTGACGGTGAAACACAGAAATTGCATCAGAAATAAATATAAAAGGCACAATGCAGACTTAAGTACACGAAAATTGACTCTTCTTACTGTCTATGCTTTGAACCATTCCTGTGACACTAGTTATAGATTCCGATGCTTCATCTCAGGTTTACTGTATCCCTCTGACCTTCGTATTGACTATGAAACACAGAAATTGCAACGGAATTAAATACAAAAGGCACAATGCCGACTTAAGCACAAGAAATCTGACTCTTCTAACTGTCTATGTTTGAACCATTCCTGTGAAACTAGTTATAGATTACGATGCTTCACTTCAGGTTTACTGTATCCCTCTGACCTTCTTATTGACGATGAAACACAGAAAGTGCATCGGAATTAAATACAAAAAGCACAATGCCGACATAAGTACTAGAAAACTGACTCTTCTTAGTGTCTAAGTTTTGAACCATTCCTGTGACACTAGTTATGGATTCCGATGCTTCACTTCAGATTTACTGTATCCCTCTGACCTTCGTATTGACGATGAAACACAGAAATTGCATCGGAATTAAATACAAAAGGCACAATGCTGACTCAAGTACAAGAAGGCTGGCTCTTCATACTGTCTATGTTTTGAACCTTTCCTGTGGGACCGGTTTTAGATTCCGGTGCTTCACTTCAGGTTTACTGTATCCCATGGACCTTCTTATTGACCACGAAACACAGATATTCCATCGGAATTAAATACAAAAGGGACAATGCCAACTTAAGTACAAGAAAACTGACTCTTCTTACTGTCTATGTTTTGAACCATTCATGTGACACTAATTATAGATTCCGATGCTTCACTTCAGGTTTAATGTATCCCTTGACCTTCTTATTGACGGTGAAACACAGAAATTGCATCGGAATTAAATAAAAAAGGCACAATTCCGACTCAAGTTCCAGAAGACTGGCTCTTCTTACTGTCTATGTTTTGAACCATTCCTTTGACACTAGTTATAGATTCCGATGCTTCACTTCAGGTTTACTGTATCCCTCTGACCTCCTTATTGTAGATGAAACACAGAAATTGCATCGGAGTTAGATACAAAAGGCACAATGCCGACTCAAGTACAAGAAGTCTGACTCTTCTTACTGTCTATGTTTTCAACCATTCCTGTCACACTAGTTATGGATTCGGATGCTCGACTTCAGGTTCACAGCCTCCCTCTGAACTTCTTATTGGCGGTGAAACACGGTAATTGCATCGGAATTAAATACAAAAGGCACAATGCCGGTTTAAGTACAAGAAAACTGACTCTTCTTACTGTCTATGTTTTGAATCATTCCTGTGACACTAGTTATAGATTCCGATGCTTCACCTCAGGTTTACTGTATCCATCTGTCCTTCTTATTGACGAGGAAACACAGAAATTGCATCGGAATTAAATACAAAAAGCACAATGCCGACTTAAGTACAAGAAAACTGACTCTTCTTACTGTCTATGTTTTGAACCATTCCTGTGACACTAGTTATAGATTCCGATGCTTCACTTAAGGTTTACTGTATCGCTCTGACCTTCTTATTGACGATGAAACACAGAAATTTCATCGGAATTAAATACTAAGGGCACAATTGAGACTTAAGTGCAAGATAACTGACTCTTGTTACTGTCTATGTTTTGAACCATTCCTGTGACACTAGTTATAGATTCCGATGTTTCACTTCAGGTTTACCGTATCCTTCTGAACTTCTTATTGACGATGAAACACAGAAATTGCATCAGAATGAAATATAAAAGGCACAATGCAGACTTAAGTACACGAAAATTGACTCTTCTTACTGTCTATGCTTTGAACCATTCCTGTGACACTAGTTATAGATTCCGATGCTTCACCTCAGGTTTACTGTATCCCTCTGACCTTCGTATTGACTATGAAACACAGAAATTGCAACGGAATTAAATACAAAAGGCACAATGCCGACTTAAGCACAAGAAATCTGACTCTTCTTACTGTCTATGTTTGAACCATTCCTGTGACACCAGTTATAGATTCCGATGCTTCACTTCAGGTTTACTGTATCCCTCTGACCTTCTTATTGACGATGAAACACAGAAAGTGCATCGGAATTAAATACAAAAAGCACAATGCCGACATAAGTACAAGAAAACTGACTCTTCTTAGTGTCTAAGTTTTGAACCATTCCTGTGACACTAGTTATAGATTCCGATGCTTCACTTCAGGTTCACTGTACCCTCTGACGATCGTTTTAACGATGAAACACAGAAATTGCATCGGAATTAAATACAAAAGGGACAATGCCAACTTAAGTACAAGAAAACTGACTCTTCATACTGTCTATGTTTTGAACCATTCATGTGACACTAGTTATAGTTTCCGATGCTTCCCTTCAGGAATTATGTGTCCCTTGGACCTTCTTATTGACGATGAAACACAGAAATTGCATCGGCATTAAATACAAAAGGCACAATGCTGACTCAAGTACAAGAAGGCTGGCTCTTCATACTGTCTATGTTTTGAACCTTTCCTGTGAGACCGGTTTTAGGTTCCGATGCTTCACTTCAGGTTTACTGTATTCCATGGACCTTCTTGTTGACCACGAAACACCGAAATTGCATCGGAATTAAATACAAAAGGCACAATGCCTACTTAAGTACAAGAAAACTGACTCTTCTTACTGTCTATGTTTTGAACCATTCCTGTGACACTAGTTATAGATTCCGATGCTTCACTTCAGGTTTACTGTATCGCTCTGACCTTCTTATTGACGATGAAACACAGAAATTTCATCGGAATTAAATACAAAGGGCACAATTGAGACTTAAGTGCAAGATAACTGACTCTTGTTACTGTCTATGTTTTGAACCATTCCTGTGACACTAGTTATAGATTCCGATGTTTCACTTCAGGTTTACCGTATCCTTCTGAACTTCTTATTGACGATGAAACACAGAAATTGCATCAGAATTAAATATAAAATTCACAATGCAGACTTAAGTACACGAAAATTGACTCTTCTTACTGTCTATGCTTTGAACCATTCCTGTGACACTAGTTATAGATTCCGATGCTTCACCTCAGGTTTACTGTATCCCTCTGACCTTCGTATTGACTATGAAACACAGAAATTGCAACGGAATTAAATACAAAAGGCACAATGCCGACTTAAGCACAAGAAATCTGACTCTTCTTACTGTCTATGTTTGAACCATTCCTGTGACACTAGTTATAGATTCCGATGCTTCACTTCAGGTTTACTGTATCCCTCTGACCTTCTTATTGACGATGAAACACAGAGAGTGCATCGGAATTAAATACAAAAAGCACAATGCCGACATAAGTACAAGAAAACTGACTCTTCTTAGTGTCTAAGTTTTGAACCATTCCTGTGACACTAGTTATGGATTCCGATGCTTCACTTCAGCTTTACTGTATCCCTCTGACCTTCTTATTGACGATGAAACACAGAAATTGCGTCGGAATTAAATACAAAAGGCACAATGCTGACTCAAGTACAAGAAGGCTGGCTCTTCATACTGTCTATGTTTTGAACCTTTCCTGTGAGACCGGTTTCAGATTCCGATGCTTCACTTCAGGTTTACTGTATCCCATGGACCTTCTTATTGACTACGAAACACAGATATTCCATCGGAATTAAATACAAAACGCACCATGCCTACTTAAGTACAAGAAAACTGACTCTTCTTACTGTCTATGTTTTGAACCATTCCTGTGACACTAGTTATAGATTCCGATGCTTCACTTCAGGTTCACTGTACCCTCTGACGATCGTATTGACGATGAAACACCGAAATTGCATCGGAATTAAATACAAAAGGCACAATGCCTACTTATGTACAAGAAAACTGACTCTTCTTACTGTCTATGTTTTGAACCATTCCTGTCACACTAGTTATGGATTCGGATGCTCGACTTCAGTTACACTGCCTCCCTCTGAACTTCTTATTGGCGATGAAACACAGAAATAGCATCGGAATTAAATACAAAACGCACAATGCCGACTTAAGTACAAGAAAACTGACTCTCCTTACTGTCTATGTTTTGAACCATTCCTGTGACACTAGTTATAGAATCCGATGCTTCACTTCAGGTTTACTGTATCCCTCTGACCTTCTTATTGACGATGAAACACAGAAATTGCATCGGAATTAAATACAAAAGGCACAATGCTGACTCAAGTACAAGAAGGCTGGCTCTTAATACTGTCTATGTTTTGAACCTTTTCCTGTGAGACCGGTTTTAGATTCCGATGCTTCACTTCAGGTTTACTGTATCCCATGGACCTTCTTATTGACCACGAAACACAGAAATTGGATCGGAATTAAATACAAAAGGCACAATGCCTACTTAAGTACAAGAAAACTGACTCTTCTTACTGTCTATGTTTTGAACCATTCCTGTGACACTAGTTATAGATTCCGATGCTTCACTTCAGGTTCACTGTACCCTCTGACGATCTTATTGACGATGAAACACAGATATTGCATCGGAATTAAATACAAAAGGGAAAATGCCAACTTAAGTACAAGAAAACTGACTCTTCTTACTGTCTATGTTTTGAACCATTCATGTGACACTAGTTATAGATTCCGATGCTTCCCTTCAGGATTAATGTATCCCTTGGACCTTCTTATTGACGATGAAACTCAGAATTTGCATCGGAATTAAATTCAAAAAGCACAATGCCGACTAAAGTAAAAGAAAACTGACTCTTCTTACTGTCTATGTTTTGTACCATTCCTGTGAAACAAGTTATAGATTCCGATGATTCACCTCAGGTTTACTGTATCCCTCTGACCTTCTTATTGACGATGAAACACAGAAATTGCATAGGAATTAAATACAAAAGGCACAATGCTGACTTAAGTACAAGAAAACTGACTCTCCTTACTGTCTATGTTTTGAACCATTCCTGTGACACTAGTTATAGATTCCGATGCTTCACTTCAGCTTTACTGTATCCCTGTGACCTTATTATTGACGATGAAACACAGAATTTGCATCGGAAATAAATTCAAAAAGCACAATGCCGACCAAAGTACAAGAAAACTGACTCTTCTTACTGTCTATGTTTGTACCATTCCTGTGAAACAAGTTATAGATTCCGATGCTTCACTTCAGGTTTACTGTATCCCTCTCACCTTATATTAACGATGAAACACAGAAAATTCATCGGAATTAAATACAAAAAGCACAATGCCGACTCAAGTACAAGAAGACTGGCTCTTCTTACTGTCTATGTTTTGAACCTTTCCTGTGACACTAGCTATGGATTCGGAAGCTCGACTTTAGGATCACTGCCTCCCTCTGACCTTCTTATTGGCGATGAAACACAGAAATTGCATCGGAATTAAATACAAAACGCACAATGCCGACTTATGTACTTGATAACTGACTCTTCTTACTGTCTATGTTTTGAACCATTCCTGTGACACTACTTATAGATTCCGATGCTTCACTACAGGTTTACTGTATCCCTCTGACCATCTTATTGACGATGAAGCACAGATATTGCGTCGGAATTATATACAAAATGCACGATGCCGACGTAAGTACAAGAGAACTGACTCTTCTTACTGTCTATGTTTTGAACCATTCCTGTGACGCTAGTTATAGATTCCGATTTTTCGCTTCAGGTTTACTGTATCCCTCTGACCGTCTTATTAACGATGAAACACAGAAATTGCATCGGAATTAAATACAAAAGGCACAATGCCGACTGATGTACAATAAAACTTACTCTCCTTACTGTCTATGTTTTGAACCATTCCTGTGACACTAGTTATAGATTCCGATGCTTCACTTCCGGTTTACTGTATCCCTCTGACCTTCTTATTGACGATGAAACACAGAAATAGCATCGGAATTAAATACAAAAGGCACAATGCCGACTCAAGTACAAGAAGACTGGCTCTTCTTACTGTCTATGTTTTGAACCTTTCCTGTGGCACTAGTTATGGATTCGGATGCTCGACTTCAGGTTCACTGCCTCCCTCTGACCTTCTTATGGGCGATGAAACACAGAAATTGCATCGGAATTAAATACAAAACGCACAATGCCGACTTAAGTACATGAAAACTGACTCTTCCTACTGCCTATGTTTTGAACCATTCCTGTGACACTAGGTATAGATTCCGATGCTTAACTTCAGCGTTACTGTATCCCTGTGACCTTCTTATTGTCGATGAAACACAGAAATTGCATCTGAATTAAATATAAAAGGCACAATTCCGACTCAAGTACAAGAAGACTGGCTCTTCTTACTGTCTATGTTTTGAACCATTTATGTGACACTAGTTATAGATTCCGATGCTTTACGTCAGGTTTACTGTATCCCTCTGACCTCCTTATTGTCGATAAAACACAGAAATTGCATTGGAATTAAATACAAAAGGCACAATGCCGACTCAAGTACAAGAAGACTGGCTCTTCTTACTGTCTATGTTTTGAACCTTTCCTGTGGCACTAGTTATGGATTCGGATGCTCGACTTCAGGTTCACAGCCTCCCTCTGACCTTCTTATGGGCGATGAAACACAGAAATTGCATCGGAATTAAATACAAAACGCACAATGCCGACTTAAGTACATGAAAACTGACTCTTCCTACTGTCTATGTTTCGAACCATTCCTGTGACACTAGTTATAGATTCCGATGCTTCACTACAGGTTTACTGTTTCCCTCTGACAGTCTTATTGACGATGAAACACAGATATTGCGTCGGAATTAAATACAAAAGGCACGATGATGACTTAAGTACAAGAAAACTGACTCGTCTTACTGTCTATGTTTTGAACCATTCCTGTGACGCTAGTTATAGATTCCGATGCTTCACTTCAGGTTTACTGTACCCCTGCGACCTTCTTATTGACGATGAAACACAGAAATTGCATAGGAATTAAATACAAAAGGCACAATGCCGACTTAAGTACATGAAAATTGACTCTCCTTACTGTCTAGGGTTTGAACCATTCCTGTGACACTATTTATAGATTCCGATGCTTCACTTCAGCTTTACTGTATCCCTGTGACCTTCTTATTGACGATGAAACACAGAATTTGCATCGGAATTAAATTCAAAAAGCACAATGCCGACTAAAGTACAAGAAAACTGACTCTTCTTACTGTCTATGTTTTGTGCCATTCCTGTGACACAAGTTATAGATTCCGATGCTTCACTTTAAGTTTACTGTATCCCTCTGACCTTATATTGACGATGAAACACAGAAATTGCATCGGAATGAAATACAAAAGGCTCAATGCCGACTTAAGTACAAGAAGACTGTCTCATCTTACTCTCTATATTTTGAACCATTCCTGTGACACTAGTTATAGATTCCGATGCTTCACTTCAGCTTTATTGTATCCCTGTGACCTTCGTACTGACGATGAAACACAGATATTGCATCGGAATTAAATACAAAACGCACAATGCCGACTTATGTACTTGAAAACTGACTCTTCTTACTGTCTATGTTTTGAACCATTCCTGTGACACTAGTTATTGATTCCTATGCTTCACTACAGGTTTACTGTATCCCTCTGACCTTCTTATTGACGATGAAACACTGATATTGCGTCGGAATTATATACAAAATGCACGATGCTGACTTAAGTACAAGAAAACTGACTCTTCTTATTGTCTATGTTTTGAACCATTCCAGTGACGCTAGTTATAGATTCCGATGCTTCACTTCAGGTTTACTGTATCCCTCTGACCTTCTTATTAACGATGAAACACAGAAATTGCATCGGAATTAAATACAAAAGGCACAATGCCGACATAAGTACAAGAAAACCTTCTCTACTTACTGTCTATGTTTTGAACCATTCCTGTGACACTAGTTATAGATTCTGATGCTTCACTTCTGGTTTACTGTATCCCTCTGACCATCTTATTGACGATGAAACACAGAAATAGCATCGGAATTAAATACAAAAGGCACAAAGCCGACTTACGTACAAGATAACTGACTCTTCCTACTGTCTATGAGTTGAACCATTCCTGTGACACTAGTTATAGATTCCGATGCTTCACTTCACGTTTACTGTATCCCTCTGACCTTCCTATTGACGATGAATCACAGAAATTGCATCGGAATTAAATACAAAAGGCACTATGCCCACTTAAGTACAAGGAAAAACTGACTCTTCTTACTGTCTATGTTTTAACCATTCCTGTGACACTAGTTATTGATTCCCATGCTTCACCTCAGGTTTACTGTATCCCTCTGACCTTCGTATTGACTATGAAACACAGAAATTGCAACGGAATTAAATACAAAAGGCACAATGCCGACATAAGTGCAAGAAAACTGACTCTTCTTAGTGTCTAAGTTTTGAACCATTCCTGTGACTCTGGTTATGGATTCCGATGCTTCACTTCAGCTTTACTGTATCCCTCTGACCTTCTTATTGACGATGAAACACAGAAATTGCATCGGAATTAAATACAAAAGGCACAATGCTGACTCAAGTAAAAGAAGGCTGGCTCTTCATACGGTCTATGTTGTGAACCTTTCCTGTGAGACCGGTTTTAGTTGCCGATGCTTCACTTCAGGTTTACTGTATCCCATGGACCTTCTTATTGACCACGAAACACAGAAAGGGCATCGGAATTAAATACAAAAAGCACAATGCCGACATAAGTACAAGAAAACTGACACTTCTTAGTGTCTAAGTTTTGAACCATTCCTGTGAAACTAGTTATGGATTCCGATGCTTCACTTCAGCTTTAATGTTTCCCTCTGACCTTCTTATTGACGATGAAACACAGAAATTGCATCGGAAATAAATACAAAAGGCACAATGCTGACTCAAGTACAAGAAGGCTGGCTCTTCATACTGTCTATGTTTTGAACCTTTCCTGTGAGACCGGTTTTAGATTCCAATGCTTCACTTCAGGTTTACTGTATCCCATGGACCTTCTTATTGACCACGAAACACCGAAATTGCATCGGAATTAAATACAAAAGGCAGAATGCCTACTTAAGTACAAGAAAACTGACTCTTCTTACTGTCTATGTTTTGAACCATTCCTGTGACACTAGTTATAGATTCCGATGCTTCACTTCAGGTTTACTGTACCCTCTGACGATCTTATTGACGATGAAACACAGAAAATGCATCGTAATTAAATACAAAAGGGACAATGCCAACTAAAGTACAAGATAACTGATTCTTCTTACTGTCTATGTTTTGAACCATTCCTGTGACACTAGGTATAGATTCCGATGCTTCACTTCAGCGTTACTGTATCCCTGTGACCTTCTTATTGTCGATGAAACACAGAAATTGCATCTGAATTAAATATAAAAGGCACAATTCCGACTCAAGTACAAGAAGACTGGCTCTTCTTACTGTCTATGTTTTGAACCATTTATGTGACACTAGTTAGAGATTCCGATGCTTTACGTCAGGTTAACTGTATCCCTCTGACCTCCTTATTGTCGATAAAACACAGAAATTGCATTGGAATTAAATACAAAAGGCACAATGCCGACTCAAGTACAAGAAGACTGGCTCTTCTTACTGTCTATGTTTTGAACCTTTCCTGTGACACTAGTTATAGATTGCGATGCTTCACTTTAGGTTTACTGTATCCCTCCGACCTCCTTATTGACGATGAAACTCAGAAATTGCATCGGAATTAAATACAAAACGCACAATGCCGACTTAAGTACATGAAAACTGACACTTCCTACTGTCTATGTTTCGAACCATTCCTGTGACACTAGTTATAGATTCCGATGCTTCACTACAGGTTTACTGTTTCCCTCTGACAGTCTTATTGACGATGAAACACAGATATTGCGTCGGAATTAAGTACAAAAGGCACGATGATGACTTAAGTACAAGAAAACTGACTCTTCTTACTGTCTATGTTTTGAACCATTCCTGTGACGCTAGTTATAGATTCCGATGCTTCACTTCAGGTTTACTGTACCCCTGCGACCTTCTTATTGACGATGAAACACAGAAATTGCATAGGAATTAAATACAAAAGGCACAATGCCGACTTAAGTACATGAAAACTGACTCTCCTTACTGTCTAGGTTTTGAACCATTCCTGTGACACTATTTATAGATTCCGATGCTTCACTTCAGCTTTACTGTATCCCTGTGACCTTCTTATTGACGATGAAACACAGAATTTGCATCGGAATTAAATTCAAAAAGCACAATGCCGACTAAAGTACAAGAAAACAGACTCTTCTTACTGTCTATGTTTTGTACCATTCCTGTGACACAAGTTATAGATTCCGATGCTTCACTTTAGGTTTACTGTATCCCTCTGACCTTATATTGACGATGAAACACAGAAATTGCATCGGAATGAAATACAAAAGGCTCAATGCCGACTTAAGTACAAGAAGACTGTCTCATCTTACTCTCTATATTTTGAACCATTCCTGTGACACTAGTTATAGATTCCGATGCTTCACTTCAGCTTTATTGTATCCCTGTGACCTTCGTACTGACGATGAAACACAGATATTGCATCGGAATTAAATACAAAACGCACAATGCCGACTTATGTACTTGAAAACTGACTCTTCTTACTGTCTATGTTTTGAACCATTCCTGTGACACTAGTTATTGATTCCTATGCTTCACTACAGGTTTACTGTATCCCTCTGACCTTCTTATTGACGATGAAACACTGATATTGCGTCGGAATTATATACAAAATGCACGATGCTGACTTAAGTACAAGAAAACTGACTCTTCTTACTGTCTATGTTTTGAACCATTCCAGTGACGCTAGTTATAGATTCCGATGATTCACTTCAGGTTTACTGTATCCCTCTGACCTTCTTATTAACGATGAAACACAGAAATTGCATCGGAATTAAATACAAAAGGCACAATGCCGACTTAAGTACAAGGAAACCTTCTCTACTTACTGTCTATCTTTTGAACCATTCCTGTGACACTAGTTATAGATTCCGATGCTTCACTTCTGGTTTACTGTATCCCTCTGACCATCTTATTGACGATGAAACACAGAAATAGCATCGGAATTAAATACAAAAGGCACAAAGCCGACTTACGTACAAGATAACTGACTCTTCTTACTGTCTATGAGTTGAACCATTCCTGTGACACTAGTTATAGATTCCGATGCTTCACTTCACGTTTACTGTATCCCTCTGACCTTCCTATTGACGATGAATCACAGAAATTGCATCGGAATTAAATACAAAAGGCACTATGCCCACTTAAGTACAAGGAAAAACTGACTCTTCTTACTGTCTATGTTTTAACCATTCCTGTGACACTAGTTATTGATTCCCATGCTTCACCTCAGGTTTACTGTATCCCTCTGACCTTCGTATTGACTATGAAACACAGAAATTGCAACGGAATTAAATACAAAAGGCACAATGCCGACATAAGTGCAAGAAAACTGACTCTTCTTAGTGTCTAAGTTTTGAACCATTCCTGTGACACTGGTTATGGATTCCGATGCTTCACTTCAGCTTTACTGTATCCCTCTGACCATCTTATTGAGGATGAAGCACAGATATTGCGTCGGAATTATATACAAAATGCACGATGCCGACGTAAGTACAAGAAAACTGACTCTTCTTACTGTCTATGTTTTGAACCATTCCTGTGACGCTAGTTATAGATTCCGATTTTTCACTTCAGGTTTACTGTATCCCTCTGACCGTCTTATTAACGATGAAACACAGAAATTGCATCGGAATTAAATACAAAAGGCACAATGCCGACTGAAGTACAATAAAACTTACTCTCCTTACTGTCTATGTTTTGAACCATTCCTGTGACACTAGTTATAGATTCCGATGCTTCACTTCCGGTTTACTGTATCCCTCTGACCTTCTTATTGACGATGAAACACAGAAATAGCATCGGAATTAAATACAAAAGGCACAATGCCAACTTAAGTACAAGAAAACTGACTCTTCTTACTGTCTATGTTTTGAACCATTCCTGTGACACTAGGTATAGATTCCGATGCTTCACTTCAGCGTTACTGTATCCCTGTGACCTTCTCATTGTCGATGAAACACAGAAATTGCATCTGAATTAAATATAAAAGGCACAATTCCGACTCAAGTACAAGAAGACTGGCTCTTCTTACTGTCTATGTTTTGAACCATTTATGTGACACTAGTTATAGATTCCGATGCTTTACGTCAGGTTTACTGTATCCCTCTGACCTCCTTATTGTCGATAAAACACAGAAATTGCATTGGAATTAAATACAAAAGGCACAATGCCGACTCAAGTACAAGAAGACTGGCTCTTCTTACTGTCTATGTTTTGAACCTTTCCTGTGGCACTAGTTATGGATTCGGATGCTCGACTTCAGGTTCACTGCCTCCCTCTGACCTTCTTATGGGCGATGAAACACAGAAATTGCATCGGAATTAAATACAAAACGCACAATGCCGACTTAAGTACATGAAAACTGACTCTTCCTACTGTCTATGTTTCGAACCATTCCTGTGACACTAGTTATAGATTCCGATGCTTCACTACAGGTTTACTGTTTCCCTCTGACAGTCTTATTGACGATGAAACACAGATATTGCGTCGGAATTAAATACAAAAGGCACGATGATGACTTAAGTACAAGAAAACTGACTCTTCTTACTGTCTATGTTTTGAACCATTCCTGTGACGCTAGTTATAGATTCCGATGCTTCACTTCAGGTTTACTGTACCCCTGCGACCTTCTTATTGACGATGAAACACAGAAATTGCATAGGAATTAAATACAAAAGGCACAATGCCGACTTAAGTACATGAAAACTGACTCTCCTTACTGTCTAGGGTTTGAACCATTCCTGTGACACTATTTATAGATTCCGATGCTTCACTTCAGCTTTACTGTATCCCTGTGACCTTCTTATTGACGATGAAACACAGAATTTGCATCGGAATTAAATTCAAAAAGCACAATGCCGACTAAAGTACAAGAAAACTGACTCTTCTTACTGTCTATGTTTTGTGCCATTCCTGTGACACAAGTTATAGATTCCGATGCTTCACTTTAGGTTTACTGTATCCCTCTGGCCTTATATTGACGATGAAACACAGAAATTGCATCGGAATGAAATACAAAAGGCTCAATGCCGACTTAAGTACAAGAAGACTGTCTCATCTTACTCTCTATATTTTGAACCATTCCTGTGACACTAGTTATAGATTCCGATGCTTCACTTCAGCTTTATTGTATCCCTGTGACCTTCGTACTGACGATGAAACACAGATATTGCATCGGAATTAAATACAAAACGCACAATGCCGACTTATGTACTTGAAAACTGACTCTTCTTACTGTCTATGTTTTGAACCATTCCTGTGACACTAGTTATTGATTCCTATGCTTCACTACAGGTTTACTGTATCCCTCTGACCTTCTTATTGACGATGAAACACTGATATTGCGTCGGAATTATATACAAAATGCACGATGCTGACTTAAGTACAAGAAAACTGACTCTTCTTACTGTCTATGTTTTGAACCATTCCAGTGACGCTAGTTATAGATTCCGATGCTTCACTTCAGGTTTACTGTATCCCTCTGACCTTCTTGTTAACGATGAAACACAGAAATTGCATCGGAATTAAACACAAAAGGCACAATGCCGACTTAAGTACAAGAAAACCTTCTCTACTTACTGTCTATGTTTTGAACCATTCCTGTGACACTAGTTATAGATTCCGATGCTTCACTTCTGGTTTACTGTATCCCTCTGACCATCTTATTGACGATGAAACACAGAAATAGCATCGGAATTAAATACAAAAGGCACAAAGCCGACTTACGTACAAGATAACTTACTCTTCTTACTGTCTATGAGTTGAACCATTCCTGTGACACTAGTTATAGATTCCGATGCTTCACTTCACGTTTACTGTATCCCTCTGACCTTCCTATTGACGATGAATCACAGAAATTGCATCGGAATTAAATACAAAAGGCACTATGCCCACTTAAGTACAAGGAAAAACTGACTCTTCTTACTGTCTATGTTTTAACCATTCCTGTGACACTAGTTATTGATTCCCATGCTTCACCTCAGGTTTACTGTATCCCTCTGACCTTCGTATTGACTATGAAACACAGAAATTGCAACGGAATTAAATACAAAAGGCACAATGCCGACATAAGTGCAAGAAAACTGACTCTTCTTAGTGTCTAAGTTTTGAACCATTCCTGTGACACTGGTTATGGATTCCGATGCTTCACTTCAGCTTTACTGTATCCCTCTGACCTTCTTATTGACGATGAAACACAGAAATTGCATCGGAATTAAATACAAAAGGCACAATGCTGACTCAAGTACAAGAAGGCTGGCTCTTCATACGGTCTATGTTGTGAACCTTTCCTGTGAGACCGGTTTTAGTTGCCGATGCTTCACTTCAGGTTTACTGTATCCCATGGACCTTCTTATTGACCACGAAACACAGAAAGGGCATCGGAATTAAATACAAAAAGCACAATGCCGACATAAGTACAAGAAAACTGACACTTCTTAGTGTCTAAGTTTTGAACCATTCCTGTGAAACTAGTTATGGATTCCGATGCTTCACTTCAGCTTTACTGTTTCCCTCTGACCTTCTTATTGACGATGAAACACAGAAATTGCATCGGAAATAAATACAAAAGGCACAATGCTGACTCAAGTACAAGAAGGCTGGCTCTTCATACTGTCTATGTTTTGAACCTTTCCTGTGAGACCGGTTTTAGATTCCGATGCTTCGCTTCAGGTTTACTGTATCCCATGGACCTTCTTATTGACCACGAAACACCGAAATTGCATCGGAATTAAATACAAAAGGCAGAATGCCTACTTAAGTACAAGAAAACTGACTCTTCTTACTGTCTATGTTTTGAACCATTCCTGTGACACTAGTTATAGATTCCGATGCTTCACTTCAGGTTTACTGTACCCTCTGACGATCTTATTGACGATGAAACACAGAAATTGCATCGTAATTAAATACAAAAGGGACAATGCCAACTAAAGTACAAGATAACTGATTCTTCTTACTGTCTATGTTTTGAACCATTCATGTGACACTAGTTATAGATTCCGATGCTTCACTTCAGGATTAATGTATCCCTTGGACCTTCTTATTGACGATGAAACACAGAAATTGCATCGGAATTAAATGCAAAATGCACAATGCCGACTTAAGTACAAGAAAACTGACTCTTCTTATTGTCAATGCTTTGAAACACTCCTGTGACACTAGTTATAGTTTCGGATGCTTCACTTCAGGTTTACTGTATCCCTCGGACCTTCTTATTGAAGATGAAACATAGAAATTGCATCGGAATTTAATACAAAAGGCACAAAGCCGACTTAAGTACAAGAAGACTGACTCTTCTTACTGTCTATGTTTTGAACCATTCCTGTGACACTAGTTATAGATTGCGATGCTTCACTTTAGGTTTACTGTATCCCTCCGACCTCCTTATTGACGATGAAACTCAGAAATTGCATCGGAGTTAAACACAAAAGGCACAATGACGACTTAAGTACAAGAAAACTGACTCTTCTTACTGTCAATGTTTTGAACCATTCATGTGACACTAGTTTTAGATTCCGATGCTTCACTTCAGGATTAATGTATCCCTTGGACCTTCTTATTGACGACGATACAGAGAATTTGCATCGGAATTAAATTCAAAAGACACAATGCCGACTTAAGTACAAGAAAACTGACTCTTCTTACAGTCTATGTTTTGAACCATTCCTGTGACACTAGTTATAGATTCCGATGCTTCAGGTTTACTGTATCCCTCTGACCTTATATTGACGATGAAACACAGTAATTGCATCGGAATTAAATACAAAAGGCTCAATGTCGACTTAAGTTCAAGAAGACTGTCTCATCTTACTCTCTATGTTTTGAACCATTCCTGTTACGCTAGTTATAGATTCCGATGCTTCACTTCAGCTTTACTGTAGCCCTCTGACCTTCTTTTTGACGATGAAACACAGTTATTGCATCGGAATTAAATACAAAAGGCACAATTCCGACTCAAGTTCCAGAAGACTGGCTCTTCTTACTGTCTATGTTTTGACCACTACTTTGACACTAGTTATAGATTCCGATGCTTCACTTCAGGTTTACTGTATCCCTCTGACCTCCTTATTGTCGATGAAACACAGAAATTGCATCGGAATTAAATACAAAAGGCACAATGCCGACTCAAGTACAAGAAGTCTGGCTCTTCTAACTGTCTATGATTCGAACCATTCCTGTCACACTAGTTATGGCTTCGGATGCTCGACTTTAGGTTAACTGCCTCCCTCTGAACTTCTTATTGGCGGTGAAACACAGTAATTGCATCGGAATTAAATACAAAAGGCACAATGCCGACTTAAGTACAAGAAAACTGACTCTACTTACTGTCTATGTTTTGAACCATTCCTGTGACACTAGTTATAGATTCCGATGCTTCACTTCAGGTTTACTGTATCCCTCCGTCCTTCTTATAGACGATGAAACACTGATATTGCATCGGAATTAAATACAAAAGGCACAATGCCGACTTAAGTACAAGAAAACTGACTCTTCTTACTGTCTATGTTATAAACCATTCCTGTGACACTAGTTATAGATTCCGATGCTTCGTTTCAGGTTTACTGTATCCATCTGTCCATCTTATTGACGAGGAAACACAGAAATTGCATCGGAATTAAATACAAAAGGCACAATGCCGACTTAAGTACAAGAAATCTGACTCTTCTTACTGTCTATGTTTGAACCATTCCTGTGACACTAGTTATAGATTCCGATGCTTCAGTTTAGGTTTACTGTATCCCTCCGACCTCCTTATTGACGATGAAACACAGAATTTGCATCGGAATTAAATTCAAAAGACACAATGCCGACTTAAGTACAAGAAAACTGACTCTTCTTACAGTCTATGTTTTGAACCATTCCTGTGACACTAGTTATAGATTCCGATGCTTCAGGTTTACTGTATCCCTCTGACCTTATATTGGCGATGAAACACAGAAATTGCATCGGAATTAAATACAAAAGGCTCAATGCCGACTTAAGTACAAGAAGACTGTCTCATCTTACTCTCTATTTTTTGAACCATTCCTGTTACGCTAGTTATAGATTCCGATGCTTCACTTCAGTTTTACTGTAGCCCTCTGACCTTCTTTTTGACGATGAAACACAGAAATTGCATCGGAATTAAATACAAAAGGCACAATTCCGACTCAAGTTCCAGAAGACTGGCTCTTCTTACTGTCTATGTTTTGACCATTCCTTTGACACTAGTTATTGATTCCGATGCTTCACTTCAGGTTTACTGTATCCCTCTGACCTCCTTATTGTCGATGAAACACAGAAATTGCATCGGAATTAAATACAAAAGGCACAATGCCGACTCAAGTACAAGAAGTCTGGCTCTTATTACTGTCTATGATTCGAACCATTCCTGTCACACTAGTTATGGATTCCGATGCTTCACTTTAGGTTTACTGTATCCCTCTGACCTTATATTGACGATGAAACACAGAAATTGCATCGGAATGAAATACAAAAGGCTCAATGCCGACTTAAGTACAAGAAGACTGTCTCATCTTACTCTCTATATTTTGAACCATTCCTGTGACACTAGTAATAGATTCCGATGCTTCACTTCAGCTTTATTGTACCCCTGTGACCTTCGTACTGACGATGAAACACAGATATTGCATCGGAATTAAATACAAAACGCACAATGCCGACTTATGTACTTGAAAACTGACTCTTCTTACTGTCTATGTTTTGAACCATTCCTGTGACACTAGTTATTGATTCCTATGCTTCACTACAGGTTTACTGTATCCCTCTGACCTTCTTATTGACGATGAAACACTGATATTGCGTCGGAATTATATACAAAATGCACGATGCTGACTTAAGTACAAGAAAACTGACTCTTCTTACTGTCTATGTTTTGAACCATTCCAGTGACGCTAGTTATAGATTCCGATGCTTCACTTCAGGTTTACTGTATCCCTCTGACCTTCTTAATAACGATGAAACACAGAAATTGCATCGGAATTAAATACAAAAGGCACAATGCCGACTTACGTACAAGATAACTGACTCTTCTTACTGTCTATGAGTTGAACCATTCCTGTGACACTAGTTATAGATTCCGATGCTTCACTTCACGTTTACTGTATCCCTCTGACCTTCCTATTGACGATGAATCACAGAAATTGCATCGGAATTAAATACAAAAGTCACTATGCCCACTTAAGTACAAGGAAAAACTGACTCTTCTTACTGTCTATGTTTTAACCATTCCTGTGACACTAGTTATTGATTCCCATGCTTCACCTCAGGTTTACTGTATCCCTCTGACCTTCGTATTGACTATGAAACACAGAAATTGCAACGGAATTAAATACAAAAGGCACAATGCCGACATAAGTGCAAGAAAACTGACTCTTCTTAGTGTCTAAGTTTTGAACCATTCCTGTGACACTGGTTATGGATTCCGATGCTTCACTTCAGCTTTACTGTATCCCTCTGACCATCTTATTGACGCTGAAGCACAGATATTGCGTCGGAATTATATACAAAATGCACGATGCCGACGTAAGTACAAGAAAACTGACTCTTCTTACTGTCTATGTTTTGAACCATTCCTGTGACGCTAGTTATAGATTCCGATTTTTCACTTCAGGTTTACTGTATCCCTCTGACCGTCTTATTAACGATGAAACACAGAAATTGCATCGGAATTAAATACAAAAGGCACAATGCCGACTGAAGTACAATAAAACTTACTCTCCTTACTGCCTATGTTTTGAACCATTCCTGTGACACTAGTTATAGATTCCGATGCTTCACTTCCGGTTAACTGTATCCCTCTGACCTTCTTATTGACGATGAAACACAGAAATAGCATCGGAACTAAATACAAAAGGCACAATGCCAACTTAAGTACAAGAAAACTGACTCTTCTTACTGTCTATGTTTTGAACCATTCCTGTGACACTAGGTATAGATTCCGATGCTTCACTTCAGCGTTACTGTATCCCTGTGACCTTCTTATTGTCGATGAAACACAGAAATTGCATCTGAATTAAATATAAAAGGCACAATTCCGACTCAAGTACAAGAAGACTGGCTCTTCTTACCGTCTATGTTTTGAACCATTTATGTGACACTAGTTATAGATTCCGATGCTTTACGTCAGGTTGACTGTATCCCTCTGACCTCCTTATTGTCGATAAAACACAGAAATTGCGTTGGAATTAAATACAAAAGGCACAATGCCGACTCAAGTACCAGAAGACTGGCTCTTCTTACTGTCTATGTTTTGAACCTTTCCTGTGGCACTAGTTATGGATTCGGATGCTCGACTTCAGGTTCACAGCCTCCCTCTGACCTTCTTATGGGCGATGAAACACAGAAATTGCATCGGAATTAAATACAAAACGCACAATGCCGACTTAAGTACATGAAAACTGACTCTTCCTACTGTCTATGTTTCGAACCATTCCTGTGACACTAGTTATAGATTCCGATGCTTCACTACAGGTTTACTATTTCCCTCTGACAGTCTAATTGACGATGAAACACAGATATTGCGTCGGAATTAAATACAAAAGGCACGATGATGACTTAGGTACAAGAAAACTGACTCTTCTTACTGTCTATGTTTTGAACCATTCCTGTGACGCTAGTTATAGATTCCGATGCTTCACTTCAGGTTTACTGAACCCCTGCGACCTTCTTATTGACGATGAAACACAGAAATTGCATAGGAATTAAATACAAAAGGCACAATGCCGACTTAAGTACATGAAAACTGACTCTCCTTACTGTCTAGGTTTTGAACCATTCCTGTGACACTATTTATAGATTCCGATGCTTCACTTCAGCTTTACTGTATCCCTGTGACCTTCTTATTGACAATGAAACACAGAATTTGCATCGGAATTAAATTCAAAAAGCACAATGCCGACTAAAGTACAAGAAAACTGACTCTTCTTACTGTCTATGTTTTGTACCATTCCTGTGACACAAGTTATAGATTCCGATGCTTCACTTTAGGTTTACTGTATCCCTCTGACCTTATATTGACGATGAAACACAGAAATTGCATCGGAATGAAATACAAAAGGCTCAATGCCGACTTAAGTACAAGAAGACTGTCTCATCTTACTCTCTATATTTTGAACCATTCCTGTGACACTAGTTATAGATTCCGATGCTTCACTTCAGCTTTATTGTATCCCTGTGACCTTCGTACTGACGATGAAACACAGATATTGCATCGGAATTAAATACAAAACGCACAATGCCGACTTATGTACTTGAAAACTGACTCTTCTTACTGTCTATGTTTTGAACCATTCCTGTGACACTAGTTATTGATTCCTATGCTTCACTACAGGTTTACTGTATCCCTCTGACCTTCTTATTGACGATGAAACACTGATATTGCGTCGGAATTATATACAAAATGCACGATGCTGACTTAAGTACAAGAAAACTGACTCTTCTTACTGTCTATGTTTTGAACCATTCCAGTGACGCTAGTTACAGATTCCGATGCTTCACTTCAGGTTTACTGTATCCCTCTGACCTTCTTGTTAACGATGAAACACAGAAATTGCATCGGAATTAAACACAAAAGGCACAATGCCGACTTAAGTACAAGAAAACCTTCTCTACTTACTGTCTATGTTTTGAACCATTCCTGTGACACTAGTTATAGATTCCGATGCTTCACTTCTGGTTTACTGTATCCCTCTGACCATCTTATTGACGATGAAACACAGAAATAGCATCGGAATTAAATACAAAAGGCACAAAGCCGACTTACGTACAAGATAACTTACTCTTCTTACTGTCTATGAGTTGAACCATTCCTGTGACACTAGTTATAGATTCCGATGCTTCACTTCACGTTTACTGTATCCCTCTGACCTTCCTATTGACGATGAATCACAGAAATTGCATCGGAATTAAATACAAAAGGCACTATGCCCACTTAAGTACAAGGAAAAACTGACTCTTCTTACTGTCTATGTTTTAACCATTCCTGTGACACTAGTTATTGATTCCCATGCTTCACCTCAGGTTTACTGTATCCCTCTGACCTTCGTATTGACTATGAAACACAGAAATTGCAACGGAATTAAATACAAAAGGCACAATGCCGACATAAGTGCAAGAAAACTGACTCTTCTTAGTGTCTAAGTTTTGAACCATTCCTGTGACACTGGTTATGGATTCCGATGCTTCACTTCAGCTTTACTGTATCCCTCTGACCTTCTTATTGACGATGAAACACAGAAATTGCATCGGAATTAAATACAAAAGGCACAATGCTGACTCAAGTACAAGAAGGCTGGCTCTTCATACGGTCTATGTTGTGAACCTTTCCTGTGAGACCGGTTTTAGTTGCCGATGCTTCACTTCAGGTTTACTGTATCCCATGGACCTTCTTATTGACCACGAAACACAGAAAGGGCATCGGAATTAAATACAAAAAGCACAATGCCGACATAAGTACAAGAAAACTGACACTTCTTAGTGTCTAAGTTTTGAACCATTCCTGTGAAACTAGTTATGGATTCCGATGCTTCACTTCAGCTTTACTGTTTCCCTCTGACCTTCTTATTGACGATGAAACACAGAAATTGCATCGGAAATAAATACAAAAGGCACAATGCTGACTCAAGTACAAGAAGGCTGGCTCTTCATACTGTCTATGTTTTGAACCTTTCCTGTGAGACCGGTTTTAGATTCCGATGCTTCGCTTCAGGTTTACTGTATCCCATGGACCTTCTTATTGACCACGAAACACCGAAATTGCATCGGAATTAAATACAAAAGGCAGAATGCCTACTTAAGTACAAGAAAACTGACTCTTCTTACTGTCTATGTTTTGAACCATTCCTGTGACACTAGTTATAGATTCCGATGCTTCACTTCAGGTTTACTGTACCCTCTGACGATCTTATTGACGATGAAACACAGAAATTGCATCGTAATTAAATACAAAAGGGACAATGCCAACTAAAGTACAAGATAACTGATTCTTCTTACTGTCTATGTTTTGAACCATTCATGTGACACTAGTTATAGATTCCGATGCTTCACTTCAGGATTAATGTATCCCTTGGACCTTCTTATTGACGATGAAACACAGAAATTGCATCGGAATTAAATGCAAAATGCACAATGCCGACTTAAGTACAAGAAAACTGACTCTTCTTATTGTCAATGCTTTGAAACACTCCTGTGACACTAGTTATAGTTTCGGATGCTTCACTTCAGGTTTACTGTATCCCTCGGACCTTCTTATTGAAGATGAAACATAGAAATTGCATCGGAATTTAATACAAAAGGCACAAAGCCGTCTTAAGTACAAGAAGACTGACTCTTCTTACTGTCTATGTTTTGAACCATTCCTGTGACACTAGTTATAGATTGCGATGCTTCACTTTAGGTTTACTGTATCCCTCCGACCTCCTTATTGACGATGAAACTCAGAAATTGCATCGGAGTTAAACACAAAAGGCACAATGACGACTTAAGTACAAGAAAACTGACTCTTCTTACTGTCAATGTTTTGAACCATTCATGTGACACTAGTTATAGATTCCGATGCTTCACTTCAGGATTAATGTATCCCTTGGACCTTCTTATTGACGACGAAACAGAGAATTTGCATCGGAATTAAATTCAAAAGACACAATGCCGACTTAAGTACAAGAAAACTGACTCTTCTTACAGTCTATGTTTTGAACCATTCCTGTGACACTAGTTATAGATTCCGATGCTTCAGGTTTACTGTATCCCTCTGACCTTATATTGACGATGAAACACAGTAATTGCATCGGAATTAAATACAAAAGGCTCAATGTCGACTTAAGTTCAAGAAGACTGTCTCATCTTACTCTCTATGTTTTGAACCATTCCTGTTACGCTAGTTATAGATTCCGATGCTTCACTTCAGCTTTACTGTAGCCCTCTGACCTTCTTTTTGACGATGAAACACAGTTATTGCATCGGAATTAAATACAAAAGGCACAATTCCGACTCAAGTTCCAGAAGACTGGCTCTTCTTACTGTCTATGTTTTGACCACTACTTTGACACTAGTTATAGATTCCGATGCTTCACTTCAGGTTTACTGTATCCCTCTGACCTCCTTATTGTCGATGAAACACAGAAATTGCATCGGAATTAAATACAAAAGGCACAATGCCGACTCAAGTACAAGAAGTCTGGCTCTTCTAACTGTCTATGATTCGAACCATTCCTGTCACACTAGTTATGGCTTCGGATGCTCGACTTTAGGTTAACTGCCTCCCTCTGAACTTCTTATTGGCGGTGAAACACAGTAATTGCATCGGAATTAAATACAAAAGGCACAATGCCGACTTAAGTACAAGAAAACTGACTCTACTTACTGTCTATGTTTTGAACCATTCCTGTGACACTAGTTATAGATTCCGATGCTTCACTTCAGGTTTACTGTATCCCTCCGTCCTTCTTATAGACAATGAAACACTGATATTGCATCGGAATTAAATACAAAAGGCACAATGCCGACTTAAGTACAAGAAAACTGACTCTTCTTACTGTCTATGTTATAAACCATTCCTGTGACACTAGTTATAGATTCCGATGCTTCGTTTCAGGTTTACTGTATCCATCTGTCCATCTTATTGACGAGGAAGCACAGAAATTGCATCGGAATTAAATACAAAAGGCACAATGCCGACTTAAGTACAAGAAATCTGACTCTTCTTACTGTCTATGTTTGAACCATTCCTGTGACACTAGTTATAGATTCCGATGCTTCAGTTTAGGTTTACTGTATCCCTCCGACCTCCTTATTGACGATGAAACACAGAATTTGCATCGGAATTAAATTCAAAAGACACAATGCCGACTTAAGTACAAGAAAACTGACTCTTCTTACAGTCTATGTTTTGAACCATTCCTGTGACACTAGTTATAGATTCCGATGCTTCAGGTTTACTGTATCCCTCTGACCTTATATTGGCGATGAAACACAGAAATTGCATCGGAATTAAATACAAAAGGCTCAATGCCGACTTAAGTACAAGAAGACTGTCTCATCTTACTCTCTATTTTTTGAACCATTCCTGTTACGCTAGTTATAGATTCCGATGCTTCACTTCAGTTTTACTGTAGCCCTCTGACCTTCTTTTTGACGATGAAACACAGAAATTGCATCGGAATTAAATACAAAAGGCACAATTCCGACTCAAGTTCCAGAAGACTGGCTCTTCTTACTGTCTATGTTTTGACCATTCCTTTGACACTAGTTATTGATTCCGATGCTTCACTTCAGGTTTACTGTATCCCTCTGACCTCCTTATTGTCGATGAAACACAGAAATTGCATCGGAATTAAATACAAAAGGCACAATGCCGACTCAAGTACAAGAAGTCTGGCTCTTATTACTGTCTATGATTCGAACCATTCCTGTCACACTAGTTATGGATTCCGATGCTTCACTTTAGGTTTACTGTATCCCTCTGACCTTATATTGACGATGAAACACAGAAATTGCATCGGAATGAAATACAAAAGGCTCAATGCCGACTTAAGTACAAGAAGACTGTCTCATCTTACTCTCTATATTTTGAACCATTCCTGTGACACTAGTAATAGATTCCGATGCTTCACTTCAGCTTTATTGTATCCCTGTGACCTTCGTACTGACGATGAAACACAGATATTGCATCGGAATTAAATACAAAACGCACAATGCCGACTTATGTACTTGAAAACTGACTCTTCTTACTGTCTATGTTTTGAACCATTCCTGTGACACTAGTTATTGATTCCTATGCTTCACTACAGGTTTACTGTATCCCTCTGACCTTCTTATTGACGATGAAACACTGATATTGCGTCGGAATTATATACAAAATGCACGATGCTGACTTAAGTACAAGAAAACTGACTCTTCTTACTGTCTATGTTTTGAACCATTCCAGTGACGCTAGTTATAGATTCCGATGCTTCACTTCAGGTTTACTGTATCCCTCTGACCTTCTTAATAACGATGAAACCCAGAAATTGCATCGGAATTAAATACAAAAGGCACAATGCCGACTTAAGTACAAGAAAACCTTCTCTACTTACTGTCTATCTTTTGAACCATTCCTGTGACACTAGTTATAGATTCCGATGCTTCACTTCTGGTTTACTGTATCCCTCTGACCATCTTATTGACGATGAAACACAGAAATAGCATCGGAATTAAATACAAAAGGCACAAAGCCGACTTACGTACAAGATAACTGACTCTTCTTACTGTCTATGAGTTGAACCATTCCTGTGACACTAGTTATAGATTCCGATGCTTCACTTCACGTTTACTGTATCCCTCTGACCTTCCTATTGACGATGAATCACAGAAATTGCATCGGAATTAAATACAAAAGTCACTATGCCCACTTAAGTACAAGGAAAAACTGACTCTTCTTACTGTCTATGTTTTAACCATTCCTGTGACACTAGTTATTGATTCCCATGCTTCACCTCAGGTTTACTGTATCCCTCTGACCTTCGTATTGACTATGAAACACAGAAATTGCAACGGAATTAAATACAAAAGGCACAATGCCGACATAAGTGCAAGAAAACTGACTCTTCTTAGTGTCTAAGTTTTGAACCATTCCTGTGACACTGGTTATGGATTCCGATGCTTCACTTCAGCTTTACTGTATCCCTCTGACCATCTTATTGACGCTGAAGCACAGATATTGCGTCGGAATTATATACAAAATGCACGATGCCGACGTAAGTACAAGAAAACTGACTCTTCTTACTGTCTATGTTTTGAACCATTCCTGTGACGCTAGTTATAGATTCCGATTTTTCACTTCAGGTTTACTGTATCCCTCTGACCGTCTTATTAACGATGAAACACAGAAATTGCATCGGAATTAAATACAAAAGGCACAATGCCGACTGAAGTACAATAAAACTTACTCTCCTTACTGCCTATGTTTTGAACCATTCCTGTGACACTAGTTATAGATTCCGATGCTTCACTTCCGGTTAACTGTATCCCTCTGACCTTCTTATTGACGATGAAACACAGAAATAGCATCGGAACTAAATACAAAAGGCACAATGCCAACTTAAGTACAAGAAAACTGACTCTTCTTACTGTCTATGTTTTGAACCATTCCTGTGACACTAGGTATAGATTCCGATGCTTCACTTCAGCGTTACTGTATCCCTGTGACCTTCTTATTGTCGATGAAACACAGAAATTGCATCTGAATTAAATATAAAAGGCACAATTCCGACTCAAGTACAAGAAGACTGGCTCTTCTTACCGTCTATGTTTTGAACCATTTATGTGACACTAGTTATAGATTCCGATGCTTTACGTCAGGTTGACTGTATCCCTCTGACCTCCTTGTTGTCGATAAAACACAGAAATTGCGTTGGAATTAAATACAAAAGGCACAATGCCGACTCAAGTACTAGAAGACTGGCTCTTCTTACTGTCTATGTTTTGAACCTTTCCTGTGGCACTAGTTATGGATTCGGATGCTCGACTTCAGGTTCACAGCCTCCCTCTGACCTTCTTATGGGCGATGAAACACAAAAATTGCATCGGAATTAAATACAAAACGCACAATGCCGACTTAAGTACATGAAAACTGACTCTTCCTACTGTCTATGTTTCGAACCATTCCTGTGACACTAGTTATAGATTCCGATGCTTCACTACAGGTTTACTATTTCCCTCTGACAGTCTAATTGACGATGAAACACAGATATTGCGTCGGAATTAAATACAAAAGGCACGATGATGACTTAGGTACAAGAAAACTGACTCTTCTTACTGTCTATGTTTTGAACCATTCCTGTGACGCTAGTTATAGATTCCGATGCTTCACTTCAGGTTTACTGAACCCCTGCGACCTTCTTATTGACGATGAAACACAGAAATTGCATAGGAATTAAATACAAAAGGCACAATGCCGACTTAAGTACATGAAAACTGACTCTCCTTACTGTCTAGGTTTTGAACCATTCCTGTGACACTATTTATAGATTCCGATGCTTCACTTCAGCTTTACTGTATCCCTGTGACCTTCTTATTGACAATGAAACACAGAATTTGCATCGGAATTAAATTCAAAAAGCACAATGCCGACTAAAGTACAAGAAAACTGACTCTTCTTACTGTCTATGTTTTGTACCATTCCTGTGACACAAGTTATAGATTCCGATGCTTCACTTTAGGTTTACTGTATCCCTCTGACCTTATATTGACGATGAAACACAGAAATTGCATCGGAATGAAATACAAAAGGCTCAATGCCGACTTAAGTACAAGAAGACTGTCTCATCTTACTCTCTATATTTTGAACCATTCCTGTGACACTAGTTATAGATTCCGATGCTTCACTTCAGCTTTATTGTATCCCTGTGACCTTCGTACTGACGATGAAACACAGATATTGCATCGGAATTAAATACAAAACGCACAATGCCGACTTATGTACTTGAAAACTGTCTCTTCTTACTGTCTATGTTTTGAACCATTCCTGTGACACTAGTTATTGATTCCTATGCTTCACTACAGGTTTACTGTATCCCTCTGACCTTCTTATTGACGATGAAACACTGATATTGCGTCGGAATTATATACAAAATGCACGATGCTGACTTAAGTACAAGAAAACTGACTCTTCTTACTGTCTATGTTTTGAACCATTCCAGTGACGCTAGTTATAGATTCCGATGCTTCACTTCAGGTTTACTGTATCCCTCTGACCTTCTTATTAACGATGAAACACAGAAATTGCATCGGAATTAAATACAAAAGGCACAATGCCGACTTAAGTACAAGAAAACCTTCTCTACTTACTGTCTATGTTTTGAACCATTCCTGTGACACTAGTTATAGATTCCGATGCTTCACTTCTGGTTTACTGTATCCCTCTGACCATCTTATTGACGATGAAACACAGAAATAGCATCGGAATTAAATACAAAAGGCACAAAGCCGACTTACGTACAAGATAACTGACTCTTCTTACTGTCTATGAGTTGAACCATTCCTGTGACACTAGTTATAGATTCCGATGCTTCACTTCACGTTTACTGTATCCCTCTGACCTTCCTATTGACGATGAATCACAGAAATTGCATCGGAATTAAATACAAAAGGCACTATGCCCACTTAAGTACAAGGAAAAACTGACTCTTCTTACTGTCTATGTTTTAACCATTCCTGTGACACTAGTTATTGATTCCCATGCTTCACCTCAGGTTTACTGTATCCCTCTGACCTTCGTATTGACTATGAAACACAGAAATTGCAACGGAATTAAATACAAAAGGCACAATGCCGACATAAGTGCAAGAAAACTGACTCTTCTTAGTGTCTAAGTTTTGAACCATTCCTGTGACACTGGTTATGGATTCCGATGCTTCACTTCAGCTTTACTGTATGCCTCTGACCTTCTTATTGACGATGAAACACAGAAATTGCATCCGAATTAAATACAAAAGGCACAATGCTGACTCAAGTACAAGAAGGCTGGCTCTTCATACGGTCTATGTTGTGAACCTTTCCTGTGAGACCGGTTTTAGTTGCCGATGCTTCACTTCAGGTTTACTGTATCCCATGGACCTTCTTATTGACCACGAAACACAGAAAGGGCATCGGAATTAAATACTAAAAGCACAATGCCGACATAAGTACAAGAAAACTGACACTTCTTAGTGTCTAAGTTTTGAACCATTCCTGTGAAACTAGTTATGGATTCCGATGCTTCACTTCAGCTTTACTGTTTCCCTCTGACCTTCTTATTGACGATGAAACACAGAAATTGCATCGGAAATAAATACAAAAGGCACAATGCTAACTCAAGTACAAGAAGGCTGGCTCTTCATACTGTCTATGTTTTGAACCTTTCCTGTGAGACCGGTTTTGGATTCCGATGCTTCGCTTCAGGTTTACTGTATCCCATGAACCTTCTTATTGACCACGAAACACCGAAATTGCATCGGAATTAAATACAAAAGGCAGAATGCCTACTTAAGTACAAGAAAACTGACTCTTCTTACTGTCTATGTTTTGAACCATTCCTGTGACACTAGTTATAGATTCCGATGCTTCACTTCAGGTTTACTGTACCCTCTGACGATCTTATTGACGATGAAACACAGAAAATGCATCGTAATTAAATACAAAAGGGACAATGCCAACTAAAGTACAAGATAACTGATTCTTCTTACTGTCTATGTTTTGAACCATTCATGTGACACTAGTTATAGATTCCGATGCTTCACTTCAGGATTAATGTATCCCTTGGACCTTCTTATTGACGATGAAACACAGAAATTGCATCGGAATTAAATGCAAAATGCACAATGCCGACTTAAGTACAAGAAAACTGACTCTTCTTATTGTCAATGCTTTGAAACACTCCTGTGACACTAGTTATAGATTCGGATGCTTCACTACAGGTTTACTGTATCCCTCGGACCTTCTTATTGAAGATGAAACATAGAAATTGCATCGGAATTTAATACAAAAGGCACAAAGCCGACTTAAGTACAAGAAGACTGACTCTTCTTACTGTCTATGTTTTGAACCATTCCTGTGACACTAGTTATAGATTGCGATGCTTCACTTTAGGTTTACTGTATCCCTCCGACCTCCTTATTGTCGATGAAACACAGAAATTGCATCGGAATTAAATTCAAAAGACACAATGCCGACTTAAGTACAAGAAAACTGACTCTTCTTACAGTCTATGTTTTGAACCATTCCTGTGACACTAGTTATAGATTCCGATGCTTCAGGTTTACTGTATCAGTCTGACCTTATATTGACGATGAAACACAGTAATTGCATCGGAATTAAATACAAAAGGCTCAATGTCGACTTAAGTTCAAGAAGACTGTCTCAACTTACTCTCTATGTTTTGAACCATTCCTGTTACGCTAGTTATAGATTCCGATGCTTCACTTCAGCTTTACTGTAGCCCTCTGACCTTCTTTTTGACGATGAAACACAGTTATTGCATCGGAATTAAATACAAAAGGCACAATTCCGACTCAAGTTCCAGAAGACTGGCTCTTCTTACTGTCTATGTTTTGACCACTCCTTTGACACTAGTTATAGATTCCGATGCTTCACTTCAGGTTTACTGTATCCCTCTGACCTCCTTATTGTCGATGAAACACAGAAATTGCATCGGAATTAAATACAAAAGGCACAATGCCGACTCAAGTACAAGAGGTCTGGCTCTTCTAACTGTCTATGATTCGAACCATTCCTGTCACACTAGTTATGGCTTCGGATGCTCGACTTTAGGTTCACTGCCTCCCTCTGAACTTCTTATTGGCGGTGAAACACAGTAATTGCATCGGAATTAAATACAAAAGGCACAATGCCGACTTAAGTACAAGAAAACTGACTCTACTTACTGTCTATGATTTGAACCATTCCTGTGACACTAGTTATAGATTCCGATGCTTCACTTCAGGTTTACTGTATCCCTCTGTCCTTCTTATAGACGATGAAACACAGATATTGCATCGGAATTAAATACAAAAGGCACAATGCCGACTTAAGTACAAGAAAACTGACTCTTCTTACTGTCTATGTTATAAACCATTCCTGTGACACTAGTTATAGATTCCGATGCCTCGTTTCAGGTTTACTGTATCCATCTTTCCATCTTATTGACGAGGAAACACAGAAATTGCATCGGAATTAAATACAAAAGGCACAATGCCGACTTAAGTACAAGAAATCTGACTCTTCTTACTGTCTATGTTTGAAGCATTCCTGTGACACTAGTTATAGATTCCGATGCTTCAGTTTAGGTTTACTGTATCCCTCCGACCTCCTTATTGACGATGAAACACAGAATTTGCATCGGAATTAAATTCAAAAGACACAATGCCGACTTAAGTACAAGAAAACTGACTCTTCTTACAGTCTATGTTTTGAACCATTCCTGTGACACTAGTTATAGATTCCGATGCTTCAGGTTTACTGTATCCCTCTGACCTTATATTGGCGATGAAACACAGAAATTGCATCGGAATTAAATACAAAAGGCTCAATGCCGACTTAAGTATAAGAAGACTGTCTCATCTTACTCTCTATGTTTTGAACCATTCCTGTTACGCTAGTTATAGATTCCGATGCTTCACTTCAGTTTTACTGTAGCCCTCTGACCTTCTTTTTGACGATGAAACACAGAAATTGCATCGGAATTAAATAAAAAAGGCACAATTCCGACTCAAGTTCCAGAAGACTGGCTCTTCTTACTGTCTATGTTTTGACCATTCCTTTGACACTAGTTATTGATTCCGATGCTTCACTTCAGGTTTACTGTATCCCTCTGACCTCCTTATTGTCGATGAAACACAGAAATTGCATCGGAATTAAATACAAAAGGCACAATGCCGACTCAAGTACAAGAAGTCTGGCTCTTATTACTGTCTATGATTCGAACCATTCCTGTCACACTAGTTATGGATTCGGATGCTCGACTTTAGGTTGACTGCCTCCCTCTGAACTACTTATTGGCGGTGAAACACAGTAATTGCATCGGAATTAAAGACAAAAGGCACAATGCCGACTTAAGTACAAGAAAACTGACTCTTCTTACTGTCTATGTTATAAACCATTCCTGTGACACTAGTTATAGATTCCGATGCTTCGTTTCAGGTTTACTGTATCCATCTGTCCTTCTTATTGACGAGGAAACACAGAAATTGCATCGGAATTAAATACAAAAGGCACAATGCCGACTTAAGTACAAGAAATCTGACTCTTCTTACTGTCTATGTTGGAACCATTCCTGTGACACTAGTTATAGATTCCGATGCTTCACTTCTGGTTTACTGTATCCCTCTGACCTTCTTATTGACGATGAAACACAGAAAGTGCCTCGGAATTAAATACAAAAAGCACAATGCCGACATAAGTACAAGAAAACTGACTCTTTTTAGTGTCTAAGTATTGAACCATTCCTGTGACACTAGTTATGGATTCCGATGCTTCACTTCAGCTTTACTGAATCCCTCTGACCTTCTTATTGACGATGAAATACAGAAATTCCATCGGAATTACATACAAAAGGCACAATGCTGACTCAAGTACAAGAAGGCTGGCTCTTCATACTGTCTATGTTTTGAACCTCTCCTGTGAGACCGGTTGTAGTTTCCGATGCCTCACTTCAGGTTCACTGTATCCCATGGAACTTCTTATTGACCACGAAACACAGAAATTGCATCGGAATTAAATACAAAAGGCACAATGCCTACTTAAGTACAAGAAAACTGACTCTTCTTACTGTCTATGTTTTCAACCATTCCTGTGACACTAGTTATAGATTCCGATGCTTCACTTCAGGTTTACTGTACCCTCTGACGATCTTATTGACGATGAAACACAGAAATTGCATCGGAATTAAATACAAAAGGGACAATGCCAACTTAAGTACAAGAAAACTGACTCTTCTTACTGTCTATGTTTTGAACCATTCATGTGACACTAGTTACAGATTCCGATGCTTCACTTTAGGTTTACTGTATCCCTCCGACCTCCTTATTGACGATGAAACTCAGAAATTGCATCGGGGTTAAACACAAAAGGCACAATGACGGCTTAGGTACAAGAAAACTGACTCTTCTTACTGTCAATGTTTTGAACCATTCATGTGACACTAGTTATAGATTCCGATGCTTCAAGTTTACTGTATCCCTCTGACCTTATATTGACGATGAAACACAGAAATTGCATCGGAATTAAATACAAAAGGCTCAATGCCGACTCAAGTACAAGAAGTCTGGCTCTTCTAACTGTCTATGATTCGAACCATTCCTGTCACACTAGTTATGGCTTCGGATGCTCGACTTTAGGTTCACTGCCTCCCTCTGAACTTCTTATTGGCGGTGAAACACAGTAATTGCATCGGAATTAAATACAAAAGGCACAATGCCGACTTAAGTACAAGAAAACTGACTCTACTTACTGTCTATGTTTTGAGCCATTCCTGTGACACTAGTTATAGATTCCGATGCTTCACTTCAGGTTTACTGTATCCCTCTGTCCTTTTTATAGACGATGAAACACAGATATTGCATCGGAATTAAGTACAAAAGGCACAATGCCGACTTAAGTACAAGAAAACTGACTCTTCTTACTGTCTATGTTATAAACCATTCCTTTGACACTAGTTATAGATTCCGATGCTTCGTTTCAGGTTTACTGTATCCATCTGTCCTTCTTATTGACGAGGAAACACAGAAATTGCATCGGAATTAAATACAAAAGGGACAATGCCAACTTAAGTACAAGAAAACTGACTCTTCTTACTGTCTATGTTTTGAACCATTCATGTGACACTAGTTATAGATTCCGATGCTTCACTTCAGGATTAATGTATCACTTGGACCTTCTTATTGACGACGAAACACAGAATTTGCATCGGAATTAAATTCAAAAGACACAATGCCGACTTAAGTACAAGAAAACTGACTCTTCTTACAGTCTATGTTTTGAACCATTCCTGTGACACTAGTTATAGATTCCGATGCTTCAGGTTTACTGTATCCCTCTGACCTTATATTGACGATGAAACACAGAAATTGCATCGGAATTAAATACAAAAGGCTCAATGCCGACTTAAGTACAAGAAGACTGTCTCATCTTACTCTCTATGTTTTGAACCATTCCTGTTACGCTAGTTATAGATTCCGATACTTCACATCAGCTTTACTGTAGCCCTCTGACCTTCTTTTTGACGATGAAACACAGAAATTTCATCGGAATTAAATACAAAAGGCACAATTCCGACTCAAGTTCCAGAAGACTGGCTCTTCTTACTGTCTATGTTTTGACCATTCCTTTGACACTAGTTATAGATTCCGATGCTTCACTTCAGGTTTACTGTATCCCTCTGACCTCCTTATTGTCGATGAAACACAGAAATTGCATCGGAATTAAATACAAAAGGCACAATGCCGACTCAAGTACAAGAAGTCTGGCTCTTCTTACTGTCTATGATTCGAACCATTCCTATCACACTAGTTACGGATTCGGATGCTCGACTTTAGGTTCACTGCCTCCCTCTGAACATTTTATTGGCGGCGAAACACAGTAATTGCATCGGAATTTAAATACAAAAGGCACAATGCCGACTTAAGTACAAGAAAACTGACTCTTCTTACTGTCTATGTTTTGATACATTCCTGTGACACTAGTTATAGATTCCGATGCTTCACTTCAGGTTTACTGTATCCCTCTGACCTACTTATAGACGATGAAACACAGATATTGCATCGGAATTAAATACAAAAGGCACAATGCCGACTTAAGTACAAGAAATCTGACTCTTCTTACTGTCTATGTTTGAACCATTCCTGTGACACTAGTTATAGATTCCGATGCTTCACTTTAGGTTTACTGTATCCCTCCGACCTCCTTATTGACGATGAAACTCAGATATTGCATCGGAGTTAAATACAAAAGGCACAAAGACGACTTTAGTACAAGAAAACTGACTCTTCTTACTGTCAATGTTTTGAACCATTCATGTGACACTAGTTATAGATTCCGATGCTTCACTTCAGGATTAATGTATCCCTTGGGCCTTCTTATTGACGACGAAACACAGAATTTGCATCGGAATTAAATTCAAAAGACACAATGCCGACTTAAGTACAAGAAAACTGACTCTTCTTACAGTCTATGTTTTGAACCATTCCTGTGACACTAGTTATAGATTCCGATGCTTCAGGTTTACTGTATCCCTCTGACCTTATATTGACAATAAAACAGAGATATTGCATCGGAATTAAATACAAAAGGCTCAATGCCGACTTAAGTACAAGAAGACTGTCTTATCTTACTCTCTATGTTTTGAACCATTCCTGTTACGCTAGTTATAGATTCCGATGCTTCACTACAGCTTTACTGTAGCCCTCTGACCTTCTCTTTGACGATGAAACACAGAAATTGCATCGGAATTAAATACAAAAGGTACAATTCCGACTCAAGTTCCAGAAGACTGGCTCTTCTTACTGTCTATGTTTTGACCATTCCTTTGACACTAGTTGTCGATTGCGATGCTTCACTTCAGGTTTACTGTATCCCTCAGACCTCCTTATTGTCGATGAAACACAGAAATTGCATCGGAATTAAATACAAAAGGGACAATGCCGACTCAAATACAAGAAATCTGACTCTTCTTACACTCTATGTTTGAACCATTCCTGTGACACTAGTTATAGATTCCGAAGCTTCACTTCAGGTTTACTGTATCCCTCTGACCTTTTTATAGACGATGAAACACAGATATTGCATCGGAATTAAGTACAAAAGGCACAATGCCGACTTAAGTACAAGAAAACTGACTCTTCTTACTGTCTATGTTATAAACCATTCCTGTGACACTAGTTATAGATTCCGATGCTTCGTTTCAGGTTTACTGTATCCATCTGTCCTTCTTATTGACGAGGAAACACAGAAATTGCATCGGAATTAAATACAAAAGGGACAATGCCAACTTAAGTACAAGAAAACTGACTCTTCTTACTGTCTATGTTTTGAACCATTCATGTGACACTAGTTATAGATTCCGATGCTTCACTTCAGGATTAATGTATGCCTTGGACCTTCTTATTGACGACGAAACACAGAATTTGCATCGGAATTAAATTCAAAAGACACAATGCCGACTTAAGTACAAGAAAACTGACTCTTCTTACAGTCTATGTTTTGAACCATTCCTGTGACACTAGTTATAGATTCCGATGCTTCAGGTTTACTGTATCCGTCTGACCTTATATTGACGATGAAACACAGAAATTGCATCGGAATTAAATACAAAAGGCTCAATGCCGACTTAAGTACAAGAAGACTGTCTCATCTTACTCTCTATGTTTTGAACCATTCCTGTTACGCTAGTTATAGATTCCGATACTTCACATCAGCTTTACTGTAGCCCTCTGACCTTCTTTTTGACGATGAAACACAGAAATTTCATCGGAATTAAATACAAAAGGCACAATTCCGACTCAAGTTCCAGAAGACTGGCTCTTCTTACTGTCTATGTTTTGACCATTCCTTTGACACTAGTTATAGATTCCGATGCTTCACTTCAGGTTTACTGTATCCCTCTGACCTTATATTGACAATAAAACAGAGATATTGCATCGGAATTAAATACAAAAGGCTCAATGCCGACTTAAGTACAAGAAGACTGTCTTATCTTACTCTCTATGTTTTGAACCATTCCTGTTACGCTAGTTATAGATTCCGATGCTTCACTACAGCTTTACTGTAGCCCTCTGACCTTCTCTTTGACGATGAAACACAGAAATTGCATCGGAATTAAATACAAAAGGTACAATTCCGACTCAAGTTCCAGAAGACTGGCTCTTCTTACTGTCTATGTTTTGACCATTCCTTTGACACTAGTTGTCGATTGCGATGCTACACTTCAGGTTTACTGTATCCCTCAGACCTCCTTATTGTCGATGAAACACAGAAATTGCATCGGAATTAAATACAAAAGGGACAATGCCGACTCAAGTACAAGAAATCTGACTCTTCTTACACTCTATGTTTGAACCATTCCTGTGACACTAGTTATAGATTCCGAAGCTTCACTTCAGGTTTACTGTATCCCTCTGACCTACTTATAGACGATGAAACACAGATATTGCATCGGAATTAAATACAAAAGGCACAATGCCGACTTAAGTACAAGAAAACTGACTCTTCTTACTGTCTATGTTATAAACCATTCCTGTGACACTAGTTATAGATTCCGATGCTTCGTTTCAGGTTTACTGTATCCATCTGTCCTTCTTATTGACGAGGAAACACCGAAATTGCATCGGAATTAAATACAAAAGCCACAATGCCGACTTAAGTACAAGAAATGTGACTCTTCTTACTGTCTATGTTTGAACCATTCCTGTGACACTAGTTATAGATTCCGATGCTTCACTTCAGGTTTGCTGTATCCCTCTGGCCTTCTTATTGACGATGAAACACAGAAAGTGCATCGGAATTAAATGCAAAAAGCACAATGCCCACATAAGTACAAGAAAACTGACTCTTCTTAGTGTCTAAGTATTCAACCATTCCTGTGCCACTAGTTATGGATTCCGATGCTTCACTTCAGCTTTACTGAATCCCTCTGACCTTCTTATTGACGATGAAACACAGAAATTGCATCGGAATTAAATACAAAAGGCACAATGCTGACTCAAGTACAAGAAGGCTGGCTCTTCATACTGTCTATGTTTTGAACCACTCCTGTGAGACCGGTTGTAGATTCCGATGCCTCACTTCAGGTTTACTGTATCCCGTGGACCTTCTTATTGACCACGAAACACAGAAATTGCATCGGAATTAAATACAAAAGGGACAATGCCAACTAAAGTTCAAGGAAACTGACTCTTCTTACTGTCTATGTTTTGAACCATTAATGTGACACTAGTTATAGATTCCGATGCTTCACTTCAGGATTAATGTATCCCTTGGACCTTCTTATTGACGATGAAACACAGAAATTGCATCGGAATTAAATACAAAAGGCACAATTCCGACTCAAGTTCCAGAAGACTGGCTCTTCCTACTGTCTATGTTTTGTACCATTCCTTTGACACTAGTTATAGATTCCGATGCTTCATTTCAGGTTTACTGTGTCCCTCTGACCTTCTTATTGACGATGAATCACAGAAATTGCATCGGAATTAAATACAAAAGGCACAATGCCGACTTAAGTACAAGGAAAAACTAACTCTTCTTACTGTCTATGTTTTAACCATTCCTTTGACACTAGTTATAGATTCCGATGCTTCACTTCAGGTTTACTGTATCCATCTGTCCTTCTTATTGACGAGGAAACACAGAAGTTGCATCGGAATTAAATCCAAAATTCACAATGCCGACTTAAGTACAAGAAAGCCGACTCTTCTTACTGTCTATGTTTTGAACCATTCCTGTGACACTAGTTATAGATTCCGATGCTTCACTTCAGGTTTACTGTATCCCTCTGACCTTCTTATTGACTATGAAACACAGAAATTTCATCGGAATTAAATACAAAGGGCACAATTAAGACTTAAGTACAAGATAACTGACTCTTGTTACTGTCTATGTTTTGAACCATTCCTGTGACACTAGTTATAGATTCCGATGTTTCACTTCAGGTTTACCGTATCCCTCTGACCTTCTTATTGACGATGAAACACAGAAATTGCATCGGAATTAAATAGAAAAGGCACAATGCCGACTTAAGTACACGAAAATTGACTCTACTTACTGTCTATGTTTTGAACCATTCCTGTGACACTAGTTATAGATTCCGATGCTTCAGTTCAGGTTTAATGTATCCCTCTGACCTTATATTGACGATGAAACACAGAATTTGCATCGGAATTAAATACAAATGGCTCAATGCAGACTTCAGTACAAGAAGACTGTCTCATCTTACTCTCTATGTTTTGAACCCTTCCTGTGACACTAGTTATGGATTCGGATGCTCGACTTCAGGTTCACTGCCTCCCTCTGACCTTCTTATTGGCGATGAAACACAGAAATTGCATCGGAATTAAATAGAAAACGCACAATGCCGACTTAAGTACATGAAAACTGACTCTTCTTACTGTCTATGTTTTGAACCATTCCTGTGACACTAGTTATAGATTCCGATGCTCACTACAGGTTTACTGTATCCCTCTGACCTTCTTATTGACGATGAAACACAGATATTGCTTCGGAATTATATACAAAAGGCACGATGCCGACTTAAGTACAAGAAAACTGACTCTTCTTACTGTCTATGTTTTGAACCATTCCTGTCACCCTAGTTATAGATTCCGATGCTTCACTTCAGGTTTACTGTATCCCTCTGACCTTCTTATTGACGAAGAAATACAGAAATTGCATAGGAATTAAATACAAAAGGCACAATGCCGACTTAAGTACAAGAAAACTGACTCTCCTTACTGTCTATGTTTTGAACCATTCCTGTGACACTAGTTATAGATTCCGATGCTTCACTTCAGCTTTACTGTATCCCTGTGACCTTCTTATTGACGATGAAACACAGAATTTGCATCGGAATTAAATTCAAAAAGCACAATGCCGACTAAAGTACAAGAAAACTGACTCTTCTTACTGTCTATGTTTTGAACCATTCCTGTGACACTAGTTATAGATTCCGATGCTTCACTTTAGCTTTACTGTATCCCTGTGACCTTCTTATTGACGATGAAACACAGAAATTGCATTGGAATTAAATACAAAAGGCACAATGCCGACTCAAGTAAAAGAACTGGCTCTTCTTACGGTCTATGTTTGAACCTTTCCTGTGGCACTAGTTATGGATTCGGATGCTCGACTTCAGGTTCACTGCCTTCCTCTGACCTTCTTACTGGCGACGAAACACAGAAATTGCATCGGAATTAAATACAAAACGCACAATGCCGACTTAAGTACATGAAAACTGACTCTTCTTCCTGGCTATGTTTTGAACCATTCCTGTCACCCTAGTTATAGATTCCGATGCTTCACTTCAGGTTTACTGTATCCCTCTGACCTTCTTATTGACGATGAAACACAGATATTGCGTCGGAATTATATACAAAAGGCACGATGCCGACTTAAGTACAAGAAAACTGACACTCCTTACTGTGTATGTTTTGAACCATTCCTGTGACACTAGTTATAGATTCCGATGCTTCACTTCAGGTTTACTGTATCCCTCTGACCTTCTTATTGACTATGAAACACAGAAATTTCATCGGAATTAAATACAAAGGGCACAATTAAGACTTAAGTACAAGATAACTGACTCTTGTTACTGTCTATGTTTTGAACCATTCCTGTGACACTAGTTATAGATTCCGATGTTTCACTTCAGGTTTACCGTATCCCTCTGACCTTCTTATTGACGATGAAACACAGAAATTGCATCGGAATTAAATAGAAAAGGCACAATGCCGACTTAAGTACACGAAAATTGACTCTACTTACTGTCTATGTTTTGAACCATTCCTGTGACACTAGTTATAGATTCCGATGCTTCAGTTCAGGTTTAATGTATCCCTCTGACCTTATATTGACGATGAAACACAGAATTTGCATCGGAATTAAATACAAATGGCTCAATGCAGACTTCAGTACAAGAAGACTGTCTCATCTTACTCTCTATGTTTTGAACCCTTCCTGTGACACTAGTTATGGATTCGGATGCTCGACTTCAGGTTCACTGCCTCCCTCTGACCTTCTTATTGGCGATGAAACACAGAAATTGCATCGGAATTAAATAGAAAACGCACAATGCCGACTTAAGTACATGAAAACTGACTCTTCTTACTGTCTATGTTTTGAACCATTCCTGTGACACTAGTTATAGATTCCGATGCTCACTACAGGTTTACTGTATCCCTCTGACCTTCTTATTGACGATGAAACACAGATATTGCTTCGGAATTATATACAAAAGGCACGATGCCGACTTAAGTACAAGAAAACTGACTCTTCTTACTGTCTATGTTTTGAACCATTCCTGTCACCCTAGTTATAGATTCCGATGCTTCACTTCAGGTTTACTGTATCCCTCTGACCTTCTTATTGACGAAGAAATACAGAAATTGCATAGGAATTAAATACAAAAGGCACAATGCCGACTTAAGTACAAGAAAACTGACTCTCCTTACTGTCTATGTTTTGAACCATTCCTGTGACACTAGTTATAGATTCCGATGCTTCACTTCAGCTTTACTGTATCCCTGTGACCTTCTTATTGACGATGAAACACAGAATTTGCATCGGAATTAAATTCAAAAAGCACAATGCCGACTAAAGTACAAGAAAACTGACTCTTCTTACTGTCTATGTTTTGAACCATTCCTGTGACACTAGTTATAGATTCCGATGCTTCACTTTAGCTTTACTGTATCCCTGTGACCTTCTTATTGACGATGAAACACAGAAATTGCATTGGAATTAAATACAAAAGGCACAATGCCGACTCAAGTAAAAGAACTGGCTCTTCTTACGGTCTATGTTTGAACCTTTCCTGTGGCACTAGTTATGGATTCGGATGCTCGACTTCAGGTTCACTGCCTTCCTCTGACCTTCTTACTGGCGACGAAACACAGAAATTGCATCGGAATTAAATACAAAACGCACAATGCCGACTTAAGTACATGAAAACTGACTCTTCTTCCTGGCTATGTTTTGAACCATTCCTGTGACACTAGTTATAGATTCCGATGCTTCACTATAGGTTTACTGTATCCCTCTGACCTTCGTATTGACGATGAAACACAGATATTGCGTCGGAATTATATACAAAAGGCACGATGCCGACTTAAGTACAAGAAAACTGACACTCCTTACTGTGTATGTTTTGAACCATTCCTGTGACACTAGTTATAGATTCCGATGCTTCACTTCAGGTTTACTGTATCCCTCTGACCTTCTTATTGACGATGAAACACAAAAATTGCATAGGAATTAAATACAAAAGGCACAATGCCGACTTAAGTACAAGAAAACTGACTCTCCTTACTGTCTATGTTTTGAACCATTCCTGTGACACTAGTTATAGATTCCGATGCTTCACTTCAGGTTTACTGTATCCCTGTGACCTTCTTATTGACGATGAAACACAGTAATTGCATCGGAATGAAATACAAAAGGCTCAATGCCGACTTAAGTACAAGAAGACTGTCTCATCTTACTCTCTATGTTTTGAACCATTCCTGTGACACTAGTTATAGATTCTGATGCTTCACTTCAGCTTTACTGTATCCCTGTGACCTTCTTCTTGACGATGAAACGCAGAAATTGCATCGGAATTAAATACAAAAGGCACAATTCCGACTCAAGTACAAGAAGACTGGCTCTTCTTACTGTCTATGTTTTGAACCACTCCTGTGACACTAGTTATAGATTCCGATGCTTCACTTCAGGTTTACTGTATCCCTCTGACCTTCTTATTGACGATGAAACACAGAAATTTCATCGGAATTAAATACAAAGGGCACAATTAAGACTTAAGTACAAGATAACTGACTCTTGTTACTGTCTATGTTTTGAACCATTCCTGTGACACTAGTTATAGATTCCGATGTTCACTTCAGGTTTACCGTATCCCTCTGACCTTCTTATTGACGATGAAACACAGAAATTGCATCGGAATTAAATAGAAAAGCCACAATGCCGACTTAAGTACACGAAAATTGACTCTTCTTACTGTCTATGTTCTGAACCATTCCTGTGACACTAGTTATAGATTAAGATGCTTCACCTCAGGTTTACTGTATCCCTCTGACCTTCGTATTGACTATGAAACACAGAAATTGCAACGGAATTAAATACAAAAGGCACAATGCCGACATAAGTACAAGAAAACTGACTCTTCTTAGTGTCTAAGTTTTGAACCATTCCTGTGACACTAGTTATGGAGTCCGATGCCTCACTTCAGCTTTACTGTATCCCTCTGACCTTCTTATTGACGATGAAACACAGAAATTGCATCGGAATTAAATACAAAAGGCACAATGCTGATTCAAGTACAAGAAGGCTACCTCTTCATACGGTCTATGTTTTGAACCTTTCCTGTGAGACCGGTTTTAGATTCCGATGCTTCACTTCAGGTTTACTGTATCCCATGGACCTTCTTATTGACCACGAAACACAGAAATTGCATCGGAATTAAATACAAAAGGCACAATGCCTACTTCAGTACAAGAAAACTGACTCTTCTTACTGTCAATGTTTTGAACCATTCATGTGACACTACTTATAGATTCCGATGCTTCACTTCAGGATTAATGTATCCCTTGGACCTTCTTATTGACGACGAAACACAGAATTTGCATCGGAATTAAATTCAAAAGGCACAATGCCGACTGAAGTGCAAGAAATCTGACTCTTCTTACAGTCTATGTTTGAACCATTCCTGTGACACTACTTATAGATGCCAATGCTTCACTTCAGGTTTACTGTATCCCTCTGACCTCATATTGACGATGAAACACAGAAATTGCATCGGAATTAAATACAAAAAGCTCAATGCCGACTTAAGTACAAGAAGACTGGCTCTTCTTACTGTCTATGTTTTGAACCATTCCTTTGACACTAGTTATAGTTTCCGATGCTTCACTTCAGGTTTACTGTATCCCTCTGACCTCCTTATTGTCGATGAAACACAGCAATTGCATCGGAATTAAATACAAAAGGCTCAATGCCGACTCAAGTACAAGAAGTCTGGCTCTTCTTACTGTCTATGATTTGAACCATTCCTGTCACACTAGTTATGGATTCGGATGCTCGACTTCAGGTTCACTGCCTCCCTCTGAACTTCATATTGGCGGTGAAACACAGTAATTGCATCGGAATTAAATACAAAAGGCACAATGCCGACTTAAGTACAAGAAAACTGACTCTTCTTACTGTCTATGTTTTGAACCATTCCTGTGACACTAGTTATAGATTCCGATGCTTCACTTCAGGTTTACTGTATCCCTCTGTCCTTCTTATAGACGATGAAACACAGATATTGCATCGGAATTAAATACAAAAGGCACAATGCCGACTTAAGTACAAGAAAACTGACTCTTCATACTGTCTATGTTTTGAACCATTCCTGTGACACTAGTTATAGATTCCGATGCTTCACTTCAGGTTTACTGTATCCATCTGTTCCTCTTATTGACGAGGAAAAACAGAAATTGCATCGGAATTAAATACAAAAGGCACAATGCCGACTTAAGTACAAGAAAACTGACTCTTCTTACGGTCTATGTTTTGAACCATTCCTGTCACACTAGTTATAGATTCCGATGCTTGACTTCAGGTTTACTGTATCCCTCTGACCTTCTTATTGACGATGAATCACAGAAATTGCATCGGAATTAAATACAAAAGGCACAATGCCGACTTAAGTACAAGGAAAAACTGACTCTTCTTACTTTCTATGTTTCAACCATTCCTGAGACACTAGTTATAGATTCTGATGCTTCACTTCAGGTTTACTGTATCCATCTGTCCTTCTTATTGACGAGGAAACACAGAAGTTGCATCGGAATTAAATCCAAAATTCACAATGCCGACTTAAGTACAAGAAAGCTGACTCTTCTTACTGTCTATGCTTTGAACCATTCCTGTGACACCAGTTATAGATTCCGATGCTTCACTTCAGGTTTACTGTATCCCTCTGACCTTCTTATTGACTATGAAACACAGAAATTTTATCGGAATTAAATACAAAGAGCACAATTAAGACTTAAGTACAAGATAACTGACTCTTGTTACTGTCTATGTTTTGAACCATTCCTGTGACACTAGTTATAGATTCCGATGCTTCACTTCAGCTTTACTGTATCCTTCTGACCTTCTTATTGACGATGAAACACAGAAATTGGATCGGAATTGTATACAAAAGGTACAATGCCGACTTAAGTACAAGAAAACTGACTCTTCTTACTCTCTATGTTTTGAACCATTCCTGTGACACTAGTTACAAATTCCGATTCTTCACTTAAGGTTTACTGTATCCCTTGGACCTTCTTATTGACGACGAAACACAGAATTTGCATCGGAATTAAATTCAAAAGGCACAATGCCGACTTAAGTACAAGAAAACTGACTCTTCTTACTGTTTATGTTTTGAACCAGTCCTGTGACACTAGTTATAGATTCCGATGCTTCACTTCAGGTTTACTGTATCCCTCTGACCTTATATTGACGATGAAACACAGAATTTGCATCGGAATTAAATACAAATGGCTCAATGCCGACTTAAGTACAAGAAGACTGTCTCATCTTACTCTCTATGTTTAGAACCCTTCCTGTGACACTAGTTATAGATTCCGATGCTTCACTTCAGCTTTACTGTATCCCTGTGACCTTCTTATTGACGATGAAACACAGAAATCGCATCGGAATTAAATATAAAAGGCACAATTCCGACACAAGTACAAGAAGACTGGCTCTTCTTACTGTCTATGTTTTGAACCATTTCTGTGACACTAGTTATAGATTCCGATGCTTTACGTCAGGTTTACTGTATCCCTCTGACCTCCTTATTGTCGATGAAACACAGAAATTGCATTGGAATTAAATACAAAAGGCACAATGCCGACTCAAGTACAAGAACTGGCTCTTCCTACTGACTATGTTTTGAACCTTTCCTGTGGCACTAGTTATGGATTCGGATGCTCGACTTCAGGTTCACTGCCTCCCTCTGACCTTCTTACTGGCGATGAAACACAGAAATTGCATCGGAATTAAATACAAAACGCACAATGCCGACTTAAGTACATGAAAACTGACTCTTCTTACTAGCTATGTTTTGAACCTATCCTGTGACACTAGTTATAGATTCCGATGCTTCACTATAGGTTTACTGTATCCCTCTGACCTTCGTATTCACGATGAAACACAGATATTGCATCGGAATTAAATAGAAAAGCCACAATGCCGACTTAAGTACACGAAAATTGACTATTCTTACTGTCTATGTTCTGAACCATTCCTGTGACACTAGTTATAGATTCCGATGCTTCACCTCAGGTTTACTGTATCCCTCTGACCTTCTTATTGACGATGAAACACAGAAATTGCATCGGAATTAAATACAAAAGGCACAATGCTGATTCAAGCACAAGAAGGCTGGCTCTTCATACGGTCTATGTTTTGAAACTTTCCTGTGAGACCGGTTTTAGATTCCGATGCTTCACTTCAGGTTTACTGTATCCCATGGACCTTCTTATTGACCACGAAACACAGAAATTGCATCGGAATTAAATACAAAAGGCACAATGCCTACTTCAGTACAAGAAAACTGACTCTTCTTACTGTCTATGTTTTGAACCATTCATGTGACACTACTTATAGATTCCGATGCTTCACTTCAGGATTAATGTATCCCTTGGACCTTCTTATTGACGACGAAACACAGAATTTGCATCGGAATTAAATTCAAAAGGCACAATGCCGACTGAAGTACAAGAAAACTGACTCTTCTTAAGTCTATGTTTGAACCATTCCTGTGACACTAGTTATAGATGCCAATGCTTCACTTCAGGTTTACTGTATCCCTCTGATCTTATATTGACGATGAAACACAGAAATTGCATCGGAATTAAATACAAAAGGCTCAATGCCGACTTAAGTACAAGAAGACTGTCTCATCTTACTCTCTATGTTTTGAACCATTCCTGTTACGCTAGTTATAGATTCCGATGCTTCACTTCAGCTTTACTGTAGCCCTCTGATCTTCTTATTGACGATGAAACACAGAAATTGCATCGGAATGAAATACAAAAGGCACAATTCCGACTCAAGTTCCAGAAGACTGGCTCTTCTTACTGTCTATGTTTTGAACCATTCCTTTGACACTAGTTATAGTTTCCGATGCTTCACTTCAGGTTTACTGTATCCCTCTGACCTCCTTATTGTCGATGAAACACAGAAATTGCATCGGAATTAAATACAAAAGGCACAATGCCGACTCAAGTACAAGAAGTCTGGCTCTTCTTACTGTCTATGATTTGAACCATTCCTGTCACACTAGTTATGGATTCGGATGCTCGACTTCAGGTTCACTGCCTCCCTCTGAACTTCATATTGGCGGTGAAACACAGTAATTGCATCGGAATTAAATACAAAAGGCACAATGCCGACTTAAGTACAAGAAAACTGACTTTTCTTACTGTCTATGTTTTGAACCATTCCTGTGACACTAGTTATAGATTCCGATGCTTGACTTCAGGTTTACTGTATCCCTCTGACCTTCTTATTGACGATGAATCACAGAAATTGCATCGGAATTAAATACAAAAGGCACAATGCCGACTTAAGTACAAGAAAACTGACTCTTCTTACTGTCTATGTTTTGAACCATTCCTGTGACACTAGTTATAGATTCCGATGCTTGACTTCAGGTTTACTGTATCCATCTGTCCTTCTTATTGACGAGGAAACACAGAAGTTGCATCGGAATTGAATCCAAAATTCACAATGCCGACTTAAGTACAAGAAAGCTGACTCTTCTTACTGTCTATGCTTTGAACCATTCCTGTGACACCAGTTATAGATTCCGATGCTTCACTTCAGGTTTACTGTATCCCTCTGACCTTCGTATTGACTATGAAACACAGAAATTTCATCGGAATTAAATACAAAGGGCACAATTAAGACTTTAGTACAAGATAACTGACTCTTGCTACTGTCTATGTTTTGAACCATTCCTGTGACACTAGTTATAGATTCCGATGCTTCACTTCAGCTTTACTGTATCCCTCTGACCTTCTTATTGACGTTGAAACACAGAAATTGGATCGAAATTGAATACAAAAGGTACAATGCCGACTTAAGTACAAGAAAACTGACTCTTCTTACTCTCTATGTTTTGAACCATTCCTGTGACACTAGTTACAAATTCCGATTCTTCACTTAAGGTTTACTGTATCCCTTGGACCTTCTTATTGACGACGAAACACAGAATTTGCATCGGAATTAAATTCAAAAGGCGCAATGCCGACTTAAGTACAAGAAAACTGACTCTTCTTACTGTTTATTTTTTGAACCAGTCCTGTGACACTAGTTATAGATTCCGATGATTCACTTCAGGTTTACTGTATCCCTCTGACCTTATATTGACGATGAAACACAGAATTTGCATCGGAATTAAATACAAATGGCTCAATGCCGACTTAAGTACAAGAAGACTGTCGCATCTTACTCTCTATGATTTGAACCCTTCCTGTGACACTAGTTATAGATTCGAATGCTTCACTTCAGCTTTACTGTATCCCTGTGACCTTCTTATTGACGATATAACACAGAAATCGCATCGGAATTAAATATAAAAGGCACAATGCCGACTCAAGTACAAGAACTGGCTCTTCTTACTGTCTATGTTTTGAACCTTTCCTGTGGCACTAGTTATGGATTCGGATGCTCGACTTCAGGTTCACTGCCTCCCTCTGACCTTCTTACTGGCGATGAAACACAGAAATTGCATCGGAATTAAATACAAAACGCACAATGCCGACTTAAGTACATGAAAACTGACTCTTCTTACTGGCTATGTTTTGAACCATTCCTGTGACACTAGTTATAGATTCCGATGCTTCACTATAGGTTTACTGTATCCCTCTGACCTTCGTATTGACGATGAAACACAGATATTGCGTCGGAATTATATACAAAAGGCACGATGCCGACTTAAGTACAAGAAAACTGACTCTCCTTACTGTGTATGTTTTGAACCATTCCTGTGACGCTAGTTATAGATTCCGATGCTTCACTTCAGGTTTACTGTATCCCTCTGACCTTCTTATTGACGATGAAACACAAAATTTGCATAGGAATTAAATACAAAAGGCACAATGCCGACTTAAGTACAAGAAAACTGACTCTCCTTACTGTCTATGATTTGAACCATTCCTGTGACACTAGTTATAGATTCTGATGCTTCACTTCAGCTTTACTGTATCCCTGTGACCTTCTTCTTGACGATGAAACACAGAAATTGCATCGGAATTAAATACAAAAGGCACAATGCCTACTTCAGTACAAGAAAACTGACTCTTCTTACTGTTTATGTTTTGAACCAGTCCTGTGACACTAGTTATAGATTCCGATGCTTCACTTCAGGATTAATGTATCCCTTGGACCTTCTTATTGACGACGAAACACAGAATTTGCATCGGAATTAAATTCAAAAGGCACAATGCCGACTGAAAAGCAAGAAAACTAACTCTTCTTACACTCTATGTTTTGAACCATTCCTGTGACACTAGTTATAGATTCCGATGCTTCACTTCAGCTTTACTGTATCCCTCTGACCTTCTTATTGACGATGAAACACAGAAATTGCATCGGAATTAAATAGAAACGTCACAATGCCGACTTAAGTACACGAAAATTGACTCTACTTACTGTCTATGTTTTGAATCATTTCTGTGACACTAGTTATAGATTCCGATGCTTCACTTCAGCTTTACTGTATCCCTCTGACCTTCTTATTGACGATGAAACAAGAAATTGGATCGGAATTGAATACAAAAGGTACAATGCCGACTTAAGTACAAGAAAACTGACTCTTCTTACTCTCTATGTTTTGAACCATTCCTGTGACACTAGTTACAAATTCCGATTCCTCACTTAAGGGTTACTGTATCCCTTGGACATTCTTATTGACGACGAAACACAGAATTTGCATCGGAATTAAATTCAAAAAGCACAATGCCGACTTAAGTACAAGAAAACTGACTCTTCTTACTGTTTATGTTTTGAACCAGTCCTGTGACACTAGTTATAGATTCCGATGCTTCACTTCAGGTTTACTGTATCCCTCTGACCTTATATTGACGATGAAACACAGAAATTGCATCGGAATTAAATACAGATGGCTCAATGCCGACTTAAGTACAAGAAGACTGTCTCATCTTACTCTCTATGTATGGAACCCTTCCTGTGACACTAGTTATAGATTCCGATGCTTCACTTCAGCTTCAATGTATCCCTGTGACCTTCTTATTGACGATGAAACACAGAAATCGCATCGGAATTAAATATAAAAGGCACAATTCCGACTCAAGTACAAGAAGACTGGCTCTTCTTACTGTCTATGTTTTGAACCATTTCTGTGACACTAGTTATAGATTCCGATGCTTCAATTCAGCTTTACTGTATCCCTGTGACCTTCTTATTGACGATGAAACACAGAATTTGCATCGGAATTAAATTCAAAAAGCACAATGCCGACTAAAGTACAAGAAAACTGACTCTTCTTACTGTCTATGTTTTGAACCATTCCTGTGACACTAGTTATAGATTCCGACGCTTCACTTCAGCTTTACTGTATCCCTGTGACCTTCTTATTGCCGATGAAACACAGAAATTGCATCGGAATCAAATATAAAAGACGCAATGCCGACTCAAGTACAAGAAGACTGGCTCTTCTTACTGTCTATGTTTTGAACCATTTCTGTGACACTAGTTATAGATTCCGATGCTTTACGACAGGTTTACTGTATCCCTCTGACCTCCGTATTGTCGATGAAACACAGAAATTGCATCGGAATTAAATACAAAAGTCACAATGCCGACTCTAGTACAAGAAGACTGGCTCTTCTTACTGTCTATGATTTGAACCTTTCCTGTGGCACTAGTTATGGATTCCGATGTTTCATTTCAGGTTTACCGTATCCCTCTGACCTTCTTATTGACGATGAAACACAGAAATTGCATCGGAATTAAATAGAAAAGCCACAATGCCGACTTAAGTACACGAAAATTGACTCTTCTTACTGTCTATGTTTTGAACCATTCCTATGACACTAGTTATAGATTCCGATGCTTCACCTCAGGTTTACTGTATCCCTCTGACCTTCGTATTGACTATGAAACACAGAAATTGCAACGGAATTAAATACAAAAGGCACAATGCCGACATAAGTACAAGAAAACTGACTCTTCATAGTGTCTAAGTTTTGAACCATTCCTGTGACACTAGTTATGGAGTCCGATGCTTCACTTCAGCTTTACTGTATCCCTCTGACCTTCTCATTGACGATGAAACACAGAAATTGCATCGGAATTAAATACAAAAGGCATAATGCTGACTCAAGTACAAGAAGGCTGGCTCTTCATACGGTCTATGTTTTGAACCTTTCCTGTGTGACCGGTTTTAGATTCCGATGCTTCACTTCAGGTTTACTGTATCCCATGGACCTTCTTATTGACCACGAAACACAGAAATTGCATCGGAAATAAATACAAAAGGCACAATGCCTACTTCAGTACAAGAAAACTGACTCTTCTTACTGTCTATGTTTTGAACCATTCATGTGACACTACTTATAGATTCCGATGCTTCACTTCAGGATTAATGTATCCCTTGGACCTTCTTATTGACGACGAAACACAGAATTTGCATCGGAATTAAATTCAAAAGGCACAATGCCGACTGAAGTGCTAGAAAACTGACTCTTCTTACAGTCTATGTTTTGACCATTCCTGAGACACTAGTTATAGATGCCAATGCTTCAGTTCAGGTTTACTGTATCCCTCTGACCTTATATTGACGATGAAACACAGAAATTGCATCGGAATTAAATACAAAAGGCTCAATGCCGACTTAAGTAGAAGAAGACTGTCTCATCTTGCTCTCTATGTTTTGAACCATTCCTGTTACGCTAGTTATAGATTCCGATGCTTCACTTCAGCTTTACTGTAGCCCTCTGACCTTCTTATTGACTATGAAACACAGAAATTGCATCGGAATTAAATACAAAAGGCACAATTCCGACTCAAATTCCAGAAGACTGGCTCTTCTTACTGTCTATGTTTTGAACCATTCCTTTGACGCTAGTTATAGTTTCCGATGCTTCACTTCAGGTTTACTGTATCCCTCTGACCTCCTTATTGTCGATGAAACACAGAAATTGCATCGGAATTAAACACAAAAGGCACAATGCCGACTTAAGTACAAGAAAACTGACTCTTCTTACTGTGTATGTTTTGAACCATTCCTGTGACACTAGTTATAGATTCCGATGCTTCACTTCAGGTTTACTGTATCCATCTGTCCCTCTTATTGTCGAGGAAACACAGAAATTGCATCGGAATTAAATACAAAAGGCACAATGCCGACTAAAGTACAAGAAATCTGACTCTTCTTACTGTCTATGTTTTGAACCATTTCTGTGACACTAGTTATAGATTCCGATGCTTCACTTCCGGTTTACTGCATCCCTCTGACCCTCTTATTGACGATGAAACACAGAAATTTCATCGGAATTAAATACAAAGGGCACAATTAAGACTTAAGTACAAGATAACTGACTCTTGTTACAGTCTATGTTTTGAACCATTCCTGTGACACTAGTTATAGATTCCGATGTTTCACTTCAGGTTTACCGTATCCCTCTGACCTTCTTATTGACGATGAAACACAGAAATTGCATCGGAATTAAATAGAAAAGGCACAATGCCGACTTAAGTACACGAAAATTGACTCTTCTTACTGTCTATGTTTCTAACCATTCCTGTGACACTAGTTATTGATTACGATGCTTCACATCAGGTTTACTGTATCCCCCTGACCTTCGTATTGACGATGAAACACAGAAATTGCATCGGAATTAAATACAAAAGGCACAATGCTGACTCAAGTACAAGAAGGCTGGCTCTTCATACTGTCTATGTTTTGAACCTTTCCTGTGAGACCGGTTTTAGATTCCGATCCTTCACTTCAGGTTTACTGTATCCCATGGACCCTCTTATTGACCACGAAACACAGAAAATGCATGGGAATTAAATACAAAAGGCACAATGCCTACTTAAGTACAAGAAAACTGTCTCTTCTTATTGTCTATGTTTTGAACCATTCCTGTGACACTAGTTATAGATTCCGATGCTTCACTTTAGGTTTACTGTATCCCTCTGACCTTCTTACTGACGATGAAACACAGAAATTGCATCGGAATTAAATACAAAAGGCAAAATGCCGACTTAAGTACAAGAAAACTGACTCTTCTTACTGTCAATGCTTTGAATCATTCCTCTGACACTAGTTATAGATTCCGATGCTTCACTTCAGGTTTACTGTATCCCTCCGACCTCCTTATTGACGATGAATCTCAGAAATTGCATCGGAGTTAAATACAAAAGGCACAATGCCGACTTAGGTACAAGAAAACTGACTCTTCTTACTGTCTATGTTTTGAACCATTCATGTGACACTAGTTATAGATTCCGATGCTTCACTTCAGGATTAATGTATCCCTTGGACCTTCTTATTGACGAGAAACACAGAATTTGCATCGGAATTAAATTCAAAAGGCACAATGCCGACTTAAGTACAAGGAAACTGACTCTTTTTACAGTCAATGTTTTCAACCATTCCTTTGACACTATTTATAGATTCCGATGCTTCACTCCAGGTTTACTGTATCCCTCTGACCTTATATTGACGATGAAACACAGAAATTGCATTGGAATTAAATACAAAAGGCTCAATGCCGACTTAAGTACAACAAGACTGTCTCAACTTACTCTCTATGTTTTGAACCACTCCTGTTACGCTAGTTATAGATTCCGATGCTTCACGTCAGCTTTACTGTAGCCCTCTGACCTTATTATTGACGATGAAACACAGAAATTGCATCGGAATTAAATACAAAAATCACAATTCCGACTCAAGTTCCAGAAGACTGGCTCTTCTTACTGTCTATATTTTGAACCATTCCTTTGACACTAGTTATAGTCTCCGATGCTTCACTTCAGGATTAATGCATCCCTTGGACCTTCTTATTGACGAGGAAACACAGAATTTGGATCGGAATTAAATTCAAAAGGCACAATGCCGACTTAAGTATAAGGAAACTGACTCTTCTTACAGTCAATGTTTTGAACCATTCCTTTGACACTAGTTATAGATTCCGATGCTTCACTTCAGGTTTACTGTATCCCTCTGACCTTATATTGACGATGAAACACAGAAATTGCATCGGAATTAAATACAAAAGGCTCAATGCCGACTTAAGTACAACAAGACTGTCTCAACTTACTCTCTATGTTTTGAACCATTCCTGTTACGCTAGTTATAGATTCCGATGCTTCACTTCAGCTTTACTGTAGCCCTCTGACCTTATTATTGACGATGAAACACAGAAATTGCATCGGAATTAAATACAAAAGGCACAATTCCGACTCAAGTTCCAGAAGATTGGCTCTTCTTACTGTCTATGTTTTCAACCATTCCTTTGACACTAGTTATAGATTCCGATGCTTCACTTCAGGTTTACTGTATCCCTCTGACCTCCTTATTGTCGATGAAACACAGAAATTGCATCGGAAATAAATACAAAAGGCACAATGCCGACTCAAGTACAAGAAGTCTGGCTCTTCTTACTGTCTATGATTTGAACCATTCCTGTCACACTAGTTATGGACTCGGATGCTCGACTTCAGGTTCACTGCCTCCCTCTGAACTTCTTATTGGCGGTGAAACACAGTAATTGCATCGGAATTAAATACAAAAGGCACAGTGCCGACTTAAGTACAAGAAAACTGAATCTTCTTACTGTCTATGTTTTGAACCATTCCTGTGACACTAGTTATAGATTCCGATGCTTCACTTCAGGTTTACTGTATCCGTCTGACCTTCTTATAGACGATGAAACACAAACATTGCATCGGAATTAAATACAAAAGGCACAATGCCGACTTAAGTACAAGAAAACAGACTCTTCTTACTGTCTATGTTTTGAACCATTCCTGTGACACTACTTATAGATTCCGATGCTTCACTTAAGGTTTACTGTATCCCTCTGACCTTCTTACTGACGATGAAACACAGAAATTGCATCGGAATTTAATACAAAAGGCAAAATGCCGACTTAAGTACAAGAAAACTGACTCTTCTTACTGTCAAAGCTTTGAATCATTCCTCTGACACTAGTTATAGATTCCGATGCTTCACTTCAGGTTTACTGTATCCCTCCGACCTCCTTATTGACGATGAAACTCAGAAATTGCATCGTAGTTAAATACAAAAGGCACAATGACGACTTAAGTACAAGAAAACTGACTCTTCTTACTGTCTATGTTTTGAACCATTCATGTGACACTAGTTATAGATTCCGATGCTTCACTTCAGGATTAATGTATCCCTTGGACCTTCTTATTGACGAGAAACACAGAATTTGCATCGGAATTAAATTCAAAAGGCACAATGCCGACTTAAGTACAAGGAAACTGACTCTTTTTACAGTCAATGTTTTCAACCATTCCTTTGACACTATTTATAGATTCCGATGCTTCACTCCAGGTTTACTGTATCCCTCTGACCTTATATTGACGATGAAACACAGAAATTGCATTGGAATTAAATACAAAAGGCTCAATGCCGACTTAAGTACAACAAGACTGTCTCAACTTACTCTCTATGATTTGAACCACTCCTGTTACGCTAGTTATAGATTCCGATGCTTCACTTCAGCTTTACTGTAGCCCTCTGACCTTATTATTGACGATGAAGCACAGAAATTGCATCGGAATTAAATACAAAAGGCACAATTCCGACTCAAGTTCCAGAAGACTGGCTCTTCTTACTGTCTATGTTTTCAACCATTCCTTTGACACTAGTTATAGATTCCGATGCTTCACTTCAGGTTTACTGTATCCCTCTGACCTCCTTATTGTC